>NW_024425008.1:4767475-4822652 GCF_017311325.1 Ursus maritimus | reverse complement strand
GCATCTGGGTCACAGTCAGGGAGCCGCCCTCTGCCCCTGGTCAGCAGGAGGAATTCTGAGGAAGGGCAGCAGAGGCGGGCTCATAGGAAATGCCCTCAGGGTGAGGCAAGGGAGCAGCAGCAGGAGAATGTCCCCCTCCTAGGTTGTAGGAGGAACCTTCAGGGCATGACATCAAGGCTCCTCCACCCACCGTACCTCCCACCACCAGCGACACTGTCTGCATTCCCGGAGCAAGACGGTTTAATAGCGGCTCTCCTCTTTAATAGCGGACCCCCCCTCCCCCCGCCCTCAAGGTCATTGAAGCCAGAACATCAACCCCTCCTCTCGGGCTCTCGCAGGGGACAGGGGAGAGCGCTCCATCCCACTGTGATCTCACCAATATCCCCCTGACCACACCCTCCTACACACACACACACACACACACACACACACACCCAGAGGGCTCAGTGGCAAGGACACAAGAAGACACAGCGAGCCAAGCGGCCAAGCCCAGAGCCCCAGGTGTGGCACAGATGGTCACATCCGGCCCACAGCTGGACACAGGAAGCTCGTGTAAACCCAAGAGTCGAGGGGGTGAGGCTGCCTGCTACCTGCCACAGTCACAGCCGTGGGAATCCACCGCTCACGAGGCAGAAGGGGAGGCGCGCCTGGGTGGTTCACCCGATTGAGCATCTGACTCTTGATTTGGGCTCAGGTCAAGATCTCCACGCTCGGAGGGAAGCCTACTTGAGATGCTCTCTCTCCCTCTGCCCCTCCCCCTGCTCACATGCTCACTAAATTAATTAATTAATTAATTAAAATCTTAAATTAAAAAAAAGGCAGGAGGGGAGCCATGCTCAAATTTGGTAACTACTGGGCCAGGGTGGGTGTGGAGCCTCTCCAGAATGCTTCCCACTTAGAGGAGAGGGGGAGGAGGGAGCACTGGCTGGCCTGTGTCCATTCCCCTGCCCCGCCCCACCCCACCCCACTCTACTGTTTTAAAAGCCATTTTCTTTGTTTTCTGATTCTGCAGGCCTCTTGGCCTCATTTGGAGGATAAGGAGCTGGTGGCTGCGCTCTACAGGGGAGACTTCAAGAGCCTCCTGGAGCCCGAGCCGTGTGGCCTTTCTGGGCTTGGCTTTCCAGTGCATACACGGGGACCCTCATACAAGGCCCCCACCAGCAGAAGTGGCATGTGGCTGCAGGGCGACCACCAAGAGCCTGGCTCGAGGCTTCCAAGTGGAAAAGAGCAGCCGGTCACACATCCCGTGACTGTCCACCTCCAGGGGCTGACCCACGCCTCAAAGGAAGCGTGGGACTTTGGTGGTGGTGGGAGGGAGGAAGGATCAGCCCTAAAGGCCTGCTGTATGCCTGAAGCCCGCGGGAGGGGACGGGAGGAGGCCCTGACCCCACGCTCAAGCACCAGAGCTTCCTCCTGGGGACAAGTGAAAGTCGCACAACCCAGCAAGGAGTTACCTGGATCAGCACTGCCCAACAGAACTCTCCAGAATGACAGAAATACCCCATCTGTGCTCTGTGAATGGGTGGAAGCACTTGCAAGGGGGCTGGTGTGACTCAGAAACTGAAACTTTCCGTGTTACTTTATCTTAACTAAATGGAATTGAAGCAGCCACTCTGGCTCATGGATGGCTGAAGGCTGCAGCCTCGAAACCTCGATGCAGGGTGCCCCCCAGTGAGGCAGAGGCTATGGGCGCACAGGTGAGAGAGGAAAGGACCCAAATTCAAAGAACAGAGTGGACAGGATGGTGACCAGTAGGCCACTGGAAGCCTGGGCTCAAGGTCAGCAGCAACAAGTGAGAGAGACTGGGGGCTCAGCACAGGGCAGGAGGGGTCAGATAGAGAGCCAGAAACTCTGGAGAAGACGGGAGTAACCAGCAGACCGCCCTGCTCTAGAAGACAAGCCCAGAGTGGGCATCAAATACCACTCAGAGGTCAGGACAAGAAGCCACTGAACCTGTCCCAGGCCAGGCCAGCCCAGGACCAAGAAGCAACGGGGTGGGAAGGAGGCAGACTGGCCTGGGGATGGGGGGGGGGGCAGGAGGACAGAAGGGAGAGGATTTTGTTTACTGCTTTGGACAAGGAAACATGAGCCTGTTTGCAGGAGAAGGAGCACAAGAGGAAGGAGACAATGGTGCAGGGAGGTCCCACAGGAGGGGCTGGGAAAGGAGGGAGAGGGGAGGGAGCCCTCCCTGCCAGCCAGGACAGAAGACAAGGAGAGATGGAGAAACTCGCTGCTTCGTTTTCGGTCCAGGTATAAAAGTGGTGCATGTGCACTCCAGAAAACATGGAAAACATGGAAAACACAGAAAAAGGAGAAAGGGCAGGCTGGGAGCTTCCCATTGTCCCACCAGCTCCAAGGGACATCGGGCAGCGGGGAAATGGAGCCTTCTGAGAGCCCTGGCTCGGGCAGTGTGGCCGGAACCCACCACAAAGGACCACTCCCAGAGCGGGCTCATTAGGCAGAGGAGCCGGTGTCGCGCTCGCTCGGGGACAGGCGGGCACATTCAGGGCCCGCACACAATCGGGCCCTTGTGGGGGGCGGGGGGCGGGTGCTCCGGGAGCCTCTGATTCCAAGACAAGAGCGTGCCTCCTTACTGCCTTACAACCCGGGAGACGGGAGACAGGAGACGGAAAGACTGATTTGGGAAGACAAAGAGACGCTTCCCCTGACAGTGGATGGGCTATTTTTGGAAATGGGTCGACTCTTCTCGATAGCTGCCGTCTCGATGCCACCGGCCTTGCCTGCATCTGTCCCCTCGAATGTAGCCTGAAAAGGCCCCCACCCCGTCTGGGGCGGGCCAGCACCCCGCAATGGGGGTGGGGAAGGCAGCGCCTGGCAGTGTGACAGCGGCCAGGGTGTGCAGGAGGTGGGAGCAAGCCAGGAGGGGATCCAGGGCCGAGCTAGGTACTCAGGAAATGCTCAACCCCATTCAAAGCCTGCTTTCCACTCCTGCCAGGCAGCCCCCCTGGGCGTCCACGCAGCAAAGGTTAGCAAGGGGAAACACAAACGGGCCCCTTTCTCCCTTACAGCTAACAGGAGCTGACACCAGCCTCAGCCTCCCCCCCCCACACACCGGGCTCTGAGATGCCCCAGCGCGGGACGGTGT
Source organism: Ursus maritimus (assembly GCF_017311325.1). Classification (NCBI taxonomy): domain Eukaryota; kingdom Metazoa; phylum Chordata; class Mammalia; order Carnivora; family Ursidae; genus Ursus; species Ursus maritimus. The sequence goes on along the minus strand of NW_024425008.1, from coordinate 4,819,546 downwards.
CCACCTCCTGCCCACCTGCTGACGGCCCGTCTTAAGCTTGGGCGGCCACAGCAGGCCCAGTGGCTTTCTCCTGAGCTCCCCACCGTGGCTCCGGCAGAAACCCCAGGGAGCCTCTACAACCACTGAGGCCTCCAGAACCAACTGAGCCCATCCCTGGGGGCCCATCCAGGCACTGGCATTGTCTAAAGTTCCCCAAGTGGTTCCTAATATGCAGCCGTGGTTAGGAACCACCGGTAAACACAAGTGTGTCTTTTGCAGTAACTGCGAAGGAAACAGGCCAGAGGGATCACGCAAGCCCCACCCGCGGTGGGGAGGCTGGATTTTTTTTTCTAAAGGAACTGAAGGCCATTTGGCACCAAATGGAGCAAATGGGAAAAAAGGGGGGGGCGGTGGCCAAAGTAGGTTGACCACTGTCAGGTTTAAAGCAACAAGAGGGAGCACCTCGGGCCGTGCCTCCCACCTCCCCGTTCCTCTCCCCGACATACACCGAGCACCTACTGCATGCCAGAAGACTGCCCAGAGCAGCCTATGAACCAGGCAGACAGCACGACGCACAGGAACCTCAAGTCCAAGACAGGCGGCTCTGTCCCGGGCAGACCCCACACGGAGGCACCGGAAGCCTGCACACTCTCCAAGCGCCAAACCCGTTACGTAGTCCCATAAGAGCAGATCAGATGGCAGAGGTCGGTAATTCCATCAGCCCTTCACCAGACAGGCTGGCCGGCCAGCAGCCTCAGCCAGCGCTGGACAGGTCACCTCCATCACCCCAGAAGCTCAAGTGGGAGACCTGCCCCAAGCTGAGGACTAACCACTGGGCAAGACACAAAACCACAAATATGACAGAAGAGAGGCAGGAGGGCAGGGCGGGAGGCTCTTCCCTTGCAGCTCTGTGCGTCATAGGAACTCTGCGTCAAGGGGCCAGACAAGGCTAGGGTCTCTGGGAGCCCAGGCCCAGCCCACTCAAGCTCCCCATCTTACGGACGAGAACAGGAGGGCCCAGAGAGAGGAAGGCACTTGCACATGGTGGGGTCAGGAGTGAGCTGAACCACTGGTTCCCTGTTGTCTAACAACACAACAGCACCGGGCAGCACACTGTGCCCCCAAACCCCCAAATGTGGGGAGGGCATCAGCTGCCAGGGCCAGTGGCGGGGCCAGCAGATAACCCGGGGGGCCCTGGGGAGTAAACAAGGGTCTGTTTCCCTTCCTTCTGGCTTCCCCATCAACCAGAGGCCTTTGCCCTTTGCCATTAGTTATTTCCTGCACTCAGAGATGCACGTTACAACGTGGGGCGCCTCTCAGACTCCATGCGTGTGCGTTTACTGCAGGGTCTTCCCCTCCCAGCAGGAGCTGTTGTTCACTGCCCAGGGCATCTGCGACTGATGGTATCTCCGGGTGGAGGAAATGCCGTGCCTGGGAAAGCCGGAAACCCCTGAGCAAAGTGCCCGGAGTCCTCAGGCACTGGCGGAGAGCTGAAAGGGAAGGGGACCCGCCCCGGGCTCCGCCACACAGGAGCTGGAGCCCTCCCTGGTCGCCCTGCCAGCACGCTCAGTCCATCGTCGACCTCTGAGCTCGTGTGACCAGGGCACTGGTCCTCTCGACTCACAGCCTTGGTACAAAGGGACAGGTTCCAAAAATGTCTTTGATGGGCACCAAATGTGCCTGGCATGGTGCTAGGGGCTTCCTGGCTCCCACCGCAGGGAAAAGTCCTGCTGGACCCCACTGGGATCCCAGCTTTGCTGAGGAAAAGGCTCAGAGCAGTGAGGCAAGTCACACCAGGTCATGTGGGGGTGGGGGTGAGGGTGGGGCCAGGAGCCCCAGTCCACGAGACCCTGGAACCTTCCCGTCACACGTGCCCAGGTGGCCCTCTCTGCCTGGCATGATTATTTGTCACGCCCTTTTCAATCCCACAAGGCCCCTGCTTTGGCTTTCAACCTCTCGGGGTGCTAGGAGCTAGGAGGGGGTGGCTAAACTCAGGAGCCGAGATGAGCCTCAGAGGCACAGGATTGTACAGGCAGAACAGACCAGGGAAGAGGCCGGGCACGGCAGGAGGAACAGCTGGAGCCCAGGCATGAGCAGGCATTTGCCTGGCACATCTGGTTCAGGGGGGAATGCCGGGGCAGGTGGGATCTGTGAAGCCCCTCCCACTGCACCTGCACCCCACCCCCCAAGCCCCTGGGTTGGGCTTTTCTTCAGGCTGTAGGCAGTTCCAGCTGTGACCTTTTCTGATGGGCTTTCCCTAGGGGATCCAGAGTTACCGTTAGTGGTCCGCTTACAAACCTTTACACAGCAACATCCCCTCCCTTTCCCCTGCTGCCACTTAATGAATACACTTCTGTTTAAACACCATACACCAGGTGAGCCCAAGGACACTTACAGGCGAATCAATAAAGCTCCTGAGCTTTCTGCCCTGCTCCCTGGACAGCTGGAGACCATTACAGCGACTTGCTCAAGAGCCGGCATCCAACACCGGGTGGCCCAGCTTCAAATCTGCCCAAGAACCCTGTGGGGGCAGGGGACAGTGGCAGCAGAATGTGTGACAGTGATAAGCTCTAGGTACTTGCTAGGAGGGGGACCACTCCTGACTTTTCAGGATCAAAGGAGCAGTGCGTTCCTTTAGCAGGCAAGCTTGTTCCTGTCACCAAACCTCTGGGGACGCCACCTAGGTCGCCTCGTCATCCTGCACCAGGGAGATGGAACTGCCTACTCTCAGCTCGCAAACCCCAGAGTCATCCCTGCAGGGATCCCGGGGCCCCAAGTTGTAGGCGGGGGACAGAGAGTGGCAGCAGGGGTGACTCTTCTGTGAGTGGATATGGAATGCGGCCTGACCCCAGAGCTCGGAAGTCACAAGGAGGCCGACAGGGGCTGGGGGCACAGCTTTGGAGCCACCCCGCCAGGTCTGAGAACCTGCAGAGAAGGTTCTCTCCCGTGGCCACTATCACCACGGCCACCTGGGAGCTCCAAGCTTCCTCCCCGGCTGCCCCCAGCCCAGCCTGCACCCTGGCAGCCACAGACAAATGCCCCTGAACGGCCACTCCCCAAGCCAGGCCACATGAATCACTGTGTGAGTGGCCCACAACACAGACTGAGTAAGCACTCAATAACCGCGTGCTGATGCGGCCCTTCCGGCTTGAAGGGCGACCTCTCGACAACCCGCCCCGCCCTGCCGCCTCCTGACGCTTCTTGTTCTCGGCCTTCCCAGAGCTGTCTGGGGTGTCCCACCACCCTGGGTGCAGGAAAGCCCCTCACCAGCTCTGCAGGCTGCTGCTCACCTCCAAAGGTGACACGGTCCTCCTGGACCACTCTTCTGGGGGGCCCCTGAAGGGGAGTCTCCGCCACTCTGGGGCCCCACCCCTAGGGGCTGGACACAACCCCTGGGCTAACAGCCCACTCCCAGCTCCCTGGCCCCAAGGCTTTTCTTGTCTGGGCTCCACATTCCAGTTCTTTCTGTTCATAGGAGGAGGCATCCAGGCCCAGTGCCACCCCAGCTCCCCACACGTCACGAGAACACCTTGCAGGCCCTGGGCTCTCAGCAACCGTGGTCAGACCCACCTGCAATCCTTCTTCTGCCCTACTCCTGCTGAAATGCTCTCTCTCTTCCGTTCAACTAGACAAGGGCTCGCTTGGATCTGACACAGGCCAGGCACAGGGCTGCCCTCACAAGCACATGACAGGGGATCCCCCCATCCCCAGCCCAAGAAGGCAAATCTGCAGGGGGTCCAAGTGACAGTGGAAGGTCACTGAGCCTATCCCTGGAGGCCCAGTTCTAGGACGGGGCTGCTGTTACCCTCAGGACAGGTGCAGAAACAGGCTTTCAGGTTTAGTACCATGCCACACGCACACAGCAGGTGCAAGGTCAGGCTTCACCAACGTCTATTTTTTTTTATTTATTTATTTTTATTTTTTTTCTGAGAGCACAAGCAGGGTGAGGGGCAGAGGGAGAAGCAGCCTCCCGGCCCAGCAGGGACCCCGATGCAGGACTCGATCCCAGGAGTCCTCCCAGGATCATGACCTGAGCCTAAGACAGCCGTTTAACCGACTGAGTCACCCAGGCGCCCTTTACCCAGGTCTATTATTGTTCCCAAGCATACCCAGCATGGGGTGCTCCACCTGGGAGGACGAGGACTGGCACGTAAGAGATAGTCCCCACTTCCTTCCCTCAACCTGGCTGGTAATAGTCTCCCACTTTGCAGAGGAGAAAACAGAGGGCCACAGAGGTTCTGGAACTCACCGAAGGTCCCAGGCTTCCCATTCTCTGTGCTGATGACACGGACAAGCCCGGGGTGGAAAATCCCCATGGGTGGGAAACACGGATTATGAGCAGCAGAGCACTTCCTTGCTAACCGTGCTGTTCTGGGACCAATGTTACAAACCGAGTGGTGCCCCAGGAGTTCGAGGCCAGGCCCCGGTGAGGGGAGGGGTGGGGTCACCAGAGCAGAGGGAAGCCAGCCTGGGGCAGAAGTGAGGGAATGAAAATACCAGAAGGAAGGACTCCCTGCGAACAGAAGCCTGCCCTGAGCCCATGTTCCCCACTTTATGGATGGGCCATGCTGCCGCGTGCAGGAACACGGCAGGAACGAGGCACAGGTCTGGCTTCCCCAGAAGAGGAGCCATACCTTCGCGACACAGGTCCAGCCTGTGTCTGCAGCTCCCCCCACCCCCAACCATCCCCATGACCATCTGCAGGTCACCCAGGCCCTGCCAAGGATGAAGCTCTGGGAGGCCTTCCATTGCTGGTGGGCTGCCCAGGGGAGCTTCTCCAAGCCTGACCGAGCCAGACCATCCTGGCCCAGAGAGCAGAAGGCACAGCGTGGCAGGCCCAGACTCCGACACAGGAGACCCAACACCGAGCCCAGGTCCCCCAGGCAGTCCCACGGGACCCAGAGCAAGTCACTGTTCTCTTCAAGCCTCAGTTTCCCCATCTACAATATGGGGCCATTTGGGAGCTCTGACCATAATCGAGTGCGGACTGGGAGGCTCTGTAACAAACTGTGAAGTGCCGGGGGGCACCCCGGCCCTCCCCAGGCTTACCTGCCAGTGAGCCCCTCAGGGCCAGTCCACCTTTTGCACATGGCCCTGGGGCCCCAACACCCCAAGGCCCCGGATGAAAGGTCAGGGTCAGGTTGGGGAGGGAGGGGGAAAGGCTTATCTAAACCGCTCCATTGTCTTTGATGACCTTTGCTCCCAGGCCTGCCTAGGTTTAGGAAAAGCCGTCTTACTAGTGATCCCGCCCAGGAGGCGCTGAGCTGGGAGGCCCCTAATAAAAGACCTATTCAGGGCCAGCATGCCGGCTCACTCACACCGTCTTTTTTTTTTAAAGGTCCAGACCACCCTCGCTCCATCCTCCCCTTAAACCAACAAAAACACAAGCAGGAGAACAAAACCATCTTATTTTGAGAAGCTCAAATTTTTAATCCAAACTTTTAAAAGTAAACAGGGCCCATACAAAGGCTTGCTGTAGGTCCTGGTTTCTCTGGGTTAACTGAAGGGGAACGGGCCAGGGTGATGGGTGGGGGGGAGGACAGGACTCATAAACAGGGACTTGGGGGGAGGGGAGAGTGGGGGAGGGGCAGGAGAGAACTTGTTGAAAATGCTTTTGTTTGAAAATGGTCGATTCAAGGGGGCAAACCTGACTTTCTAGAGTTTGGGGTTCACCTGCCTTAGTTTGCCAGGAGTACAGCAAAGAGCACTCTACTCGGACTTCAGTCAGCACAACCCAGAGCTTGGTCAAAAACCACCGGGGGCAGGGGGGGGGTGTCATTTGCATATGCATTCTTGGAGGCCAGGCCCAGGCCAGACCAGGACTGCAGCCGCAGGGGCCTTCCCCAGACCCCCAGTGCGGCCTGCAGGCACACCCCGCTGCTTCCAAGAGGACTACAGGGCCACAGGCCCCCAATTCGTCAGCAGGTGCTGTGGTCGCCAACATTCAGGCAATCTGTCTAAACAGCAGAGTTTTGAAGACAACACCAAAGTCTGTCTGGCAAGCCCCCAAAGGGGTCCCTCTTGTTTTTTCATGAGGAGCCTGGGAAGAAACAAGCAAGACAAGGATTCTGACAACTACTGAGATGTCACTGTGCGCAGACCCTGACCGCCCTCGGCCTCGGCGGCTGAAGGGGGCACTCAGGGTTTTGCCCCACTTTGCAGAAGAGCAGAGGGAGGCTCAGAGAAGTAACTGGCCCCCAGAGAAAAGCAGGAGGCAGATTCAAATGCAAGATGGTGTGACCCCTCCGGGTGACAGGGTTATCAACCATCTGCTCAGTGGTCACCGATAAGGAAGTGACACTTCCCAGAATGGGCGAACAAGACCAAACCTGGGTCAGGAATCAAGACTAGGGAGTCACCAGTGCTGTCTGCTGACTAAGTATTGGACAGTGACAGAGGCCAGAGGTGCAAGCCAGCCGTCAGCCTGAGCCATGCAGGAATGCCCCCAACTTCCAGCAGCTCCACCCTGGGGGGCCCCCCACCCCCTGTCTGCAGCCTAACCTCGGCAGCCCCACCCAGGCAACGGAGCAAGACACTGCCAGTCTCCGGGCTTTCCCAGACAAGGCTCAGAACCTCCCTCGGACTCCACTGGCTTGTCTGAAAATGGGGATACCATCCTACCTCCAGGGTTCCTGCGAGGGCTGAGACCAACTATGGAGGGCACAAGCCCAGCATCTGACCCACTTTCTCCACCACCTGGACTGAGGTACATGATCTTTCCCACCTCCAGCTCCCTCCTCCCTCCTCCCTCCACTCAAAACTACCCCAAAGTCATTTTTAAGAGAAGGGCCTTTCCTTGTTTACGGCCATCCTGTTCACTTTGCCGGGAGAATAGCTCAAGGCCCCGAATGACTCTAAGAGCCAGCACCAAACACCAAGCCGTAACTGAAATCGGGGATAGTGATGCTTATTTGTATTTTGCCCAACACAAAGCTTGGCCACCACCAGACCGTGGCAGGCCTGTTCCGAGTGAGCCCAGGACTTCGGGGGCTGGGGGGAGGGCACGGACTCTGCAGGCAACGCTATGCCTCAAGTCCCAGCCACCCCCTGGTCCCCTGCCCTGGAGTCATCTCTGGCTGCCGCCAACACGGAGCCGGACCGGGGCCGTGTCTCCTGGTCCAAAGCATGACAGAACTTTCCTGCAGATACGCGGTGACGCTGGGCACTCCAGTACCGTGCCGACACCCGCTCCCTGCAAGTGTCACTGATGACACAGCCGAACACCAGCAACATCTCCCAGCCACAGGACTGCAGCATTCCCTCCTTGCACTTGGGAGAAACTGAGGCCCAGAAGTCGGCCCCTCCTGAGGCCCCCAAGAAGACAAGGCCAGAGAGGCTGGGACTGGGACTCCTGATTCCCCAGCCCCAGAAAGCCCCACAAGCCACAAACGACAGCACCTAACTGAGCTGCTCCCACTGGCCTCCAGCCGCCTGTGGTGGGAGGTGGGGTGGAGACAGAGTTACAATGGGAAACCCGAGTGGTAGTGGCACATTGCTAATCAGTAACAAAATATCCCTCTCAACCCAGTCCTGCTCTGAATTCACAGGCTGGGAAGGTAAATAAAGGAAAAATTGTGCTGGGCGAGCACCCCACCTGCATGGGGTCCGGTTCCCACCCCACACAGGCCACTCAGCCACCAAACCAAAGACAGAGCGTCCCTCCTCTGCTCAGGCGTCACTCTGGGGAAGAACAGTCATATAAAGCCTAGACACATTTTCTCTGAACCAGGAAAGCCTTTAAAGAGAACCAGAAAGGGCTGTTTAATCTCCACCTTCAGGCAAATAGTTCAGGCAGCAGCAACTGCCACCAGGACTGGGAGCCAAGCCACCAAAAATGTGGAAGAACAGGGAGGTAGGGAGAGGCACGAGTGGCAGGGAGAGCCACGGATCAGGGCGCGGGGAATGGCAGCCGCGGCCCTGCTCCACAGACCCAAGCTGGGGGCCCATAGGTCACGTGGGCGTGGAAGACAGTAGCTGAGCTTTCCTGAGGCCAAAGGTCCTCCACCCACACCCAGGCCACCTACCACCACGGCACTTCCTGTAAGGAGACCAACAGTTTACAGATCCCTTGGGAGACTTTGTCTCCACCTCAAATCCACAAGGCAGGGATCAACTCCATTCTACAGATAAGGAAACTGAGGCAGGCAGAGGAGAAAAGCTAGGATCCATTCCAAGCACATATCCCTCTGTAAAGTCTTAGAGCCTCGGTTGAGAAAGGTCCGCCCACCCTGAGAAGTTCAGGACTGATAGCAAACCAAAAAGGCTCTCCGCCCGGTCCTCTGGCCCAGCTGCCTGGAGTCTCAAGGGGCTGCCTGTGCTCCTCGGCCCGCAGGCAGCACGGAGAAGCCCGGGTGGAATCCCAGCCCCCCACACACGTGGACGCTGCTCGGGTTTGAGGTTGCCTGTTGCTCCAGATAAGAGGGGAAATTCACCTGTACTCAAAGTCAAAAGGTCTTTCTTTCCCCCCTCTCACACACCCCCCCGCAAGAACTTCCCGCTCCTGGACAAAGATTTTCAGGTTGGAATGAGACGTCCCTAACCGGCCTTGCAGTACCCGGCACGAATACGGATAATTCCGCAGGAGAGAAACTTTTCTGGGGTCCAGTGGGTCCCCGGCCCGGCTGCGGATTCGGAGCTGGGCAGGGTCACGCCTCCTCCACTTGAGCAAAAATCATCACCCAAAACCCCACTGCGGGTGGGCGCGGGATCCCCCAGCCCTGAGTCTGAATACCAGCCGGAGAAGGGGTCTGGAGTGGCGACCGCCTCTGGCGGGAAGGGGCCGTGGGCCCGAGACCCGCGCTACCCGACCCGTGCGGTCCTTACCGTGCAGGCCGTTGGGAATACTTCGGTGGTGCGGTGGCGCCGACAGGTCGTCCAGGGACCGGCGCGTGGCTATGGCCTTGCCGTCGGGGGCCTTGTGCGGCCCGGGGGGCAGCAGCGGGGGCGGGACGTGGTGGTGGTGGTCCGGGCTGCCTCCGCTACCCGCGCTCGACGTGCTGCTGCCGTCGCCCACGTCGCGGGCACCCGCGCCCGCCGCGCCACCGGCCAGCGGCCCGCTCAGGCTAGCCTGGCTGTCGATGGAGCTGCGGGAGCCCGCGCCGCCGCCGCCGCCGCCCGCGCCGCCCCCACCCCCCGCCAGCGCCGCGCGCTCCTCGTCCAGCATCAGCACCAGCTCCTTGAGTTCCAGGTTCTCGCGCAGCAGGGCCTCCTGGCGCGCCTCGAGCTCGCGCAGTTTCTGCTGCGAGCGGGCCACCTCGTGCCACACGGCGCCGGCCGCGTGGCGCCCGAAGCGCTGCCACTCGCGCGCCAGCTTGCGCCCCTTCTGCCGGTCGTCGTCGAGGAAGCAGCAGAGCTCGCGTAGCTCCTGGTTGTCGTCCTGCAGCCGCTGGTTCACGTCCTTGAGGCCGCGGATCTCCAGCAGGTGCTGCTGCAGCCGCCGGTTCACGTCGCGCATCAGGCCGCCGTGCTCCAGCATGAGGCCCACCTTCTCGCCCTCTGCGCGCCGCAGCCGCCGCGCCAGCTCCTCCTTGCTCCAGCGCAGCAGCTCCTCGTCCGGCACCTGGCTCAGCTCCTCCGACGCCGCCGCCGCCGCCGCCGCCGCCGGGGGCTTCGCCATGGCGGGGCCGTCACCGCGGCATCGCCCGCGCCCTCGCCCGGCCGGCGCTCCCCGCGCCGGGGCGGCGCTGGGCCGGTCCGCTCACGGGCAGGGGGCGGCCGGGGGCGCGTGCGGGCCGCCCCGCGCCTCCTCGCGCGCCCTCACACAGCGTCCGCCCGGGCCGCCGGTGAACCGCGGGTCTCGGGGCTCGGCGAGCTGGGACCGCTGCTGCGTCGGCGGCAGCCGTGCCGGGCGCTCTTCGGGTTCGGGCGAAGCAGGCGGAGGCCCGCCCCCGGCCCAGCTCCCGGAGCCCCGGCCGCCCCGCCCACTCCGGGCGGGGAGGGGGCGGGGCACCTCGGCCGGCTCCGCCTTCGGGGGGAGCGAGGGGACGGGCAGAGGCGCGGCCGGCCCCCGACGTCCCCCAGCGCCGTGCGCCCGCCTGCCCGGCGCCCTGCCAGAGGCGCATTCGAGCCGCGGTCCCGCCCTCCCGCCCATCCGATTGGGCCTACCCGGGGGTGTGTGGGAGGGGCGGGGCGCACGCGGGGGAAGCCGAGGAGATGGTACAGTCCAGCCACCCGGCTTCCGACCCCCCTCCCGGCGGTTCAAGTTTCTGCGCCCGGAGGACGCGGCCTTGGCCAATCCCTGGGCTACAGGGCGCTTTTAAAATGCAGGTACGGCTGCGGGGAGGGGGACGGTGGGAAAGGTAGGGCAGGGCTTTCCTTAAAGGAGACGCGCGGAAATGGACGCCGAGCCCCCTCCCAGGCCTGCGTCCCCCGCCCACACTCCCCCCGCCCCAAATAAGCAAATACCCGGGAGCCGGAGGACAGCTCCGCTTCTCCCTCCCGGGGGCACCAGAGTCCGGCGTAGTCTGAGATACGACGAACAATGGGACTCTGACTCGGGGGTCGCTCTCCCCGGAGGCAGGGCGGCTCTTTGTCCCCTTCCTTGCCCCCATCTCCACTCCCGTCCCCTGCCAGAGCATGCGGAGGGGCTGCGTTTCCACCCCAGCCCAGGGCTGTGGCTCCTGCGTCTGCGCCCCGGAAGGCCAGGGCCTCTCCAGCCGTGTCTCCGAGCATGGTCTGTACCCTTTCCCCTGCCCCAAGGGGGCGAGGGTACGGGGAACTTGTCCCCCGCTCGGAGCTGTGCTCAGAGCACTGCTCCCCCGCCCACCCGACCGCTAGTTCCTGGGCGTCGAGGGAGTGTCAGAGCTTCCTGAGGTGGAGACCACAGGAGGGGATGGAGGAAGATCTCCCACTGGGGCCTTAACGCCAGGGTCGGGGGTCGCCGAGCCGGCCACAGAACCCCCTCCCCACCAGCAGCTTCGCCGGGCACCCGGGGTGTTCCCCCAGCCTGTGAGTCTGTCTCGTTACCCTCGCGTCCCCGAAGCGTGTTTATGCCTGCTGCTAGCTGGTCCGAGGGGGGCGTCCCTCCCCTGAGACCCGCAATAAGATAAAACCCGCGCACTCGACTGTGAGCCGCCACGGCCTGGAGCGCGCGCCCGCGTGGCAGCTGATGTCCCCATTTCCAGTTGCTCAGCCATGCGTTGGACAGTTGGCGCACCCAGCACCTTCTCTACACCAGTCCTGTTTCAGACCCCCGGGGATTCCGCAGGGCAGGACAGCAGAGGTCACTGCCCTGGGGCGAGGGGAGGGGGGGAAATTGCAGTCTGTGGGGAGGAGGAGAGAGCGGATGATAAACACTAGATAACCACCAGGCTGTGCAGGGGATTTAGACAAGCTGCTGTCACAGAAAGTGATCATCAGTTACTTTAGATCCCGTGGTCAAGGAGGACCTCTGAGAAGGTGCATCTAAGCTGAGACCTGAGCAGAAAGAACAAAGATGAGGGGGGAAGGGCACTCCAGGTGGAGGGAACAGTTAGTGCCAAGGCCCTAGGGCTGGCCTGTTAGCGGCCTATTCCAAGAAGGCCAGTGGGGCTGGGAATGGGCCAGGGAAGGGGTGAGAGATGAGGTCAGAGGGGCCGGATCCTGCATGATTCTAAGGCAGCTGGGAGAGCAGTAGGGGGTTAGCACCAAGCAACCTGACCTGATTTGCCTTTTAAGAGGCTCACTCCAGCCCACAAGTGAAGGGATGGGGGAGGTGCATAGAGAGGTCCAGATTCAGCACCTCATTCCCCACCCATCTGCCCCTCTCTCCAGGTAGACTTCAGGAGGGGGTGGTAGGGAGAGGATGGGTGGGAGGAGCAGAGCTGTGAGGGTGAAGCCACAGAGGAGGTCAGGGTTCCCAGGACTTGGCCCAGGCGAGCCACTATTCTTCCTGGGCCCAGCCCAGGAAGAATCCGGGTTTGGAGAGGGTTTCAGCTCACACCTGGGAGGCTGCAAGCCTGTCTTACCCCAGGACGCCAGATCAGACAGCTCCCTGAAGGCTGTGCACAGAGCTGCTTCCGGGAGAGGTAAGAAGAGGATGCGTGGACTCACTAGGGAAGTGGTGGAGGTGGGTAACGCTGCACTCATGGGAACGCCCTGCTCATTTGTGCGTGGCCCCAGGTGGTCGCCATGGCCTGCACCTCAGTCCCGTACCTCTCCAGGGATCACAGCCTCCGCTGAATGTTCCAAGAGAAGAACGAAGCCTGCATCTAGATGGGGTTTGCTTGCAGCAACTACAGACAGTAGGGCCAGTGGTCCCCCAGCCAGGACCCACGTCCCCCCTAGGTGCAGCAAAGAGCACTAGAGATGACGCTACCAGGTGGCCTGAGGGAGACTCTGCTCCGGGCTTCCTGGCTGCCCGGAGAACAGGCTTGGGCGGAACAAAATAGGATGGCAGGAGGTTGAGAGGGCCAGGCTAAGACAGGGTCCTGAAGCAAGAGAGACCGGCCAAGTCAGAGCCCCCTCCCTAAGGGCTGATGTCCCTCAGGGTCCAGCAAAAGGTGCCAAGCTCCCTAGAACATTCACAGTCCCGCAGACCTTGTACCCCAAGCCATGAGCTCAGCAACGTCATGTGTCTTCGGTTTCTAGCTTCCCGGTCATAACAGGCTCAGCTTTGTCATGGAAACAGTAAAACCAAATCATGGCGCTCTAGCAGAGTCAATCTCTGGATGCCCAGTAAAAGTAGTTGGGGGTCTTTTAAATAATAAAGATACACCCCCGACTCTCTAATTTTTTTTGCCTTCAGACCTTCCCAGCGCGTGTCCATTTAAAAGCACGCAAATGTTTTTGAGAGCTGGCTGGAGTGAGAGCCAGAATGCGGACATATAATAGACAAACTGTTTCAAAACACAGGGTCTGTGACCCTGGGAACTGATAATAAGACCACACTGGTGGTGAGCAGCCTGTCTCCCCGCTGGGAAGGGAGCACAGAGCCCAGAGCAGACACCATTTGATGTTTGCAGGGTGGATGCACAACCCTTTGGCACATGACCAATTGACTCTGAGGCCCTCATTTTGAAGATGAGGCAACTGAGCCCCAGAAGGGAAATGACTTGCCCAAGGTCACTTTCGTTTGTTGGTTTACTGAGCACACAAACATAACTAGGTAAGCACGTATACATAAGAGCACATATACATGGAATCATACGCACGGCATATATATAAAATGCGTGTAGATGCATTGTGGTGAGTACCCCAAAGAGAGGAGTAGAACATATCATCGAGGGAACGGCCTGAAGCACTGGGCTGGGCTTCCTGGGGGAGGTGACATCTGAGTTGAATCTTTTTTGTTTTTAAGTCATCTCTACTCCCAACGTGGGACTGGAACTCACAACCCCGAGACAAAGAGTCAAATGTTCCACTGACTGAGCCAGCCGGGCGCCCCCTGAGTTGAATCTTGAAGAGTGAGTAGGAGTTTGTCAGATTTTGGACGGGGGAGGAGAGCATTGGGATAGTTGAAATGGAGGGAACCACACAAGCTAAAACCCCAAAGGTAGGTGACAGTGAGCTGGGTGGGGGTGTCAGAGGGAGGGAGGTGATGGAGCGGGGGTGCCGAGGGCTCTGTGAGCTGCAGGGAGAAGCGTGTGTGACCTCTCCCTGGGGCGGGTAGTTAACAGCAGTAATCACCACCGCCACCCCCACCACTCTACCCAGCACCCAGTATGAGCAGGGGACCCTAGGCTGGTCCTCACATGATGACCATAACAACCTGGTAAGACGGTCATTAGTCCTCTTAGAAGTCTATGCCGATTCTCTTGGCTTGCTTGTTTTTCTCCACGAAGCTCGGATGACCATGTGAACTTATGGGCGATGTTCAGAGGCGTGTGGACACACAAGGACTCAGGCACAGACGGAAGGGGGAAGGTTGCCCGCTGGCTGGATGTTTCTACAGGCCAGCAGAGCGATGGTGGCTCACCGGGCCTGGGGTCGGACTTTTTTCTGCGCTCCCCACCCTGGGGGACCCTGAAACAGGGAAGTCACCACGTAGGGCTGAAAGGCCTCCTTGCCTAAGAAATCAGGGCCCGTGGAAAAGTGACTATAATTTTTTTTATTAAAAGATTATTTATGTATTTATTTGAGAGAGAGCAAGAGAGAGCATGGGGAGGGGAGGGGCAGCGGGAGAGGGAGAAGCAGACTTCTGGCTGAGCTGGGAACCTGATGCAAGGCGGGGCTCCATCCCAGGACCCTGAGATCATGACCTGAGCTGAAGGCAGATGCTTCACCAAGGCACCCAGGTGCCCCACGACCATAATTATTATTAATAAAGTGACTGCACACTTTCCATGTAATGGCATTGCTAGGGCTTTACATGGCTCTGCACAGCTTATCTGATTGAGTCCTAACTGCAGCCCTGTTAGGTGGGAGCCCTTGATGCCCCTTTTACAAAAGGGGAAACTGAGGCTCGCATAGGTTAAGTCACTTGTCCAAGGTCACACAGCTGGCAAGCGAATGAGCTGGGATTTGAACCTAGGACCATCTGAGTCCAAGAGCTCCCCTGACCCCACACACCACTGCCTCTTCTCAAAGAGGAGAGCAGACCAGACCAGGTACTTTGGGCATCCCTTTCACTGTGGCTCTGGTCCTGCCATGCCGGGGGCCTTCGCCATGCCAGGCCCATGGCCCTCCACGCTGCTTCCTCCTGCTGCAGGCCTTCCGCGTTGTAACCAAGTTACAGAGACTCCACAAGCCTCTGGATGGCGGCCAGGTCAGAGCTTCCCAGCTATTCCTGCTGACAGATCACTGCAGGGTGTGAGCGCCATGTCCTGGCTCCTGCATTGCTGATTGGCTGGGTGACCTCAGGCCACTCCTTTACGTAACCTCTCTGAGCCACGGTTTTCTCATCTAAGGCTTTCCCCACAGGGCCAGTGTCAAGCACCTAGCAGAGCTCCTGCAAAGCCTTGGAAAGGTGAGCTATGCCCGCCACCCCCACACGTTATTCCCATCCTCTGGGCCAGCACAGTCTTCTGATAAGGACATTTGCACCCATCTTCCAGAGGCAACACCGAGGTACAATAAAACAAGGGCTGTCCAGGAACCTAGGGCTTGCCCCTGGCAAACTGGGCTACAAAGGATGCCGGGAATGGCCCTGGGCTGCCACCAGCTTCCTTTGAGGAAGCTCAAGAACATAAGAATTTAGGGGCGCCTGGGTAGCGCAGTCGTTAAAGCGTCTGCCTTCGGCTCAGGGCGTGATCCCGGCGTACCAGGATCGAGTCCCACATCAGGCTCTTCCGCTATGAGCCTGCTTCTTCCTCTCCCACTCCCCCTGCTGTGTTCCCTCTCTCGCTGGCTGTCTCTCTGTCACATAAATAAATAAAATCTTTAAAAAAAAAAAAAAGAAAAAAGAACATAAGAATTTAGTGACCGAGGGGCGCCTGGGTGGCGCAGTCGTTAAGCGTCTGCCTTTGGCTCAGGGCGTGATCCCCGTGTTCTGGGATCGAGCCCCACATCAGGCTCCTCCACTAAGAGCCTGCTTCTTCCTCTCCCACTCCCCCTGCTTGTGTTCCCTTTCTCACTGGCTGTCTCTGTCAAATAAATAAATAAATAAAATCTTAAAAAAAAAAAGAATTTAGTGATCGAGTGTCTCAGCTCCCACATTTATAGGTGAGGAAACTGCACAGAAGCTGGGGCCACCAGTCGGAGAGTGCTTGGATATTGGGTCCTGGAGGGCCGCGGTGGCAGGTCTGGGGGAAGTGGGTTCATTCACTCACATCCGACCAGTGTGCCAACAGGGAACAGGAAACCAGCAGTGCCCAGGACCACTGCCTAGACGTGCTGATGTCTCAGTGGGATGGACGGAGCTGAAGCCCAGGGGCCTCATGTGCAGGCAAAAGCCTGGAGCCCAACCCAGGGGAGGGCCCGGGGAGGCACAGAAGGCCTAGAGCAGAGACCTGGCCAGACTTTTGTTTGCTAGAGAGCGCGTGACCGGTGTGTAGGCACAGATCAGAGAGGGTCAGCTGAGGCTTGGAGGCTGCAAGACCAGGCCAGCCAGAGACAGGGCAGGTCGATCCCCTTTGGTTCCTAGGGTGGAAGGCCCCGTTAGGGACCAACTGGGAAGTGGCTGCATCTGTACCGCTCCCTGCCCAGCTAGAGCCACCAAAATTCTCTCCTCCCCCTTCAGCTGCTGACAGCCCCTCACACCACTGCCCTGAGGAGCAAGGCAGGAAGGAGGCTCAACCACAAGGGAAACTGAGTCAGGGGAGCTCTTTGCAGGACTACCTCTCACCTTAACACACTTAAAAACACTATTCTTGGGGCACCTGGGTGGCTCAGTCAGCAGTCAGTTAAGCGGCTGCCTTGGGCTCAGGTCATGATCCCGGGGTCCTAGGGTAGAGCCCCGTGTCAGGCTCCTTGCTCAGCAGGAACGTCTGCTTCTCCCTCTGCCTCTGCACCCCCACTCATGCTCTCTCTCTTACTCTCTCTCTCTGTCTCAAATAAATAAAATATTTTAAAAACCCACATGACCACATTATTCTTATTAGGAACTATTTTAGGGGCACCTCACTGGCTCAGTCTGTGCGACTCTTGATCTCGGGGTTGTGAGGTTGAGCCCCATGTTGGGTGTAGAGATTACTTAAAAATAAAATCTTTTATTTTTAAGATTTTATTTATTTATTTGACAGAGAGACAGCCAGCGAGAGAGGGAACACAGGCAGGGGGAGTGGGAGAGGAAGAAGCAGGCTCCCAGCGGAGGAGCCTGATGCGGGGCTCGATCCCAGAACGCCGGGATCACGCCCTGAGCCGAAGGCAGACGCTTAATGACTGAGCCACCCAGGCGCCCCTAAAAATAAAATCTTAAAAAAAATAAATGAGAATTTTTATAAATAAAATCTTAAAAATAAAGTTTTAAAAAAAGGAACTGTTTTATATTACAACAAATGGACACAGCAGGAATCTGGCAGCCACTGCCCATCATAGGAAGTCACTGCCACTTTTGAAAGCCCCTGGGGCCCCTCCTGGTCACATGCCCCAGCCCACCTGACCCACGATTCTGAATGTTGTCTTAATTATACCATCAGCATACTATATTTCCCCTTGTAGCAGACTGCTTGATGATCAGGCTTTTGAACCTTATTTAAACCATATTGTGCGAGACACCTGGGTGGCTCAGTCGGTTAAGCATCTGCCTTCGGCTCAGGTCTTGATCCCGGGGTCCTGAGATCGAGCCCCACATCCGGCTCCTTGTTCAGAGGGGAGTCTGCTTCTCCCTCTGCCTGCTGCTCCCCCCTACTTGTGTTCTCTCTCTCTGACAAATAAATACAATCTTAAAAAAAATTAAAATTAAAAAAAATAAACCGTATTGTGCTTCCTGGTTCTTTGGCAACATTCTTCTCCCTCATTATTTCCCTGACACACGGAAGCTGTAGTTGGCTCACTCGCTTGGCTGTGTAGCAAGGTTGACATATTGGACTTTATGTCTTTGGCGTGGGGGCAGAGAAGGGCTGTCTCGTGCACCCTAGAATGTGTACCAGCATCCCTGGCCTCTATCCATTGGATGGAAGTAGCACCCCCACCCCTAGTTGCGAGAGCTGAAATTATCTCCAGACCTTGCCAAATGGCTCCTGGGGACACGATCACCCCCAGTTGAGAATCTCTTCTAATACCCATTGCATGCATATGTCACTTTTCCTTCTCTTAAAGGACGTTTGTTTCTTGTGTTTTGCGATCACCAGCAATGCCGCCAGAGACGTTCTGGTGCGGTCCTGATGTACGAGTTTGAACTGGGTTTGGGTCTAGCCCAAGACACAGAGGGGCTGGGTCATACAGTACACGGCTTCAGTTGGACCGGATGAAGCCAGACTGCTTCCCGAAGAGGCGGTGCCACTCATAGTCCAGCCAGCAGCGTGTAGGATGCTGTCACTCTGGTGCTCGAAACTTGGAAACTTCGGTCTCTTTCCACACCCGCTCTGCCTCCCTCAGGCTGTCAGAGCACAAGAGAAGCCCAGGCCAAACTGCATACTCTAGGTGCCCACTATATTAGGACAAAACAAAACCAAACAAGAAGAAAGAGTGTAGCAGGTTTAAACACGGGTAACTTATTTGAAATGTTTATGTTTATCAAATCGCTGCTCTCACCCGTGCTGCGCAGGTTTCAATGCAACGCTGCGGGATAGTCAGAGGCTTTGCAGCCGGTGATGAGTCCCCGGTCCCAGACACTGGGTCTCTGAGCCCGGCTGTGTCTCCCAGTGACCATCACCATCGCTCTGGGAAGGGCGAAGCCCAGGCCGGCAGCCTCACCTGTGACGGGTGGTGTCTGTCTGCCTCCCCCACGGTACGCTCCTTGAGGACAAACCCGGCTCTTGTCTGAGACCCTCAGGCCATGGCCCCAGTGGTGTTGCCTGGGTGTCTGCAGGAGCGCCATCTGTGTCAGAGACACACCTGCCCAGCCCCCTCATCCTCGCAAGTGCCCCTGGGCATGGGGTGCTGCTTTCACCCCGGGTCTACAAGAAGCCGTGCTCCGGGCTGCAAAGATCAGGGACCGGTCTCTTCCGGTGCCTAAATATGTCATGTGCTGAGTGTGGAATAAAAGTCAGCAAAGACCTTAATTGTTAATGTGCTTCTGCCGCTGCAGGCCCGGCCTCCCAGCCCCTTCCAGCTTGCTCCCCCGCAACCCCTGTCTGATACAATCCCAGCAATAACAGTAATTCCCCCACCCCCACCTCCAGTTGAGCCCACCGTGGGCAGAGAGAAGATGGGACATGAGTCACTCTAACAGCTATGCCATCGGGCCACCACTGTGATCACCGCTCTTCTCAGGACCCTCTCAGCACAGAGCCTGGGGACTCAGGGAGTGTTTGTCGAACGAGTGAATGATGACGGGGAAAGTTGGGTTCAGTAGAAAAGCCCGGACTCAGAGTCCGGTCTCTGGTCTGATACTGGCTGGCAGGGGGCCGTGGGCAAGTCACACCCCTCTCTACACCTCTGGATCTCACCTGGAGATGGAATCATCTCAAATGCACAGGAAAAGGCCGGCTGGAACCCTAAGCCACACAGTGGGGCAGATGGGACACTGCTTTGCTGGGGAAATTGCTGATAAGCCTGAGAATACCCCCGGGTCCACATGGAATGATCATCTTGAGACTCTGAAAATCTAACAGAAGACCCGCCCCCTTTCTCAAGAGGAGCCTCGGCCTGGCAAAGACCCAGCACCAGGACACAGCTTTGCAACGAGGAACTGCCATCTTACCATCCTGCCCGTCCAGAGCCCCTGCAAACAAGTCAGGGTCCTAACGAGGCAGCTGGTCAGGCTCTATCCACAAGGCCAGTGGGTCAGCCCCGTGGTCTTGGTCCTGGGTACCTGTTAATCACACAAAAGCTGGCGAAATGCAGCTGCTGAGACCCCACCTCGCACCAACTCCATCAGAATATCTGGAGAAGGTAAGCCGGGGGGGCAGGGCTGTGAAGCACCGGGTTAGATCAAGGTGTTGTTCCCTGGCATCAGGCTGCAGCAGAAGGAGACATCCCCATTTCTTGGGAGGCGCACACCCCTCCCCAAGTGTCTGGATTTAGAGATAGTTCTCTAAGATTATCCACATTCCCCCCATAATCCTCCAATGTGCTGCCTAGGGTAGGGAAGGGGGCTAGGGATTCTGGAGTCTCCGTAGTGTTCACTTAACACCCCTACTTTGTGACCCATATGTAATGGGAGAGAATGGAGGGAAGGAGAGTATTAAAGATATAATACCAAACAATTATCTGGGACTGCTGGACACAAAAGACCAGCATAGAATGGGGGAGGGGGGAGACCATACTGGGCAATTCTTGTAAAATTTCAGAACACCAAGATTGAGGAGATCCTAAAAGCATCCAGAAAGAGAGACAGCGAGCGGAGACCACATACAAAAGATCATGAATCATAATAACATTGACATTCTCAAGGCAACTCCAGGAGCTAGAAGACCATGGAGCAATGCCTTCAGTGTCCAGAAGGACCTAAGCCATCAAGTGTGGGGGTAGGGTAAGACATTTTCAGATTAAAAAAGAAAAGAAAAGGGGTGCCTGGGTGGCTCAGTCAGTTAGGCAGCTGCCTTCAGCTCAGGTCATGATCCCGGGGTCCTGGCATCAAGCCCCGTGTCAGGCTCCAGGCTCAGCATGGTGTCTGCGTCTCCCTCTCCCTCTGCTCTTGCTCTCTCTTTCTCTCTCTTGCTTGCTCAATCTCTCTCAAATAAATAATATCTTTAAAAAAAAAAAAAAGAAGGGGCACCTGGGTGGCTCAGTTGTTAAGCGTCTGCCTTTGGCTCGGGGCGTGACCCTGGTGTCCTGGGATCGAGCCCTGCATCGGGCTTCCTGCTCTGCTGGGAGCCTGCTTCTTCCTCTCCCACTCCCTCTGCTTGTGTTCCCTCTCTCACTGGCTGTCTCTCTCTCTCTCTCTCTCTCTCTCTCTCTGTCAAATAAATAAATAAAATCTTTAAAAAAAAAAAAAAGAAAAGACAAAATTTCCCAGACATCCTTTCTCTAAAATTAGTAATGAAACCAAGAAATAAGACTCAAAGACATGAAATGCAAGAAACAGGGAATCCCAAAGCCATGGTGCAGGAGAAGCTGGAGGGTGAGGGCATGGGAGCCAGGAGCAATCAGTGCAGAGTGGGACAGGGTGAAAGGACTCCAAAGAGCTAGCCAAGCAAGGGAGCATGACTCATGGGTCCCTCCCCCACCAGGGGGGCTTGGCTGTCTTACAAGGAATATTACAGCTCTGCCAGCATTTGGTGGTTGTATTAGTGATAAGCGCAAAAGTAAACCAAGCAAGTAAAACAAGGAGGCAATTATTAATCCCCAGGGAAACCCGAAAGTCCTACAAGGAAGGAAATGCAGTCATAGGAAATATGGTGGCTCCATTGGCCATAATGTTTATATACGTAGTATATTACATAGACAATATTGATTGACCAAAAATTGTGATATAGCTGTCCTGGGAGGACACGGGAGGGGACGGCAAGTGCCTACATTGACTAAACCCTCCTGGTCCCTAAGAGAAAGGCAGTGCTAACACCTATACTGGAGAGCCAGTGAAGAGCAGTGTGTGTTATTTGCAAATATGCAGATTAAGTCACAGAAGAATCTAGTTGCCTCTGGAAAGCACAAATCAGGGGTGGAGACAGGAGGCAGGGGACTAGGTTATTTCGGTTTTTTCCTTTAAAGCCTTATAATTTTATTTGATTTTTGAAACTCTGCGCGTATGTTTTTGAATTAATAAAATATTTAAAAAGCCCGGCATTGGACTTCTCATTAGAAACTCTGAAAGCTAGAAGGCCCCAGAGCAAATCAGTTGCCTTAAAAGTCTGAGGGAAAAGGATTTCCTGCCTGGATTCTATGTCCACGGAGAGAATCAGTCAAGTATGAGACTGGAATACAAACTTTTTCAGAAATGCAAGGTCGCCAAAAAAAAAAAAAAAAAAATTAACCGCTGTGTACCTTCCAGGAAGCTTTTGGAGCACATGCCCTCGTAGGTCCTGAGAACAGACCCTGGAACGGGACAGCTTCCCCAGGAGGCGGGGGGCCTTTCCAGGGCTGGCTGGGCTCTGGCCCCCAGCTCTCAGAGGCCCAAAGCAGAGAAAGGAGCCCTCGGCCTGGACGGGCCCCTGGTGACGACTAGATAAGATATCCACATGCCTGAGCGTTTGACACCACTGTCTCTAGGAGCAGGGTGAATCAGCTGGAAAAATTAAGAAGACACATTTAAATACCTTGCAAGATTTTTTTTTTTTAATGATTTAACTCCAGGGCACACACAAACAAAACTGCAAGAAAAGGAGCTGTCATTGACCACTTGGTGACTTTCCTGGGTACATTTACATAATCCTAATAAAACCCTTGACTGGTGGTTAAGGAAGAAGTGGATAGAGCCCCCCAGGGGATGCGAGGGAGGGGAGGACGATGGAATGGCTGAAGAGAGCTAAGCCTCATTTGTCCTGACCAGAAGGCGACAGAAAGGTCTAGAGTTGAAAAATCAAGAAGCAGGAACGGAAACGTCTTACAGAGAAATATGGAGGCCAAAACCAGAGGGAACAAGTGAGCAGGGAAACTGTTGTTCCCAGAGAAAGAAGGGAGAGGAAGGGGGGGCCCTGGGTGGCTCAGTTGGTTAATCTCCTTTGCACTCTTGGTTTCAGCTCAGGCCTTGATCTCAGGGTTGTGGGATCGAGCCCCCAGGGGTCGGGCTCTGTGCTGGGGGTGGAGCCCTCAGGATTCTCGCTCTCTCTCCTTCCACTCCTTCCCCTGCTCATGCACGCGCGCTCTCTCTCTCTCAAATAAATCAATAAGTCATAAAAAAAGGTAACTTAAAAAAAAAGGGGGGGAGGAAGGGCTAGAGAGACGTTTCATTTCCTTCTGAATTTTTGGTGTTAGTCCATTTATTTTTTAACCTAAGTGGTGCATTATTTTGTTTACGATATAAATATAATTTCTCTAAATAATCATAAAAACGTACCTCCGGGCAGTGGCATGTGAACCAAGGGAGGGGAGCGGCAGACTCTGATGGGAGCCCCCAGACCTGACCCTCCTCAGCGACCCCGAGCCACAGGGCTTGGAGGGCCCTGCCCAGTTCACGTGAACCAGGGTCTGTGCAGTTCACGAAGCACCCTCCGGGCCGTTTCCTCCTTCTGCCCTCCCAGCAAGCCTGCTAGGCAGGCCGGAGTCTCAATGCCCATTTGATCCACAGAAGCTGAAGTTCAGGTGTGTATGTGGGGGTCTATAGTGGGTCCCTCCCACGGCAGGTGCACCCTCCTATGAGGGCGGGTGGAGAACCTGCCCAAGGGCCAGGGAGAGGCAGCACAGGAGGAATTTCAGAGACGGAGCCACCCCTCCTGGTCTAGGGGCTCTCAGCCAGGGGGAGCGTGGTGGAGACCCCTGCAGAAACACTCCCTCAGCTCCGGGGCATTGGATGGACTCAAAGCAGCCTGTGTGGCCCGGATGGAGCGTGCAGATGTAAATCCCTTGGCAGACATAGGACAGGGAGAGAGGGAGACTGGGCCCAGGAAAGGAAGGCGGGAGGGGGTGGGTGAGAGGGAGACACAGGCTGTGGAAGTGGTGACAGAAGCTCACAGAGCCCCGTCCCACTGGGGCCATTGTGAACCCTGTCACCACCCCAGGGGCCGGCCGCGGAGCTAGGCCCATTTCACAGATGCAGCCACCAAGGCTGAACAAGGCTTAAACCAGTGCCATCACTGAAGCAGCGACTTTGGCCAGGAGCAGGGTTTCTCACACCTACCTGGTGGTAAGAATCACGTGGGACGCTTGTCAGCCACGTTCCTTTCCTGGAGACTCTGACCCACCCCCACCGGGTGAATTCCCGAATGGGTCTCTTTAAGGAGTGCCGGTGGGGGGGGGAGTGGGAGAGGGGTGGCGTGGGGGGGAGTGGGGAAGGGGTGGTGTGGGGGGAGTGGGGGAGGGGTGGGGGGCCTCAGGAATCACAGGGGGGCTGATCCAGGCCCTCCAAGCCCCCTGCCCCGCTCGCCCTATTTCGTAAGCGTGCGGTATTTAGCCAGCCCAGGTGGTTGGCTGCTCCCCGCTGCTGGACACGGGGGTTATTTCCGGGGCTGGACCATTATAAATAACTCCTGTGTGGGACATGTTTGTGCACAGCGTGATTTTCCTGTTGGATTGTTTCCTTGGGATAAGTTCCCAGCAGTGGGATTCCTGAGTGGAAGCATGGCCGTGTTCCCGCTCCGAAGCCCCAAACCGAACCTAGCCCGGGCCCTGGGATGAGGATCCGGCCTTTCAAAGGTTTCAAGGAGGGGCCGCCAGCGAGTCCCACCTGGCACTATCAGAGGAAAACGACACATCTGCCCCTTTCCTGGAAGAGCTCAGGGCCAGCGGAACGAAGAGGGCCCAGGTGACTCAGGGCCCATCTTTCTGGGGCCCGCCCAGGCCGCTCCACCAGCCGGGCTGGGTTCTCCCTGCGGAGGTCACGGGGAGGGAAGAAAGGGTGCCTCGCTCCCTGGGGGAGCAGGTCTGCCAGCAGCTTTGGGAGAGGCCAGCAAGGAGGTCTGGAAATCTGGGGGGCAGATTATGTTTGGTGCTTTCCGGCAACCAAGGGCTCTGGCCCCTGGCCCCTCTGACCTGCCTGACAGGAATGGCCTGCTGTTCCCAGAGGAAGAGGCTTGCCGGGGGCTGAGGGTTAAGGAGGCCCCTGCACTGACCTGGGCCTCTGGCACCATGGCCTTCCACCGCCTCCCCTTCCAGATGACCACGGCCCCAGCTGGGCAGCAGGTGCTCTGGGTCCTCCCCAAGGCAGGTGGGGACAGGGCAGGAGTGGGCCCCGGAAACACACCTTTAGATGTCGCCACTGGGGAGAGGGGTCCCCAGAGTCCCCTCCCTCCTGAGGGAGCGCAAGTGAAGGTGGGGTAGGGTGGCTGTGGGACAGTCCCGCTGGGGGCACGAGCCTCCTGGCTCCAACAGGAGGGCTGGGGGCCCAGCATTTGCAGGCTCTGGGCAATTGCCCGAACACAGAGGGTCCCTCCTCCCTACAGAAGACCGGCGAGCCAGGCCTCTGGGCAGGGCCTGAGGTGGAGGTCCCTCTTCCAGGGCCCATCTCTGGAAGACTGGCCCGTCTGCTGGGAACACCCTCTGACAGGACCAGGGGAGTCAGCCCTGTGAGGTCCGCCTCTCAGTGTCCAGGGGTCCCACAGAGCCTGGCGCTGGTGTGCTTCCCCCACAAGATCGTGAATGCTTTGAAGACAGGACCAGTGTCTGCTGTGTTTTAGACTCAGGGTAGTGAGTTCTCTGTCCCTGGAGGTAAAACGGCTAAGGCAGCATGGACATGTCTCAGAGGCAGAGAGGGAGCGCTGGCTGGCGGGGCGGGGGGTTCCGTGGGCTGGGTGCCCACCCTGTGCCGCCGCTTGGCGAATACTTTTGCCTGCCTTACAGCTGAGCAAACGGGCCTGGAGATCTAAAGAGAGCTGACTCTTCATGAATCATCAACTATTTATTGAGCGCCTGCTGTGTGCCAGGCCTCCTTGCTTCCTGAGTCTCCCCTTGATCAGTCTGCCCAGCCTCTGTTCATAGTTCGTCACAGGCCAAAGTGGCTGCCCTCCGTCCACTCCCACAGGAAGGGGATTTTACAGCCTCCCCCCCCCACCCCGCCCCAGCCCAAAGCTGCTGCTCGCCTGGCCCAGGCGCTGTCTGGTTTCAGGGCAGCCCGAGTGACTTGCTGGCGGGGGCTGGGGGCTTGTGTGTGGGCTAGGCCGGCCCCAGTTGGTGGCAGCAGGGGAGCCGCACCGGCACTGCTGGGCTGGGCCCCTGCGGGTGCCAGGGCACTGGCCATCCCTCGGAAGGACTCTCCCGAGGCCAGGATACCCAGTGATACAGAGCACTGGGTGCCACTGACCACAGAATTTTTTTAAAAAGATTTTTATTTATTTGAGAAAGAGAGAGTGAGAGAACGAGCAAGAGAGCACAAGCAGGGGAAGCAGCAGAGGGAGACCCAGAAGCAGACTCCCCGCTGAGCAGGGAACCCAACATGGGGCTCAATGCCAGGACTCTGGGACCACGACCTGAGCCCAGGGGAGACGCTTTACCGAATGAGCCACCCGGATGCCCCGGGACCACAGAATTTTTATAGAGGACCTTCGGTGCACAAGGCCAGGAACCCATCTCGGCCTCGGCCACTTTTTAAAGACGACTGGGGACAGAAAGAAGTCTGGCCAAGAACTTGTCAGTCTGCACAATTGACCTTCTGCACCCAAATGCAAATTATTCTGATTTTCCCTGTTCAATTCCATTGTGTTGGTTTTAGTCCCTGTTCCATCGGCTGAGGCTCCTGGAAACGCCATGTTTTTACGAGGCGTGGCCGTGGGCACATCCACACAGCAAGCCTCCCATGGCCCCACCCAGATGCTTGACTGAAACAGGCAGGGCCGAAGGCGGAGACCATGGCCCGCCCTTAGAGACTCTCTTATCCGGCTTGTACTGATTTACAAGTATCATCTCTGGGCTGTTCTGTCCAGGGAGCTGACCTCCTCCTAACTGCCCTGCTCTCCAGCCCACATTTTCCACTCTGCCAAAAGGACAACATAAAGAGCTTGTTCCCCAGACACACCTCCACGCCTTCGCCCACAGTGTTCGTTTTGTCCCGGACATCCTGTCCCTCTTCCTCACCTGGCTGACTCCCACACCAGGACAAAGGTTTGTCGGGTTCTTCTCCATGGCCCCCTGGCAGCCTGTCAGGTGCCCGCAGGCCCCCCGGGTTCTCCGATCGTGGTACTGCTGTGCTGGGCGGGCCCCGTCTGCCTACCCGCCCTGCCCCTCTCTACACCTTGGGATCCCGGGGTCTCCTGAGTCCTCCCAGGGCCGGGCCCCTACAGAGACAGCACTGTGCTCGGGGTGGGGGGCCAGCCAGGCTTGGGCAAATGACCCTCGGTTTCTTCATTTGTCGCATGAGATCCTCGCCATGTGAAGGGTCGTGGGAAGGACCCCAGACCATGTGTATGAAGCGCTCAGCGCACCACGTCCATGTTCACTGGCCGAGTGAATGGCTGGGAGTGGCCGGAGTAGCGGAGGAGGCCGAGAGACGCGCCCATGACCTCTGGGAACCTCCAGGAGGGCGCAGTGATTCTGCCAGGGGGCTGGGAGGGCTTCGCTGTCGGGGAGAACTGTGGCTAAGCCTGAAAAGGGGCTCCCCTGTTCTACAGGCCACGGAGTTGGGGAAGAAGATCCGAGGAAGAGAGCCTTTGGGTGCTGATTCCTACAGACCCACCAGTGCTGGCTTTTATCATTTTAATGATGTGTGTGTGTGCGTGTGCGTGTGTGTGTGTGTGTTTGTGTGTGTGTGTGTGTGATTTCAGAGGGATATGAGGGTGTTGGAGCACCTTACTGCCTTCCTGAGTGTCTGATTCCCTTTCAGACTGGCTCTGAGAACTGTAATCCCTTAAGGTAGGAATGAAGAGCAGTCCTTCTCCATTAGCTCAAAACTGTGACATGAGCTCAGCCCAGGAGAATTTGGGTGATTTGGGGGAGGCGGTGCCTCTGAGATGAGCCAGCCACACTTGATGGGGGAGGAGGGCAGAGCACCCCAGCAGGCCTCCCTGGGGCGGCCGCTCTTGTGATCCAAGGAGCAGTGAGCACTTTTCCCAGCTACCGCCTGGCCAGACACGCTGCCCCAAATCCCACCAGCACTCCTGCCCCTTCTTAGGACAGGCACTTTCTACGAAAATGTAAATATTTTGTCTGGGAGAGGGAACACTTTGCTTGACTACTGAGGGCAGGAAAGGTGGAAACTGATTTATCACATGCCCACTGCAGGAGATGGGCATGCCACATCGTCGTCGGATCCACAGGGCAAGCTGGGGGGGGGGGGTACCTATACCTGCAGGTGGCGGAACGGGACGCAGAAGGGCCAGGGTGCGGCCAAGTGCTTGGCAGAGCCCGAGGTCAGGCTCTGGGCCTCCTGACAGCCAGCCGCTCCTCCACCTTCTTGGCATGCAGGCTCCCTGCCAGAGGAGGTGAGACGGTGCAGGGGTTCTGGGGGCGTCCAGCCCTGGGTTCCTGGGCAGCTGTGTGCCTGCACAAGGCTTCACCTCCTGGGTTTCTCCCCACCTCGGGATGGCGTAGCCACAGCACCTACACCGCGCCCCAGGGCTGTTGTGGGCATGGAAGGAGATACGCAGAGGCGGTGACACCGTGTCTGGGCTGGGGCTCTGAAAAGGACAGTCGGTATATTCTTATCAACTCACACACGTTCAAGAACGTACAGCCCCAGCTCCCGACCCAGGGATACCCCATGCCCCTTCTCTGACTCAGGCAGCGGCAGGAGTGAGAGCCAGCTCCTTGTCCCCCGTGTGCCCATCCTGGGATCTGTGGAGAGAAGGCGGGTGGTGGTGGGAGGTACTGGCCTATAGCGGGAGCTTGTTCAGGGGATGGGTGGCTTCTGGAAGCTACCTGCCCCCCAGCAGCCACCCATGATCACATGTGCAAGCATTCTCTGTGTCCCATCCTCTCTCTCTGGGAGCCTAATTCAGGAACTACGTAAGGGAGGCCAAGTTCAGAATCCTTACTTGAACCCTGACCTTGGCCCCTAAGGCCGGAAGCCAGGCACTGGGCTCCCGTGTGCCTCAGACACCCTAACTCTAACGTGGGCAGCCCTTCCAATTCCCATCCTCTCGAAGGAGAGGAATCTGGAGAAGTAACTAGTCCCGACCTCGTGCAAATGGCAAGGTGCCTTGAGGATGAAGTGTGTGAGCCATCAGCCCGAAGGCTGTCATCTCAGGGCCTGAAATTGCTCATCAGGGGATGACGGCAGCTGGGGAGGCTGCGGGAACCCTGAGACTGCAGGTTCCGCGGGATGCGGGGGGCTCACGCTAAAGGCACAAGGCGGGTGGTTCAGGGCCTCCCTTGCTGCGGCTACAGCGCAGGCTCTGTCCCTGACCGGCTGGCCAGGAGCCAGGCAGCCCGCAGAAACTGACGCCTCTCGGCTACTTCATCCCACTTTGCAGAGGAGGAAACTGAGGCCCAGGGAGGCCCAGTCACTAGCCCAGGATCCTGCAGCCAAAGGCGCGTCGCGTCTGCCTGACACACAGTCTGGTCTCCTGGCCACGACGCCAAACTGCCTCCGTGGTTACTGCCATCATCGCAATAGAATGTTAATAACACTCATAATTAGTATTATTATTGAGGGCAGTGCCCCAGGCAGGCAAATCTGGGTGACGGCATCACTGGGGCTGAGTGCGTGGCCAGGGCCCAGAATTGGGCAGCGTCCTGTCCCAGCCGGCCCCAGGACACTGCTGAAGATGAGAGGCCCTGTTCTGCAGCCAGGATCACGGCATGGGGTTCCTCCCACGCTCCATCAGATCCTGGACTCAGGCAGCCTCTCCTGCCCATCGGCCCCTGGATGCATCTGGTGACGGACCAGGAGGGGATTCGCCAGCGGGAAGACTGAAAATTCAAGCAGAGGCAGTCACTGTCGTTATGAAGCACAGCTCCCGGGGCACCTGGGTGGCTCAGTCGGTTGAGCGTCTGCCTTCGGCTCAGGTCATGGTCCCAGGGTCTGGGGATCGAACCCCCTCATTGGGCTCCCTACTCAGCGGGGAGCCTGCTTCTCCCTCTGTCCCCCCCAGCTCATGCGCTCTCTCTCTCTCACTTGCTCTTTAATAAATAAATAAAATCTTTAAAAAATATATATCTATAAAGCACAGCTCCCTGCCTCCGCAGAGGCTAAGCACCCCTGCTCCAAAAGGCAGTGCGTCCTGCCGGGAAAACCATGGACCAGGGCCCGGCTGGCCTGGCCTCAAATCCTGGGGCTTCTGCTTGCTCCTATGTGACCCTGGACAAGTGATTCACTTCACTCCCTCTCACCACCTGTGCAATGGTGCACACACCCCAGGGCCACCGGGAGGACTGAGTGAGCTCCAGCTGCGCCTGCCCCACCCTGGCTGGTACCCAGCAAGTGCATCTGGACCCCCCCAGGTGGGTACCGACGAGGCAGCTGGAGGAGGGAAAGGGGGCTGGAGGGAAGGGGGGCTCCTGGGATGTGATTGCAGATCAACTTCGTGGCTGAGTTTGACTCTGGAATAGCTGGCTTCAAGTGTGTTGAATGTGTGCCTGATGCGGCTGGGACAGTCCCGGGGCTCCAGCAGGTGTTGGCTCCGAAGAGGGGAAGCCAGGGGGCTTGCGTGGGGATCCAGGTCCAGGCTTTTGCAATCCCCCCAGGCCATAGGAGAGCCCGCGAAACAGGTTCCCAGCTTGATCCCGTTCTTGTCTATCCTGCCAGCTGGGACTAAGGGAAAGATGCAAACAGCCACGGCCCAGTCCTGGCCTCTGGGACGCGGCCTGCCCAGTGCCTCGGCTCTGGGCTTGGAGGCTGAGGCTGCAGCCTCAAGACAGGGGCATCTAGTGCCTGTGGCAGCCCGGAGCCCCTAACAGCCTGCAGGCCTGGCCTGCCACAGAGGGACGGCTGTGCAGACATGGGGCTGGGAGGGGCAGGGGTGCCCCGGAGAGAGGCGCCAGCATGCGAGGGTGCAGGGGAGGTAGACTTGGGGGAGCCTTCGGAAATAGGCAAACGGACATGGCCATGAGGTCCCCCAGGGAGTGTTGCTACGGCTGGGGCCTGGTGTCCACGTGTCGAGGAGGGACTGGGACAGGGCGGAGTGGCTCTGGCTGTGTGTAAGACCGCCTCTTCCTCTGTGTCTCCTCTGAACAAAAGCAACAACAAAAACAATTGCTTGAAAGTTTCTCTTCTCTTTTCAGGAGAAGCGAGTGGGCTCACAGGTGACCTCAGCTTCTCGTCCCCATATTCCTGGACAAGGAAGATGGCAGGAGGATGGAGGAGGACAACGCAATGCTTCTGGAAATTCAAGACGCCAAGTGCCTCCTCCCTCCCTCCGAGGAGTCCCCTATGTTGTCCTCATCACTCTGGAGGCGGTGGGGCCCCCAGCAGGACCCGGCAGCTCCAAGGAGCCCCCTGGTGGCCCAAGCAGTTGCTGCAGCCATACGGGCCAGGGCGCTCTCGCTCCGGGACACCCACTGACTTAGGACCTTTCTCAGGACCCAGACCTTGTGCCTGGCACTTCGCTGGGTGCCACCAGGGAAACATCATCTTCCAACAGCCTGTGAGGTGGGGGTCACTCCGGGTTATCGGTGCGGACACCTGGAGGGGACTGTCCTGGACCAGCAGTCTGCTGCCTGAAATCCAATGTCAGGGAAAGAAGCAGGAGGCCGCGCGTGAACAAACATGACATGACAGTGTATTTATTTTTATTTTATTTTTTTTTTTAAAGATTTTATTCATTTATTTGAGAGAGAGAGAGCACGGGCTGGGGGGAGGGGTAGAGGGAGAAGCAGACTCCCCGCTGAGCAGGGAACCTGATGCAGGACTCGATTCCAGGACCCTGGGATCATGACCTGAGCCAAAGGCAGATGCTTCACCGACTGAGCCACCCAGACACCCTGAAAGTGTATTTATTTTTAAAATAATGACCGAGGACACAGGTGCATGCATAAATTCTAGAGGACCATGCAAGTACCTGGCATCACCAGGGGCTTCTGGAAGGTGAGCTGAGGGGCTGGGGTATAGGGTGGGAATGAACCATTTTCACTGGATTTACTTTTGTGCTTTTTGATTTTTGAACTATATGGAAGTATTGCCTATACTTAAAAATTCATGAAAGATTTAAACATTCGTGGATCTTCAGTGACAGAAAGAACCTTGGGAGTGACGGAATTTTCCCTCAGTTGCAGCAGCTCAGACAGGAGGCTGCTTGGCAACTACTTGCATGCCTCCAGTGATGGGGTGCTTACCCCTTAACTGGCCAACTTCCAATCTGGAGAGACCCTCTCCCTATAGGCTGACACATATCTCCCTGGTCAGGACTCCCTCTTCTGGGATGACCTTCGGGGTGTCTACAAGATGTCTGGTATTAGCTGAGCACCCCCAGGTACCAGGGGCCATGGTTTCAGCCCTCAACAACTTCAGAGCCCAGTTTCTGGAATTTTAGGAATGGGTGGGACTCTGAGGCTAAAGCAGGACTCACCCTCCATACATGGGGCAGACGGCTGTTTGTAACAATGGAGAGGAAGCCTTGTTGCCCAAAGCCCCTGTCCCCTCGTTTTGTGGTGTCACATCACCCTACCCCCCGACCTGCTGGCTAGGGCCTACAGAAATGCCTTGGCAATGGGGAGCTCACGCCCTTGCATTGGGTTGTTCTGATCTGGTGCTCTGACTGGCCATCCTGTCTCAACCTGCCTGAGCTCAGGGTCCTCCTCTGCAAAGAGGGGTTAATAATGGCACTCACTCTGGAAGGTGGCTGTGAGCATCATGGGAGACTGCGGTGATATGTACCGTGGGAGGCTGGGAAGTGAGAGGGGCCAGGGAGGTGACGGGGGGTGGGGAGGGCTGCTGCCAGCAAGTGCAGAGTGGGACGCCCCTGCGGCTTGAGCCCTGCAGGGTCGGGAGGGATGAGCCAGATCTGAGACCAGCCGGGGGCTCTGAAGCCAGGATTAGGATGCAAACTGCATTTGGGAAGCCCCACGGGGCGCAGTGGAAGGGTTCTGGGCAGGGGCATGACAATATGATAAGACTTGACAAGTGTCATAGAATAGGTTTCCCAATCCCACTTACCGAATCCGGGGTCATCAGGTGAGGGGCGCTGTCTCTATGGACTCGGGGCCCTGCCGTCATTTTAGGGGCTCCTGTCCTTGTGGGAGACAGAAGGCAGAGGTGGAGACCAGGCAGCCTCAGCTTTACCGTCTTTAAAATGATAGCCCCGGGGGCCCCTGGGCGGTACAGTCGGTTAAGTGTCCAGCTCTTGCTTTCGGCTCTGGTTGTGATCTCCGGGTGGTGAGATCAAGCCCCACGTTGGGCTCTGCGTTCAGTGTGGAGTCTGCTTGAAACTGTCTCTGCTCTTCCCCCCATGCTTTCTCTCCCTCCCTCTCTCTCACATAAGTAAATAAATCTTAACAAAAAAAGTTTAAAATGATATCCCGTTTTCCAGCTCTGACGTCCATGGATTTTCCCTGGAACTTTGGTTTCGAAACAAGTGCTTTGACATTTTTTGGTTGGGACTCCCCCTCCCCCGCATGCCCAGGGCAGGACTGAGCAGCCCATACGCCTGTGTGTGAGGAGAGCACGGGGCACCAAGGTAAGGCAAGGCTGTAGCTCCCGCGTCTGGGACCCGGCAGGACAGGAGCAAAGCTGGCGTTTACTCCTCTAGGGCACTGGGGAGGAGGATGTGGAGGCTGCATGGAGCTTCCCAGGAGGCAGGAGCTCTCACTGTGGGCTCCAGAAAAATCTCCCAGCCCCAGGCCCATCAGGGCAGCACATGCAAAGTGTGGGTCTCCCCTGGGGCTTCTGAGCAGGAGCGAGGGTGGGCCTCTGTCTCAGGCAGAGAGCGGAGGTGCCTCTGCTCTCAAGATGCCAGGGGCAGGCAGCACCAGTCAGCCCCCCCCAGGGCCCCTCCCATGGCCTCTTCCACCTAACTCTTTGCCACCCTTTCCAGGCGAGGGTGCCATTCCTTTTTACAGACAAGGAAACACAACTATGAGAGTTCTGACTTAGATGTGTATTAAGGCAATGGAGAAGAACAGTGTTAATAAGTGTGCTGGGAATCAGACGTCTCACTTGAAAAAATGTAAGAACCAGGCTTTGGCTGCAGGACTTTTCAGGGCCTTTAGCATGCAGAGGTATGTCTTGAATCTCTAGGAGGGGCTTGGAATAAGGTGTTTCCAAACTTACCTGACTGTGGCACCCTATGCAGGCCCAGCCCCTGATAAGAACACCCAGAACCCATGGTCTGCAGAACAGAGCACAGGAAATGTCAAAGGAGAACATTGGAAATCTAAATTCCCCAGAACAGCTGGGCTGTGTGGTGGTGGTGCAGATGTGGACACTGAGGTTTAGGGTTGGACTCCTCCAAGGTCAAGGCAGAAACAGAGTGCAGATTTAAGCTCAGGGCTGTCTGGTGTCTGGGCCACTTTCCTGGGGGAGCCAGGGCCCTGGAGAATCAGCAGACAGTGGCCATTCTAGAAGACTAGAGAATGCGGGTGCCCAGACCAGCCACATGCTCATAATTAAACCAGCTGCTTCATCAAAGCCACAGGGGGCCGCGTGCTCGCCAGCCTGGGTCATGAGCCGTGTAACTGAGTGCTGGAGTCAGGAGGCCCCACAGCCGGTGGCGAGGGGAGGACCCGGCAGGCCCAAGTGACAGCCTGCTGCTGACTCCATCCCGGCTTTCACCTTCGGGGCCTCAGGGAAGGTCCTGCCACTGAGCCCTGGGTTCAGATTCCGACCCCTCCCCTTCTTGACCCCAGTATGATTCCTTGTTGTCAGCAAGTTGTGCCTCAGTTTCCCCATCTACCTGTGGTGGAGAAAGCAGGAGCCACAAAGGCTGCTGCAGGCACGGCAGGGAGGGAGATGGTGGGGCCGCAGCACATCGGCAAACGTGCCCCCGAGTTCATATGAGACCCCTGGAGACTCAGAAGAACAGGGGAGACCCGGGGGGTCCTGCCGGCCCGTGGGTGGGGCTGGGGCAGCATCTGGGGGGAGGACGATCCCCGTTCCCGTGGCCTCGCTGGAACCTGCGGCCTGACACGGGTACAGTCGTGCTGGTGCGAGGCCGGTGGGATGTGGCCCGGGCAGAGCCCCTGGCAAGGCACAGTCTGCAGTAAACACTAGTTCTGTCTTCTGCTTTTATTTTTTCCTTTTCCAGGTTTAAACTTAAAAATAGAGATTCCCAGAGACCAGCAGATTGGCAAGCAGGCCGGACTTCAGGGACGGTCTGAGCTGCCTTTCGGGGATTTGTGACATCTGGAGAAGGTAGCAGGTGCGTTCAGCGGCATTGTAGACGGCAGTTAGAGAGCATGCCCTGATTAGTGTGGACACATCCCAAACACTGGACTGAGGGGAAAGAAGCACGTCACAATAGGGAAAGTGCAGCCAGAGGTCATTTATACGAAGTTTAAGAACATAGCAGGTGACCTACGTTCTTAGCAGTACCTGTGGTCCCCGCCTTCAGCAGAACCTCCCCTTGCGGGCAGAGGCACAGGCCATGAGGCTGGTGTGAGGGCACAGGGCGTGGGTCTGTAATCACTCCCACTTACTGCGCCCATACTCCGTGCCAGGCTCTCTTCTGACAGCCTCGCCCATCATCCCCATTTACAGATGAGTAAACTGAGGCACAGAGAGGTTAAGTGGCCTGTCCAGCTAGCAAGTCGTTGAGCCAGGGCTTGAGTCCAGTGCTCCTGGTTACTAACCACACGGCCTCTCGCCTGTGGCTCTCAGCTCCTCATGTCTTGAAATGATTGAAGACCTCTGGAGCAAACACAGTCAAACATTCACTTTGGCAAAGCCCAGTGGTGTGTTCTTGGGTGTTCTTTCTACTCTTCTTTATAATTTTCTGTAGGTGTGAAATGTTTTCAGATGCCCTT
The DNA here is from genome assembly GCF_017311325.1 of Ursus maritimus. Taxonomy (NCBI): domain Eukaryota; kingdom Metazoa; phylum Chordata; class Mammalia; order Carnivora; family Ursidae; genus Ursus; species Ursus maritimus. The sequence goes on along the minus strand of NW_024425008.1, from coordinate 4,784,743 downwards.
GGGCTCTGGTCTGAGGTGTCTGCTGGCCGCAGGCCCTGTCCAGCCATAATCCACATCACACAGGCTAGTCCATCCAGCTGCCAGGGTGGCAATGACCAACTCATTTCCTGTGCTCACGAGACGGCTCCTAGCATGTTCTCTTGCTGCAGCTGATGGCCACAGGAGGCTTGGGACCTGGGAGAAAGGATTATCCAACACCTGAGCTTGAGACTGGGAGGGCAGGTAGCCCAGTGGCAAACAGGCTGCCCATGGCCTTCCCGTCAGTCTGGAGAAGGAACTAATGACCATGTAATTAGCGGATGTCTGGTTTCCAGGAGCTGATGGCATGGCTGCCCGGACTGACCCAGTCTGGGTAGAAGTGGGTGTCCTGCTGGCCTGTGTGTCCTGGTTTGGGCAGCCAACAGTGCCCACTGGGCTTCTGGAAATGTGGGCAATGCTCCTGGACCCTCATGCAGCCCTCAGGACCAAAGGGCTGGGACTCACAGTGGTTAGCAGTGGCCTGGTCTCACTCAAGAGGTAGGGAAACAGGCTGAGGGTGGGGGCCGGTCCTCCATGGGGTCACTGGGAGAATCCACAGCTGAGTGCCCCTTTTGCACCAGGCTAGGCCTGGATGGGCAGCAAGGGGCCCTGAATCATCTTTTGAGAGCATAAAGCCTGTGTCTGGGGAAGAAAATCTAGAGATTTTCTCAGCCACGGGGCTGGCTTCCATGGATGTTTCCATGGGGGGTGGGGGGAGTTTGAGAGCACACAGGCTCAAAGGACCAGCTTTGCCCCAGCTCCCAGGCAGTGTCCTCTCCCTGTGTCCCCATAAACATCCTTGACGCCCAGAAGGCATTTGGTGAAATTGTCCAGCCTATCTGACCCATGGCTGTGGCAGGAGCTCAAGCCTCATGGAAACACCAAAGTCTGAGGGTTCATTCATTCATTCACTCATTCCTTCATCCCATTCACGTGCTGATTAGTTCATACAAATAATAGAATGCCCAGCAGGTGTCGGACGCTGTAACCTGGGGGTTCAGCGGTCAGGACCCCTGCCCTCAGGGAGGTGAGTTTAGTAGGGACTAGAGGACTCAATTCTTCTTCTTCTTTTTTTTTTTTTTTTAAGATTTTATTTACTTATTTGAAAGAGAGACCATGGGGGGAGGGGCAGAGGGAGAAGGAGAAGCAGAGTTTTCTGCTGAGCTTGGAGTTGGGTGTGGGGCTTAATCCCAGGACCCTGAGATCACGACCTGAGCTAAAAGCAGACGCTTAACCAACTGAGCCACCCAGGTGGCCTGAGAGGACCCGGTTCTAATACTGATTTTTGTGCTGTCTGAAACTAACACAGCTACTTGGGTTTCTTTTGATCAATGACAGTGTGTAATATCTTTCTCCACCCCTTTATTTGCAACCTTTCTGAGTCTCTACATTTAAGTTGGGTTTCTTGTACATAACCTATAGCTGGGCCTCATTTCTTGTTTGTTTTCTTAGATTTATTTATTATTCATTTTGAGAGAGAAAGACGGAGCATGAGCGGGAGGAGTGGCCAAGGGAGAGAGTGGGAGAGGGAATCTTGAGCAGACACCCCGTTGAGTGGGAAGCCTGACTCAGGGCTTGATCCGAACACCCTGAAATCATGACCCGAGCTGAAGTCAGATGTTTAATGATTGAGCCACCCAGGCACCCCGGGACCTCAATTTTTATCAACTCTGACCATCTATGAACTTTTAATTGGTTTATTTCAATCATTCACATTTAAAGTGATTAATATCTCAAAACTTAGTCCCTACCATTCATAACTGTTTTCTATTGATTACACGTGTTCTTGGTTTTCCCCTTTTTCTCTCCCTTCTCTGATTTCTATTAAGCATCTATCCCTCTGATTTCATTTTACTTCCTTTGCAAGCATATCAGTTATACTTCTTTTTAAAATGACCTTAGAGGTTCCCCTAGAGCATGCAATCTACATTTTATTTATGACTTTCTTTTAGAACAATTTCAGATTTACAGAAAAATTCCAGCAGATACTACAGAGGAAATACACATTTTTAACGAATGTAAGCCCACCTTCAGGGAACGCTGTTCTGTTCCCTGTGTGGGGCAGGTGCCTCATAACGGAGTAGGCCCACTTCCTGCCTCCCACCCAGCAGCCCTGCTGTCACGCGTTCACCCATCCAGATGCTATCATCTTCCGATACACTGAGTTTTTGACCTTTATCATTTCCCTTCTCCATGAAGAGCTTCTTTTAACATTTTTTTGTAGGGCAGGTCGCTGGTGATGAATTCCCTCGGCTTTTGTTTTTCGGAGAAATTATTTCTCCTTCACATTGAAGGATGGTTTTGCTGAGTATAGAATTCTAGGTGGATTTTTTTTCCTGCTGCTTCTGTAAACCCTCCACTCTTCGCGCTTGCCTGAGCCATGTGCTGTGCTGCTTCTTTGTTCCTCTGTAGGCAAGGTGTTTTTTGTTTTTTTCTCCCCCTTCTGGCTTCTTTCAAGCTTTCCTTGTCATTGGTTCTGAATATGAGACGCCCAGGTGTCGATTTGTTTGGTGTTCATCCTGCCTTTTATTTTCTTAGATTCCCAGATCAGTTGTTCGGTATTTGTCATTCACTTTAGAAAATGTTCAACCCTTGTTACTTCCAACTTTTCTTCTGCTACATTGTCTCTTCCTTCACTTCCTGGTTTTCCCATCATGCATGGGTTGCACCTTTTGAAACGGTCCCATAGATCTTAGATGTTCTGTTCTGTTTGCCTTTTTAACATTTTTTCCCTCTCTGTATGATAGTTTGGGAAGTCCCCACTGACATATCTTCAAGCACACTGATTCTCCCCTTGGCAGCGTCCAGTCTCCTGGTGAGCTTATCAAAGGCCTTCTTTATTTCTGTTTCAGTGTTTTTGATTCCTACCATTTCTTTTAAAATTTTTTCATAAAGTTTTCATCTCTCTGCTTCCATTTCCCATCTGTTCCTGCATGCTGTCAACTTTTTCCATTAGAGCCATAACAGATTAATCATACGTATTTTAAATTCTCTGTCTGATGATTCCAAATTCCGTGTCTTACCTGCGTCTGGTTCTGAATGCGTTTTCTCTTCGGACTGTGTCTTTTCTTGTCATTCATCACGCTGTGTCATGTTCTCTTGAAAGCCAGGCATGCTGTACTGGGTAAAAGGAACTGAGGCAAATAGGCTTTCGGTGTGAGGATTTACGTTCACCGGGCTGGGGCTGCACTGCGGGCTCTGTCTGTCGTGGCTATACGAGCTTCAAATTCCTCGACTGGCCTTGTTGATGTCTGCCCTGTTGTCTTTGAGATTCCCTAAGACCCTGACATCCTAAGATTCCCTCAGATGGCGTGTGTGACCACTGTGATTACACTGGAGGCCTGTTACTGTGGCGGTAAGGAGTCGGGGGGAGAAATGTTCTATAATCTTCCGTCCTTGGGCTCTGACATTCACTAGTGTTTCTTATAAGCCTCAAAGTTTAGGGGGTTTGGAGTTGGGGAAACGCCATCTCCCAGGGTGGATAAGCTCTGGCACAGTCTTTCCCTGGAGAGCAGGCCTTTGAAATGGAGAATGCTGTGGATATGGTTCACAAGGGTAACTTGTCCTCTGGGGAGATTTCTGGAGGTCAGACCACGAATGTGTGGCCTCCTCCTTTGGACTGTGGCCCTCCCCCAGGAGCTTCTCAGCCTGGCCCTAGTCCACACTGGGCCCCCAGCAGTTCCCCAAAATGACCATTTAAGCCATCCTCGCAGTTTATGGCTTCAAGGACTTCCGCTCCAGGTGAGCAGATCGCCTCTGAGACTGCATTTGCTTGTCTCGCCAGGTCTGGGGAAGGCACTTGGCCCTGAGACCTCTGTTCTCTGATGGGTCTGAGAGAACATCGGTTTTCAGTTTGTTCAGCTTTTTTCTTATCGGCAGGACAGGGGCCACAACTTGCAGGCTCCTGGTGTGTCAGAGCAGACGCAGAGGGGCTTGGGTTCTCAGGCACGAGCTTGGTGTGTGAGGCTGGGTGGGCTCTCCCCTCTCTTGGGGACTGTGCTCCCTCATCTGCATAGTGGGACCCATAACCCAGGCGGGTGATATAGGGCAGAAGCAGGGCAGGGGCTGCAGGATGGAGGGCGGGCTGCCCACCCAGGAGGTGTACCGGGTGTCCCCGAAGGAGGTCCGCAGGCCCAGGCTGTAGGGGAATCTGCTGGCCCAGGACGAGGACGGGAGAAAGGGAAGAAGCCTGGGGTGGGGAGCTGCCCCATCCTCCCTCCCCAACCCAGGCCTAGGTTTCACTTCTCCTTATGAGTCCCAGGCAGCACCGCCTGCCCCTTACCCTGTCGCACCCCCATTATTAAGTGATTCCGTGAGAATTCCCGGCCACTGGCTCTCTCGTGTCTCTCTGGCCCCGTCGGAGGCGGGACTGGAACCCCCGAGTTCGCTAAATAGGGCCGGGGGAGGAAGCCGCGGCCCCAGCGGAACCGGGAAACCAGTCGGCACCTGGGGCCCCAGGAGGCCAGGCTACCGCCATTGTATTAAGACAGGCTCCCGGTGCAGGAGGGAGGGGCCGCTGGAACAGCGGGAACCGAGCTGGCGCCGAGTGCCGGGTTCCGCGCCGCGCCCCTCCTCCTTCAGCCCCGCCGGGGCGTCCCCCGACCAGGGGTGGCCTCCCCGCAGGGCAGATCCCCCACCTCGAGGCCCCTTCCCCGCCGCCGCCGGCGCCCCGGGAGGCTGCGGGGCGGCGCGGAGCGGGCGCTCCGGGCGCGGCCGGCGGCTCCCGGGGCGCGCGGAGACTGAGTGCCCGCCCCGCCTCCTCCTCCACTGGCCGGGCCGGGCCGGGGCGGAGCGGGGCGGCGGCGGCGGCATGGCGGGCGGGCGGGCCCGGCCCGGGGCGCTGCTGGCCCTGCTGGCGCTGCGGGCGCTCGGGGCGGCGGCGCACCCGCAGTGCCTGGACTTCAGGCCGCCCTTCCGGCCGCCGCAGCCGCTGCGCTTCTGCGCGCAGTACTCGGCCTTCGGCTGCTGCACCCCCGAGCAGGACGCGGCGCTGGCCCGCCGCTTCGGAGCGCTGGCGGCGCGCGTGGACGCCGCCGAGTGGGCCGCGTGCGCCGGCTACGCGCTCGACCTGCTGTGCCAGGTGAGCGGGCGCGCGTCGGGGTCTCGGTGGCCCGGCGGGAGGGCGGCGGGGGCAGCCCCGCCGGGCGGCGAGCGAGGGCGGGCGGCGGGCTTTGGACCCCGAGGCCCCTGGAGGGGTCATCGGCGCGGGGCGGGGAGCCGGGCTTTGCCATTCATTAGTTTTGTGATTTGGGCCTTCTCTGGGCCTCAGTTTCCCCTTGGGAAGCAAGAGGGGCGGACACACCGATGTCATCACTCCCTTGGAGTTTGGGGCCCCCCTCTGTCCCGGGACCTCCTGGCGTCAGCCCCCCAGTGTCCCGGCTTCCAGGAGCCCCGCCCTATGGGGGTACCAGGATGGGAAGCCCTTGTCCCTCAGTGCTTCCCGCGCTGCCCCAGGGGAGGTGGGAGCAGCCTGGACCTACAGGGAGCCGGGAGCGTGGTTGATGCGCTGAACTTGGCTTTGCAGAGGGGTGTGCGGGACACTGCTCCCAATGAGGGCCCCTCCCCTGCCTTGAGGACACAGTCTCAGAGCCCCCGCCCCCTTCCTGGACCAGGTACAGGGTGCTCACACCCTGGGTGAGCCAGGCCTGCCATGCCCCTGGCCCTTCCCGCCCCTATTGAGGTTCCTGCTGTGCCCTCTCTAGGGGGCGCCCCCACGAGGCAGAGGGACTCTCATCCTTTCAGACCACCCCAGTGACATCCCTTCGGTGTGACCTCTCTATTCCATCTCCCCTGAGGGCAGAGCCCCTACTTCTGCCTGCACGGGATTGTGCCCTAGCTGTTCCTTTTGCTCCTGCATGGGTCTGATTCCCAAGTGACTGACCAGAATCCCTGGGGAAATGGATTCAAGGCCAGGAAGCCCTTAGGCTGGCCCTGGCCCACCAACCAGGCAGTGAAAAGCCTGGGTGGAAGGGTCCTGCAGGGCAGCCTAGCTGACGCCCTTCAGCCAGCCAGGGGAGGGACAGGAGGGCTGGCTTGGAGTCAAACTACTGGGTTGATCCTGGCCCTGCCACTTCCTGGCAATGTGACCCTGGGCAGGCCACCACTGCACATCATTGCGTCATCTTGAAAATGGGGGCACTCTTAGCCATCCGTCAGAGTTGCCACACAGACTCAAGTGCACGTACTCAGGACTCGATGGATGATTCTGGTCGGATTTCTCGAGGGCCTCCTTGGCCCCCACTGGCTTCCCAGCCCTAGGCAGGGACAGAGTGGGGCCCGGAGGCCGATTCAGGGAAAGCCCATAGAGGCAGAGACTGCTCGGTGGGCACAGAGCTCAGTTATGGCCATGGTGGGCACTTGGACCACACTGGGTGCCGGTGTGAGTGGGCCATCTGGGTCAGAAAGAGGAGGGGCTGGGAGTGGGTGAGGAAGGGGGCTCAAGGAGCACCAGAATGCAAAGGTGTGTGTGGGGGGGGTCTCTGCTCAGCCCCTGTGCTGTGCATCTCAGGGGAGCCAGAATGGTCTGGTCAAGCATCTGCCTCCCTCACTAGCCTGGGGACTCCTTGGAACCTGGCCCTTCCCATCCCTGGTTACATAGCTGGGTTCATGTATCCATTCCACATTTGTTAATTGAGCACCTACTATGTGCCAGGCTCAGCAGGGCAGATCAGATGGGCAGGTCCCAGGAGGAGGAAGGGAAGGGTCAGTCCTGCTACCCCTCCCTGGCAGGAGTCTCCCCTCTTTCCTTGGGAATCTTCCCAGTGTGGCTTGGCTTGGAGCAACCAGTGGTGGAATGGCCGCGAGCACTTTACCCCAGGCGTCTCTGAGAGTGACCTCATGTCTGGAGTGAACTGGGAGAGGCAGTGGAGGTTGGATCACAGTTTCTCTGGCAGGGCCTCAAGGAAGGGCAGGAGAGTGCTGGAGGGAGGACCATGCTGTCTGTGAGCCAAGGCCGTGTCTGGGGTCAGCACCTCCTGATTTCCACCCCAGGAGGTGGCCACGGTGCCTTATTTACAAGTTTCAGTCAATGACAGCATTCAAGCATTCGCATCTGCCGTAGGGAGATGGGCTCCAGACAGGAGAGAGACCATGAAAACATGCTCACTCCCACAGTCCCCTCCAGAACCTTCCCGCATCTGGCACCCGCAACTCCTCCAGATGCCCAGGATGGCAGCTTAGCCGGAGGGTGACTGTCCCTCCTGGCCCCTTCGGACTCTTTCCGAGGGCTTCACCCTCATCCAGCTAATGCCTGTGTCATCAATAGAAGAAAAGGCACCTTGTGACACACGGCCCCCAGGTTCCTAGTGCCCACACCACGAACTGCCCGAATAACTGAGCTTGCCTCTCTGCGTAACCTGAAGGCATCAAAGTCTGGTTTCTGATGGAAATCTACATGGACCATGCTCTCCAGGCGCGTGTACTGGACAGATGTTTCCCCAGAGCCTGTTAGGAGCTGACCCTGCGCTCCGTCCTGGGCCCAGAGGCAGTTGGCAAGTCACAACCCCAGCCTCAAAAGTCCCTTTGTTCAAGTCAGGACACAGACACACCCTTCTTACCAGAATGCACAAAACGCTTCATAAGGGTGACTGAATACCATGGGGCATGGGGACAAAGGCTGCACTTTCCCTGGAAAAGTCAGGGAAGGCTTCCTGGAAGAGGAAACATTGAGTTACAGCTCGATAGTTCATACTGTTTGAACGTTTACTGAACAACACATGCATCATCTCATTTATTCCTCCCAACAGCTATGGGGTTGGAATTCCTTTCCCCTTTTACAGATGAAGACACAGGCACAGAGAGGTTAAGGAACTTGCCCAAGAGCACACAGGGAGTGGTAAACTCAGTCTCCAGTGCCCTCTAACTCCAAAGCCGTTCCCTTAATGACTTTGTCATATTGCCTGTTTTCTTGAACCCCACTGAGTGCTGGGACCCCTGCCCTGGAGGGTTCCGTGGTCTGTGGGACAGACAGACAGGCAAAGAGATCATTGAGTCCTGGCCAGGCAGACGAGCTGAGCCATCTCTGGCAGTGGGGAGATGACAGCACAAGTGGAGAGCTCACCCCACAAGCTGCAGTTACATTTTGATGATGTGATGTCTGGGATATGGACGGAGGGCTGTGGAGCGTCCGCAAGGGCCGGGGGTGGGGGGAGTCGGAGAAGACTCAGTTAGGCCTGGAGTCATAATAGGAGTTGGCCAGATGCCGAAGTGGGAGAGGAGGAAATACCCTCCCAAGAGAACTCTGTGTACAAAGACTCGGCCGTCCTAAGGAACAGGTGGTGGACATTAGAAACCTTGGGGGCTCAGGGCCGTGGGTCATGGGTGCCCCCAGCTCCACAGTAGCCACTTCGGGGGCAGCAGGCTGTTTGCTCCTGGGCTCAATGGCCCAGGCGGCTGAGCAGTGAGATGCTAGCTTGGTTTTTCTGTGATTTTCTCCGGCCTCCTCCACCGACCACTGTGAGGAGAGTTGCCGATTATCCCTGCCGGCCGCCATCACTACACTCCCCTGTCCTGTGCTGCTTTGGGGTTACTCAGGTCTAATCAGGTTGGCACTGCATGTAAGTAAGAGCACATAGGCCATGAATAAGGGCTTTCCAGGCCCCGCGCTGGATGCATGGATGCTAAAATTCCAGCCTGGCCCCCTGGCAGCCCTCGGTGCTCCCTCTCTAGCTCCGGGCTGGGATTTGGTGAGTGGAGGGCACTCAGACGGACTTCCAGAAGTCTCTTCTGCTCCCTGTTGTGTCTCTGGAGCCGAGGACCATGGCTGGCACACAGTCGATGCCCGGTAAACACTTGCTGAATGAAACACTGCTGACTAATCTGGAAAGAACACCAGTCTGGGCGTCATGAGGGCTGGGTCTGAGCCCTGGTGTGACCACTTCTGGGCACGTGGCCTTCCTAGAGCCTCAGTTCCTCATCCATATAATGAGAGTCACAGTGACCCTACCTTGCAAAAATTAAGTGAGGTGTGTGTGCACACAGACCCTTCCTGGGTCACCCACCCTGCTGGCCGGGCACGTAGAAGGTTCCAGGGGAACCGTAGGAGAGATGGTACTGCGCAGAGACCTCCTCGGCGAAGGGGGACATGTGAAATGTGGTCTCTTTGTCTGGGCGCAGGACGGTGACTGACCAGAGACCAAGCACGGATTGCCAAGTGGCCCTCAGCCTCCCAGTAGCACTAAGGTACCAGGAGGACAAGGCCGCGGTGCGACCACAGTCGTTTAAAGGGAGGGAGTCGCCCGTGGCCCAGAGCCTGAACATGCAGGCAGGAGGGCAGTCTGCCACCTGCTGCCCCTCGAGGCCTCCTGCTGGAACCCATTCTGGCCCTGCCAGTGAGGAGGGGAGTATGCGGCTGTGAGTGCCTCCCCTTCTGTGGGACGAGCGTCCCCAAGGCCTCTTGGGGCCAGAGCTGAGTCAGTCCGGACGTTGGCCTGCTGAGCGCATGGTGGGGCAGGGGGTAGAGGGTGCCAGGCACAGACATGAATAATGACCTCTGCTCAGGTCAGGGGCTCTAACCGCGGGAGGTTCTCACAGAGCCTGCAGAGCAGAGGCCTCTGCTCTGGGTGGGGGTGGGGCACACTTAAGCACACTTTAGGGTGATAGTAGGAGCCAGCCAGAAGACCGGGGAAATGCCCGGGCTCCTCCCTTTCTCCCACGCTCCAACCCCGCTAGGTCCAGTCTGGCCTGTGACTTTGGTTAGGGGCTTCCTTCTCAGCCTCTTCTTCCCGGTGTGCATGATGGGAATAAGAATATACCTCTGGGCGGCAATCTGTTGCCTTGGGGGGGAATGTGGACTCACTGGAGGACCCAGCCAGGGCCCGGCCCACGCTCTGCCCAAGTGCCCAGAGCTGTTATTATTGCTGGTACTATTTCTCCAACACCGTGGTTATTATTCAAGAATAGACAGAACACTGTGTTCGAGGGAAGGGCATGCCTGCCAGGGGAACAGTGTGTGCTGAGGCTCGGAGGTGAAACTGGCCGGGAGGGTCAGGAAAGAGAAGGTGGGCAGGAGGCAGGAGCGGATGGTACAGCTGTGGGCAAAGCCGGACAGCGGGGGCTGGTCCTGTGCTGGCTCTCAGACTGGAGGGGAGTGACATGGGAGTCCTCTCGGTTCTCGGGGGGTGGGTGCAGGAGGCTGGAAGCTGGGAGAGTTCTGATCAGGTTCGTTACCTGGACCTGAGTTCCCAGAAAGCAGAACCTGGGGCCAAGCTCGTGGGTTATTTCCTTCTTGGGGTGACAGGACCCAGCAGCACGAGTGATGGGGCCGCAGGGAGCAGAGCCAAGGATGCGGCTTTGGGCTGGCTGCTCTCAGCATGACCGATGCTTGAACTGGTGGGAGCAGGGTTCCGAGAAGCCATCCCAACTGCGAGTCAGGAGGACTGTCTGCTGGGCTGGGAGGAGGGCAGAACACTTCATCCATCAGCTCCCTCCTCCCAGGGCTCAAAGTTTCGCCCCGGGAGGCATGAACTGCTCCGCATTCCAGATCGTGCCCATGTGGGTACTGAGTGGGGTCCCCAGTGTCTCATCAGTGGGGGAGCCCTCGGCAGGAGGCCAGGGAGGCCGAGGACGGCAGCTCCATCAGTCCCAGAGCAGAGGACAGCCCAGGACCCTGCCTGAGGTGCCTGAGCAGTGGAGGAAGAGAGGTCCGGGGCCAGGGGAACGTGTGGGCATGTGTGTTATCGGCTCGCCCGTGTACGCGTGCCAGCCTCCACAGTGCTGGGAAAGCGAGATCGACGCCAGACCAAACACCGACCCCTCCATGCTGACCAATGGCCCTGAATGCCATTGGGGGGGGTTCTGTGCCTCGGTCTCCCCATCTGTAACACTCTCCCCTTCGTGGGCCCTTGTGAAGATCGAGTAATGGAGGTAGGGGCACCATTCACCGTTAAGGGCAGGGTGGGTCAGTTAGTTTCCAGCCAAATAAAGCAAAGGAGTAAGTCATGCAGATAAAGGGCAGAGGCATCATATATCAAACCGCTCAGACCCTTTCTGGCACACAGTAGGTGCTCAAGGGCAGCTGCAGCCGCTAGTAGTAGTAGTAGTAATAGTTGTGGTTATTGGTGCTAATCGAAGCATTAAGGCAAGAGGAAGAAGGTGTGGAGATAGGAGGCTGAGGGTTGCTGCCAGCGATGAGACTTCCCGTGTTGCTGGACAGATGGCATTGTCCCCATTTTACAGACCAGCAGCCTGAGGCTCTAGGAGGTGGGTACCCGGCCAGCAGTCACACAGCTGGTACGCACCTGCCCACAGCGTCCCCGGGCCGGCCCTGTCTCTGCAGGAATGCTCACCGTACGCGGCCCACCTCTACGACGCCGAGGACCCGTCCACGCCCTTGCGAACTGTGCCCGGGCTCTGCGAGGACTACTGTCTGGACATGTGGCAGACGTGTCGGGGCCTGTTCCGCCACCTGTCGCCCGACCGAGAGCTCTGGGCCCTGGAGGGCAACCGGGCCAAGTTCTGCCGTTACCTGTCGCTGGACGACACGGACTACTGCTTCCCCCGCCTGCTGGTCAACGAGAACCTCAACTCCAATCTGGGCCGCGTGGTGGCCGACGCCAAGGGCTGCCTGCAGCTGTGCCTGGAGGAGGTGGCCAACGGGCTGCGCAACCCCGTGGCCATGGTGCACGCCCGGGACGGCACCCACCGCTTCTTCGTGGCCGAGCAGGTGGGGCTGGTGTGGGCCTACCTGCCTGACCGCTCGCGGCTGGAGAAGCCCTTCCTGAACGTCAGCCGGGCCGTGCTCACCTCGCCCTGGGAGGGCGACGAGCGGGGCTTCCTGGGCATAGCCTTCCACCCCAGCTTCCGGCACAACGGCAAGCTCTACGTCTACTACTCGGTGGGGTTCGGCTTCGACGAGTGGATCCGCATCAGCGAGTTCCGGGTCTCCGAGGACGACATGAACACCGTGGACCACAGCTCTGAGAGGTGGTTTCCCTGGTGGTGGAGGGGCCCTGGCCGGGTGGGATTAGGCTGGCAGGCGCTAGGAGGCACCGGTGGGACCAGACCAATCTATGGGGTGATCCTCGATCACGCCTAGTGGGGGGGTTGAGCCCCGTGTTCTGGGCTCAGGGGAAGAACAGTTGCAAAACAGCATCCCAGGATCATGTCCAGACTCCTGGATCAGCCACTGTTGGCGGCTCATTTCACTCCATTCTCCTAATGCCCAATGAGGGAAGCAGTATACTCCCCATTTCCCAGGTGAGGAAGTGGAGGCTTGGAGAGGTAAAGTGACCTGCCAAGCCACACAGCTGGGAAGCGTCAGAGCTGCAATCTGGGTGTGTCTGTCTCCGGAGCCCCACCTTCCACTTCTCGTCCCCTAGACCCTCTGCCCTTCCCTGCCCCCCAGCAGGTTTATCCACTCCTCTCCACAGAAGCCCGCTCTCTGTGTATTATCTGTGCCCCCCACTGTTTTCAAAACCGCGTTGATCTAGCCTGGCACGCAGGGCATATGCGTCAGTCTGGGTCCCACAGAGAAATAAACTCCGTACCAGGTAGTTCAACAGGCAGGATTGGACTCTGGGAATTAGCTACTCAGGCATTAGAAACGAAAGAGCAACATGGGGAGGAAGTAAGGTAACCCTGAATTTCCCAACAGGAGGAAGCTGCCTCCACCTCTCGGGCTGGAGGGACAAGGTGAGAAGGTGGGGTGCTGGTGCCCCATAGCTGGGGCCACTCAGTGGCAGCTGGAACCACAGTGGGCCTGGGCGGGGGAGCTGGGGCCAGGGAGGAGGTGCAGCTATGGCCAAGACATTGACTGAGCAGAGAGAGAGAGAGAGATGGGGAGAAATACCCTGGCTTCTCCCTTCTTCCCACCCTCCAGTCTCCAGCCAGTGCCTTCCATTGGCTGACCCTAGCTGGAGGCCAGCCAGCAAAGAAGTATGGGAAATGTAGTTTGCAGGATCTGAGTCTCTGAAGTACAGAGCAGGTAGGGGCCGAACCAGGACTGATCCGAGGCAAACAGGTAAATCGGGCATTTAATAAAACTGTAAAATCTTGATGTTGAAAGTATAAAAAGGAGAAGGAATCAAATAGGCGGCTAACGTGAGGGCTAATATAAGTCTTGTCATTCAGTATCAGTTTTGACTGTGAGCATCCTGGCAGCCAGAGCAAAAGGAGAAAACATAATTCTCCTTATCTGACATGAGGCCGTACAACCTGTTCTCCAAGAGACGCCAAGTTTATCACATGGCTCGCAAAGAGGAGAGGCAAAGGGACAGAATGGACATGCTTCACTGGTGGCTTTTAAAAAGTGATTCCTGATAGAAACTGAAGGTGGGACCAGAGTATACAGAGCAGCATATTTCAGAGTGAATGGTTGGTGAAGGTCCTCTGTCAAGTACAAGCCTCGAACTTGACTCACACAGGGGGAGACGTAGGGGCTGGGGGGGAAGGGGGCAGGACGGAATGGTCATCCTTGCCTGAGTCAGCTGTCAGTCCCTGTTGCCAGGGCTGGAATCCCCATGGCAGGTGGACGCCTCACGGTCTGAACTGCCCTCTCCAAGGAGGACTTGGAGTTTGGAGCTCTGTTTCACCCCCCAAGTCATGTGTGTTTCCTCAGTGGAAAGCCTTCCAGTCTCGGTTTTGGAGCCCTAAAGTCCTGGGTTCAAGTTTCTTAACCTTTCTGTGCCTTGGTTTTTCTTATCTTTATTAATAAGGGATTATTAGCAAGTCAGTGACCAATCCTGGAAAACCTAAGCAAACAGGGAGTTGGCCTCAAAGGTATTGGGAGGATCTGGAGGAGGAAAAGGGGAAGGTCAAAGTTACCTGAAGATTAGTAATTGCAAGAAGCCAGGGAAACAAAAGGGAAAAGGTCTTTGCGCTAAGTTTGCTCCCCCTGGTACCAAGATGTCTGGGTGGAACCCAGGAGTCCACCTTCGAGACCCACTGTTCCCATTCCTGCAGCGACCACGTCCAGAGACAGTGCCAGAAGCCAGCGAAGCATGGCTTCTCCCTTCCTCCGGCCCTTCCACTCTACACTGGCAAACCCTAACCAGAAGCCAGCTGGCCGGCCACGTAGCGAAGGCCACGGCAGTAAAGGAGGTGCCTGAGGGATTGAGTGTGTAGCTGAGCTCAACCCACACCATGCAGCCCACCTCCTTAGAAATTACAGTACACAGCAAATGCCGGGGCCGTGTAGAAAGTGCTCAGCTTAAGTGGCTGGTATTCGGGTAGCTACGATGATAAAGAAACCAGTTGTGCCAGTGACTGGGTCAACAGTTTCGCATGATCGTAACTGGGGAGCTTGCGATGGGGAGCAGTAGGAAGACCTGAGTTCTAGTCTCTGAGTCTGCTACCTATGGGCTCTGTGACCTTGGGCAAGTTGCTTAACCTCTCTGAGACTCCGGTGCCTCATTAGCACAATGGAGTGAACTATCCCTGCCCAGCCTACTAGATCCTTATAAAAATCACCTGCTAGAAAATATAGGAAAAGTCTTTTCAACTGCGAAATGCCATTCAAGAGAGGGGAGGCTTTATTGCTGTGATTTTGTTTTGTGTTTTTGGCTGAGGTTGGTGTTTTTTGGTGTGTGTTGGTTGGTTGGTCGGTTTGACGGGGGTGGCTTATCTTCTTTTAGGATAATCCTGGAGATCGAAGAACCAGCCTCAAACCACAACGGGGGCCAGCTGCTGTTCGGGGACGATGGGTTCCTCTACATCTTTACTGGTGACGGCGGGATGGCTGGAGACCCCTTTGGAAAGTTTGGAAATGCCCAAAACAAGTATGCTCTGCTCTCGGCTGGCCGGTGGGCTGGTTTACGTGCTCCTCTGGAGGGGGGTTCTTTCCTCAGCCACTCAGCACAGGGCAGGAGAAAGGGCTTCGGGGTCCAGCTCAGTCTGCAGCTAGTCAGCTGGGGAACCCCGTCAAGTCACATCCACTCACCAGTTAGAAGAATAATATCTGCAGGGGGAGGCTTGTCGTGAGGAGTAAGGCGATCGCGTTTGTGGAAGGGCTGGCACAGAACCCGCTTGTCACAGGTGCCTGGTAAGGGCCATCAGAGAGCCTCTGGGAAGTCAGCCCAGCCCTGCTTGAACCAGAGGAAGGAAAGGGAGACTCCCAGACCAGAGGGGGAGCGTGAGCTGGTCCGAGCAGGGCTGTATGAGCCTGAGGGTCTTCTGCCTCAAGGGTCACCCGCAGTGGCCCAGAAACTGAGCCATAGTCTTGCTGTCGTTATTTACTTCTTGCCTTGGGCCGATGGCGTGCCGATAGTTACTCCACACACACACACACACACACACACACACACACACAGTGTTGATGAGGATCTCTAGGGCCCCCTCCTCCATTCTCTTAGCTAAAATGACAAAACCTTCCTTAGCCCAGAAAGCAGAAATAGCGAGGATGATGCTGATTACAGTAATTGAAGTGTTCCCGGTCTGTGACGTGCGCTTTCGTACGTGACAGCCTAAGAATCAGCACAGCCTTCCCGTGTTTGGGATGTGTTTAGCGATGTAGTGGGGAAAATAGAAATTAAGGATTTGTGGATAATTGGACAGAACTTAAAACATTATTTTGCTGCTATGAGTTTTGCCCACTTCCATGGTGAGGCCGGCTGCTCAGCGTGTGGGCTCAGGGGTGTCATCTGCGGCTTGGTGCCGAGCAGGCTGGAGTGTGTTGGGGGGACTCCTCGGGGCAAGACCTGAAAGACCACAGTGGGGGTTAACCGTGGGGCATCTTACACGGTTAGAGAAGACACTGGTGGATGTCTGATGGTGGGCTGGAGGCTTGGGTGCCGACGCTAGGCCGGAAAGAGGGTACCCAGCTGCAGCAAATGTGCACCCCGCTCGGTCCTGCCTGGAAAAGCAGCCGGGGCAGGAAGGGGGGTGCACCAGAGTTCTCACAGCCAGGAGAAGAACCAGCTGGTAAGGAGGTGCTCTGGAGCACAAGGCCTGAGGTCTCCTCGCTCTGGGGCCCCAGAAGGCGATGCTGCCTGGAGCCATGGGAGTGGCCTAGGTTCCAGCCCAGCGCTGCCTGGGGGAGCAGGCAAATTGTCCCCCTCTGCAACCTGGGTGGCCTCATCTTTGAGGTAGGGGTGGTGGTATGGAGTGTGCGGTGAAGGGCCGCTGAGGCCTGTCTGGCTCTCTGACATGGGGTGGTTCTGCCCCTGATGCCCTGGATGGTGAGAGAGAAAGCAAGAACCTCAGCTTCCCACTTCCTGCTGAGAGCTGCAGTGTTTTCTCTCCCCATCCCCCAGCCCTGCCCTGTACTCTGTGTGGTGCCCTTGACTTTGATCACAGCCATTCACTCACCAAACCCTGAATGAGCACCTCTTACATGCCAGGCACCATCCTGGGTGTTGAAGAAAACTACATCCGAGTCATTTTTAGGAGTGTGTTCACTCCCTGGGACAACCCTGTAAGGAGGCAGGAGGGAGAGGGAGCACCCTGACATGACAGCGAGGGGATAGGCGTGGGGAAGTTGGAAAGAGTGTCGTGGCCAAGAGCTTGAGTGTCTGTGGTCCCGCTGTCCGAGCTGGAGCCCAGCCCCCCCTCTACTAGCAGTGTGACAACAGGGCACGTTAGGGGACTCTTCTGAGCTCAGCGGCCCCATCGCTAAGAGGGCATCACAGTAGTACTCACCGACCTAAAAGGTTGGTGGTGAGGAGGAGATGGGGCAACAGAGGGTATATATGTCCAACGCTTCCCTTCCCGCAGCCTGGCACATAAGGTGCCCAGTGAATGCTGAATGAATGAATTAAATGTGGGTACCCAGCTGGTAAGCAGCTAGGGAAGACTTGAACCAGGGTCTCTGGCCCCATAGCCCAGGCTGCCCTTGACCTGGCCCAGCGCCTGCGGGGGCTGCCCGGTACCCTGGGGTGAACCCTGGCGCTGGGGAACCTGAGCCACGCGCCTTCTTCCCCTCCGCCCCGCAGGTCGGCGCTGCTGGGCAAGGTGCTGCGCATCGACGTGGACCGCAACGAGCGCGGCCCGCTCTACCGCATCCCGCGCGACAACCCCTTCGTGGACGACCCCGCCGCGCGGCCGGAGGTCTACGCCCTGGGGGTGCGCAACATGTGGCGCTGCTCCTTCGACCGCGGCGACCCGGCGACCGGCGCGGGCCGCGGGCGCCTCTTCTGCGGAGACGTGGGCCAGAACAAGTTCGAGGAGGTGGACCTGGTCGAGCGCGGCCGCAACTACGGCTGGCGCGCCCGCGAAGGCTACGAGTGCTACGACCGCAAGCTGTGCGCCAACGCCTCCCTCGGTGACCGCCAGCCCAGACCCTCTCCGCGCGCCCTGGGCCCACCTCCCCGGATCTGC
>NW_024425008.1:4760253-4767465 GCF_017311325.1 Ursus maritimus | reverse complement strand
CCCCCCCCCCCCCCCAAGCCATGGTGGTGCCCAGCGCCTTCCTCGTGCCTCCCATGCCTACGTGTCGCATCGAGACCTCCCCAGCCCCTGGAGACACTGATCCTGGATCCTTCCCCGACCTCGTGGGGTGTGCGCCAGCGCCTGTCTCGAGACAGCTGCGCCCCCAGAAAGCTGGATCTCCCCTCGCCCCTCCCCCAACTCCCCAACGCTTTGGGGCTGCTCCTGACTCTCCCCACCCACCCCCCTGCCCACAACCCATGCTCTCTCTCTTCGCTTTACCCAAGTACCCAAGCCATAAGCACGTTCCTCCCTCGGTGACTCTCTGGGGCCCCCAACTGGGGCCCTCCTGGTGACCTCACCTCGCCTTGCCCCTCCAGGCTCAGACCACCTACCAAGCTCATTGTGGGGGAGGGGCTGACCCGCAAGCTCATCCCAGCTTCTCCCCCCTCTGCAGATGACGTGCTGCCGATTTTCGCCTACCCACACAAACTGGGCAAGTCGGTCACGGGAGGCTATGTGTACCGGGGCTGTGAGTACCCCAACCTGAACGGCCTCTACATTTTCGGCGATTTTATGAGTGGGTAAGTGGCCCACGGGCTCCTGTGCCAAAGCAGCTGCTGCCACTGGCTTCGTGTAAAGAGCAAGAGTACAGGTGTGCGATATGTGTGAGCGTACCCAGGTGCACACTCACCGTGGTTGCCCTCTGACCACGGCCTCCAAGCGGGAGCCATCAGGTCTCTTCCTCTGGGAGGAAGTCTGGAGTCACACCTAACGCACCCCGTTTTCTCCTGATACCCTTCTCAAGCCTTGCTGGCTTCCTCAAGCACCGCCAAGAAGGCACAGCTCACGACTACGGACGGGACGCCTGTTTGAGGGCACCCGTTGGTCTTTCCTTCCACCCGAGATTCATGGGCTCCCCGCCTGACAGCAGTTCTGCGGGGCAGGGAGGGCAGGGGTGGGGGAGACATGAGCAACTTCCTTGACAGACTCTGGGCCACCTAGCTACTGGGGAAACTAGGGCCTCATGACCACCTCATTCTCCCATTGTACAGAGGAGAAAACTGAGGACCGTAGAGGCCCTCGGAAATACCTACACTTGGCACAAGGCTTAAAAGTGCTGCTGAGGGGTGCCTGGCTGGCTCAGTTGGTAGAGCGTGCCGCTCTTGACCTTGTGGTCCTGAGTTTGAGCCCCACGTGGGGTGGAGAAATTGCTTACAAAAAAATAAGTAAAGAATTTAAAAAATAATTTTTTTTCTCTTTTTATTTATTCATTTCTTATCTTATTTTTAAGTAATCTCTACCCCCAACGTGGGGTTTGAACTTATGACCCTGAGATCAAGAGTCACATACTCTACCAACTAAGCCAGCCAGGTGCCCCAAGTAAAGATTTTTTTTTTTTTTTAAGTACAGGGGGTGCCTGGCTCTTTATCTCAGGGTTGTGAGTTCAAACCCTACATTGGGCGTGGAGCCTACTTAAAGAAAAAACAAAACAAAACAAAAAGTTATTCCCACCCTAGCCTCTCCACATGAGGACAGCTGAACAGGATTCCCCAGGAGTGAAAATAAGGAGAGAGCGAAGCCCAAGGCTGGCCAGAGAACTCCCATCTCTTGCAGGCTGTGGGCGCGAGGTTGGTTTGTGGCCAGCACACATGCTGCTGGAGCTGAGGGACCTGGGCCTCTGGATGCAGGGCCTCTCCGAGCGCCACCCCTCCCCTACGGTCTGCCTCGGGTGAAGCCTCTGCTCCTTTATCCTTTCTTTTTTTTTTTAAGATTTATTTATTTGTTTATTTGACAGAGAGAGAGCACAAGCAGGGGAGCGGCAGGCAGAGGGAGAGGGAGAAGCAGACTCCCTCCTGAGCAGGGAGCCTGATGTGGGGCTCGATCCAAGGACCACTGGGATCACGACCTGAGCCGAAGGCAGATGCTTAACCGACTGAGCCACCCAGGCACCCTCTTTTTTTTTTTTAGATTTTATTTTTTTAAAGTAATTTCCATACCCAACGTGAGGCTTGAACTCACAACCCCAAGATCAAGAGTCCCATGCTCCCCCCACTGAGCCTGCCAGGCGCCCCGAAGCCTCTGTCTCTCTGTCTGATTCTCCTTTCCCCCTTCTGCTGTCCCCCAGGAGTGCTGAAGTCAGCTGACCACAGAGATTCAACTAATTTTACTAGCTTTTCCCAAGCGCTTCTGCGGGGCCAGGCTTTGTGCTAGGCTTAGGGCGAGAGAGTTGAAAGCACCTCGCACCTGAGTCAGGGAGACAGCCCCACACGTGGTCCACCCCAGTCCGGCCTCGGAGAGCCTGTGTGCAGTGCTGGGGGCGCCCAGGGCAGGGGCGGTCAGGAGGGCTTCCTAGAGGAGGGTATGTCCCAGCAGAGCCTGGTGATTGACTGGAGGAGAAGGGAGTAAGGGCAAGATCAGTAGATTCTGAAGACGCCCAAGCCCCACCTCATGCTCTGGAGTGGAGACAGCACACACCAGCCTTGGAGGACTTTGAAGCTCCTGACTGCCTCCTGGGGGTCAGTGGGGGGAGCTGAGCTGACAAGCTGGTCTCCTTCCCCTGCCCTTTTTGGGTGCGTAGGAGGTACCGAGGGAGGACTGCACACTCAGCCAGCTTCATGAGAGCCCCGGGTCCTGCCGACTAGGCTACCAGGGAGCGTCGAACAGACCCCATGCTCAGAAGGGCCCACGCTTGGTTTAATGTTCTACTATCACTGTCTTTTGAAATCCTTCGTACTTTTTGAACAAGGGGCCCTGCATGCTTATTTTACCCTGGATCTTGCAAATGATGTATGGTCCTGCTTGCATGAATAATGTATGAGTGGATGGATGGATGGACGGATTGTGGGTGGGGTTCCCCTGGGCACCCTGCCAGGCATGACCCCACAGCTCATGCTTCTTTGCAGGCGTCTGATGTCCCTCCGAGAGAACCTAGAGACAGGCCAGTGGCGGTACAGCGAGATCTGCATGGGTCGAGGCCAGACCTGTGAGTTCCCGGGCCTCATTAACAACTACTACCCTCACATCATCTCCTTTGCTGAGGATGAAGCCGGTGAGCACTCCCCAGGCCCCGAGGCCTCTCCGTCCGAGCCACACGCCTGACACCGATGCCCCTATCCCGCGGGTCCTCGAGCCTCGATAGGGTTCCAGGGAAGGAATCCCAGGCCTGAAATCCCCTTCAAGCTGGGGAGCAAGCGTGCAGTGGCCTGAGACCTCGCTTGGGCATCGGTCCTCACCAGCCTGGGCTTCTGTCAACTCATCTGGAAGATGGGAACAGTGTTCCTGCCCCCCCACTCCCTACAGGGCTGCTTCTAGGCTGTGGAGTGGTGGAGTGAGCGGACCAGGAAGGAGTTTGTAATGGTGGAAATGCAGGTGGGTGGGGGAAGGGTGTGTCCCAGACCTCTACTATCCTGGGTTCCTGATGGCCAAGAAATAGGGCCTATAAAATTAAGCCACATTATCTTCAGAAAGTGGGTAGACACCGCCTTTTAACACTCTTTGTTGACCCACTTGTTAGCGGGTAGTGGGTTCCCATTCAGGATCTTGTATTTTCAATGCAAGGAACTGGGAGGGAGGGGAGAGGATGAGGGGCCATGGAGGCTGGATCCTGCTCCCGCCTCCTGCCTTTGTCCTTGGCCCCAATTGTCCCCGGACAAAAGCCCAGGGGCCCCCAGTGGGGCCTGGGGGATGCTTGGCAGGGTTGCTAGGCAACGCCCACCCAGGGGCCTTTGGAGGGGTATCCCCTGCAGGGCCCAGTGCCCAGAGCCCCCAGGCCTAAGTCTGGGAAACCTTTGTTGGATGACACCAGTCACAATCTAAATTTTCTAAAGGGCAGCCCCAGCCCCCACCACCCTCCCAAGCCCACTGGGCCTTCAAAGCCCTTTCTTTTGGTCAGTAGGGGGTTAATGTGTTTTGGAAGGAGGTGCGCCTCCCACCCCCCACTCCCCACCCCAGGGGCAGGGCCTGGAAGGTGCAGTTTCCAAGGGACGCTTGTTCAGCAGTCTGAATGACATCAAGTAACTGGTAGCCAGGAGGAGCCTGCTGAAATCTCACAGCCCAGGGACAGCGTGCCAGTGCGCTTGCGCAGGCTGCCCCCGGGAGGCGCAGGGCTCCGGGGTCCAACACAAACAACCCCCCCCCCACTTCAGCTCTCTAGTTGTTCTTCTGACACTTGCAAATTGCAACACAAGGACCTCTGCTGGCCTGCTGGCCTCCAGGGACAGTTCACACCACAGAGAAGAGGGCAGCGTGGCCCTGGGTAGGGCTGGGCTGGGCAGTGCTGGTGGGGTCTCCCCGCCTGTGCGTAGGGTTGGGGACTGTGGCTCCCAGCAGACGAGGAGGCTGATGGGCCAAGGAGTGTGCCTGGTGCAAGCCTGTCACTTTACAGAGGTGGGAGTGGGGGGTCCTGCACCTGACCTGGCACCTGGAGGCCTCCCAGAGCAGAGCCCTAAGCTCGAGCTTGGTCAGCCAAAGGAAGGACACAGAGAAGGGCATTCCAGGCCTAGGGAGCAGCACATGTGGGGAGACTTGGGTCACTCCAGGGGGTTGGAGAGTAGGTGTGAGGGCTGCATGGCCAGGGAGGGGACAGTGGCTCCCAGAGGCCTCTCTCCAGAAAGAGGCCCAGAGAGGGAAGGGACAGCCCAAGACTAAAAGCAAATCCATGGCTATGCCTTTGGGTTCTCCAACAGGGGCTATCTTGTGAGGGTATGGTTGCATCACCTTGGGGACCTCTTAACAACCCCCAGCCCTCCACCAAAGAAGGGCTGGTCCTCCTGGAGGGGAGTCAGAGGTCATTGAGCACTCAGCACCCTGCCCTCCCAGCCCCAGCTCCCCACCACAGCTGGGTCTACCCCAGTTATACAAGCTGGCCCGGTGAATGTCCTCGCCTTTGTGGAGATCCCTGGGTTTCCTGAGCCTTGGTTCTCAGATCCTCCACAGAGATGCCTTCCTCAGAGTTCTCACCTCTTTGTCTGTCTTAGTCTCTCCTTGGGGACCGCCCCTATCTTTTGGAGAACTCTTCACCGTCCTCTTACAAAGACAGAAGTATTAGCATGGCTGAATCACACGTGGGCTGTGTCTGGGCCCCCAGCCACCACGTGTCCTACATGTGAGGGCTTGGGGGCAACAGACATTCCTGAGTTCCAGGCCTGGCTCAACCCCTCACCAGCTGTGTGACTTTGGACAAGTCGCTTAGCCTCTCTGAGCCTCTATAAGATAAGAATAAAGAAGCCTATTTCCTGGGCCTGGATGACTCCGGCAGTAAGAGCCAGGGGGTGGGATGAGGGTGAGGAGGGCGAGAACTCACATTCACTGAGGACATCCATGGTGTCAGGAACTCATAACTCTCAGGCGCTCTGAGATCGAGGAGACTCGATTGAGGCTCTAAGTGGGGCTGTCCCAGATGCCGGCGCTCACACAGGGCTATGCGCAGGGACTGGGATTCACCCCAGGGATTCCCAAGCATGTAGTCTTCTGCCCCTGCCACCTGCCCGGAAGATGCCTGCGGGTCAGTGGAGAGACCCTGGCCTCGAGGACTTGGCGGGACCCGGATCCTGGAGGATGACAGTCATAGACAGCAGCAGCCATAGCTGATGTTGACTGAGCATTTGCTCTGTGGTCTTGTAATCCTTATTCTGTGAGGCCTCCCATGTTAGGGGTAAGGAAGCGGAGGCTCAAGGAGCCACATGTGCCTGGAGCCACGCAGTAGCAGTTGGCTGGGGAGCTGGGCTGTGGACCCTCACTCGTGTGCCCGGAGGTGTGTGGTGCTGGGCGTGACGCCAGGCAGGGACCAGGGCGGGGCTGGGTCCCCAGAGGAGGCAAGAACATGGTTAGGTCCGGGCAGAGCGGCTGGCAGCCGGGGACACTGCTGCCTTTCTCGGCCGCCGGTTCCAGCTCTGGACTGGACCTCTCTGAGGTTGGGGTCCCTCTCAGAGCCTGAGGGGAGGGAGGGGGGTGGGGGGCACGGAGCATGGGGCTGGCCGGGACCATATTCCAGGCAGTGTTCTCACTCCCTGCCTGGTTTCTCGCCCAAGGGGAGCTGTACTTCATGTCGACAGGCGTTCCGAGCGCCGCAGCGGCCCGTGGGGTCGTCTACAAGGTGATCGACCCCTCCAGGTGAGCCCCGCCCACCGCGCTGCCTGGGCTCCTGCTGTCTGCCAGGACCCCTCGCCTTCATTGCCTTGTTTTCGTCTCCACCACCCCTTACGGGAGGGTATGACTCATAGCCCCATTTCTTAGAAGGGAAAACTGAGACCCAGAGAAGGGAAGTGACCAGCCAGGTCCATAGTGCTGGTGAGGGGCAGACCTGGGACTCAAAACTGGATCTCAGATCCAGCTCTACTCACAGTAGAAGGGGGCCAAGGATGCCGCCTGGGCCAGATAAGCATGGGCTTGACCTGGCTTTCTTGTCTGCTCCCCACCCGACCCCATCCTTTTTCCTCTCTGACTTGCCCCTCGCTCCTCATTTCCTGGGCCACCCCACCCCCTGCACCACCTCCCCCAGCCCCGGATTGGCCTCTGAGACCCCTGATCTCTGCCTGTCCCCACCACAAGGCTGCCCTTCCCCCTGCAGTCCCACCTTCCCCTGGGGAAACCAACCCACAGGCTCCTGTCTGGAATGTGCTGGGGCTTTCAGAACACCTCGCTGGCCCTCCCCATGCCCATCTCCATCTGCTTGGCTTCTATGTAGAGCCACAGATTCCATGCCAGGCAGTGTTCTGACTCCTTCCATGTAAAACTCCTTGACTTCTCAGCCACTTAGTTTACAGAGGTGGAAATCCTGTACCGGCAGCGCCCCGTCCAGCCAGAGCCGGAGCTGGGCTTGGGACAGCCAGCTGGCTCCAGAGCCCTGCTCTGACCCCATGACTGCACATCGCCACCCCTTGAACCTTAGGCCTCACTGTCTCCAAGGGGCCTTTCCCTCCAGGCCTTGCCCAGAGCTCCCCACCGCTCTCACCACTCAGACCTGTAATCTGTAATCTCCCCCTGGCTCGGGAGTCTCCAAGGGCTAAAACTGCCCCCTCCACCCCTTCAAAGTCAGTGCTGGCCCCGGGCCTGGCCCAGAGCACAGAGCAGAGACTCAGGTGTGTTTGACCAATGAGTGGATGATTGGGTTTCTCAAGCTCCTTCTCGGCCCTTAGGGTTTTGCTTCTCAGCTGGTCTCCCACTGCTCTGTGCCTCCATTCAGCACCTGGGCAAGCTGCCTCACATGTACAC
>NW_024425008.1:4529182-4759574 GCF_017311325.1 Ursus maritimus | reverse complement strand
CCGCCCCCATCCAGCAGCCCCTGATGTGGACAGCTACCCTAACCTTTGACACATCCTGGGTGTGGAAAAATCCTGAAACCCCACCATCACGCTTCTAAAAAATCATTTTAAGAAATTAGAAGAGTTTTAGGTTTACAGACAATTTGCAAAGATAGTTCAGAATTTCCCATATATCCCTTGCCCACATCCTCTATCATTAGCATCTTGTGACGTCCTGGTACGCTAGTCCCAGTGAATGGACCGATGTTGGCACATTCCTATTAATTAAAGGAGTTCTCTAGTTTTCCCCTTCTGTCCTTTTTCTGCTCTAGGATCCTATCCAGAAGCCCACATTCCATTCGGTCATCGTGTTTCCTTAGCTTCTTCTGGTCTGTGACAGCTTCTCAGACGTTCCTTGTTGACCACACTTTAAAAAAAAAAAAAAAAACACAAATCTATTCATTATTGACATTGTTTATCAAGAAACACATAAGGATTTCCTCCTTTCATCCCTTCCTCCCCTTTCCCCCGAGGTCCTCTCTGGCTTTATCTGCTAGCGCCAGGATTTACAGCAATATGGACGAGCACATGCAAACTTTGCGTTTTTCTTTGTTCCTTTTCCCTATTTTGTATAAACATTTCCACATTGCAACATCACTCTCGAAAGCATCGTTTTGAATGGCTGTGTAATTGGCTGTTGAGTCACCGGGCCACAATTATCTTACCCATTCCTTGGACATTAAGCTTATTTCCCTTTTTTTTTCATAGAGTGCTTCTCTAAGGAAATATCACATATATGGAGCATGTAATTCATGCCAGGCTGCCTTAGACCCACCCTCTCCTTTTGCCATGAGGCACCTTTCTTTCGCTGTGGGCTCATTCTCCCCAGGCAACTGAGGGGACCCGAGGCTTAGAGAGTTCTCCTGCTCAAGGTCCCCTGGAGGGAGGAGCCAGAACCAAGCTAGACTCCTTCCCTTCCCGCCCTCCGCCCTCCCTCATCTCTTTTGTGTTTCTCTTTTGGAATGCACGTCTTTCTTTGCACCGCAACATCCTGCGTAGAGGCTGCCTGGAATGAAGAAGTCGGGAGTGGACGAGTGGGGTGGGGCATCCATCACTGCCCAGACAAAACCACTGGGGCATTTACGGGTGCATTTCCTACCTTTTGCCTAACAGAGTTTTTTTGTTTTTTTGTTTTTTGTTTTTTGTTTTTTACATCATTTCTTTAAGGAACAAAACCGTGCTGGGTCTGTCTGAAGCATGTGGATATAATCTGGGGTTCAGAGCACAACCCACTCTTTCTGCAGCTTTGGGAAGCGTGGGTGCCTGGCTGTGTTTCTTCAGCCTCTGGGGGAAAGACCCATACCCCTCCTCAGTTTCCCTCTTTGGCCAGGCCTGTCTGGAAGCCACCTCCTGTCACATGGCCACTTCACCCTTCAGGCTTTTCCCTTGTGCTGCTGGAAACTATTGAAGTCTGGACCCACGTGGGCCAGTCCCAGAATAGGGTCGGTCCCATTCAAAGACTCACAGATCAACAGCCAAAAGCTAATTAAAATGGAATTCCATGCCTTACTTGTGCCCCTTGGAGATGTCAAAGGAGACCCAATTCAGAGCCCTGGTAACCCTTCTCAGAAGCGTCTCTCCCCCAGCTCTCTGAAGCCCCGCCCCCCACACCCTGGATCGCTCAGCTGCCAGCCCCGCAGCTCTCTCCCACCCTTTATCTTTAGATCCGCCTTACCTTTCCCTCTGATGTGGCATCACCAAAATCCAGGGCCAGAGGGGCAGAGAGAGAGAGACTCTCCTCACAGGCCGAGGGGCGCCGGCGGGGGGGTGTCAGGGTGGGGTGCGGGAATCAGACTGCAGTCACAGTTACAGCGGTGGGGCTGCTGGTGGAAGGAAAGGGGCTGTGACATTTGATCTCGTTCCGAAGACAGTTCATGCTCTGAATCAGAAGCCGCTCAGGAGAGGCTGAGCCACTGGCCCTTGGGCTCTTGAAAAGCAGACGCTGAGGGGACACTCGGCAGATTGTCCTACAGGATTTCTGTCCTGGGGTTGGGCTCCCGGAGCCCTGGGGGCCACACGGCAGGGGCGCCACCAGTGGTCACCATAGTTGTTCCCGTCCCCCTCTGCCCAGGCCTGAATGCACAGTGGTCTGGCTGCAGGGGCAGGGAGGGTGTCAGAGGGACAACTCAGGGCGGGCTCCCGGGGTGGCACTCACCACCTCCTTGTGTCGGCAGGCGGGCGCCACCCGGCAAGTGTCGGACCCAGCCGGCCCAGGTGAAGGCGAGGAGCCGCCTCATCCGGTTTGTGCCCAAAGAAAGTAAGTGCCTGTCAGCAAGGAGGCATCGGGGGAGGGAAGCTCCCCCACCCGGGGCCCAGCTGCTCCTCCACCAGATATGGGTCCTTCCAGCTGGCCCTGGATGCCCTTCCTGGGCCCCGACGCCTAGCACTGGGAATGGCACCCAGGAGATGCCCAGTTATAATGGGTGGAGCCCCTTGAACCCAGGCCACGGGTGAGTGGCCCCAAGGGGCTGCGGGCCTCACAGGGGCAAGGGAAGGGGAGGGATAGCTGGCGCTAGGCCAGGTGCACTCAGAGCCCTCGGGACAGACAGAGACAGCGGGTGTACCTGTGTGGGAGCAAGACTGGAACGAGTCATTCTAGATGCACGAGCCGCAGGGGAGGGGACACCTGCCTGGCGCTGCCATAAGATGGTTCCGTTTTGACAAATTTGGTGGGGAGGGAGGTAGACGCAAACCCTCATGACCTGAGGGCCAAGCAAGGCCACACATGATGACCCCTGGTATCTGGGGCCAACTGAAGGGGCAGGCCTGACGAGGGGTCTGTTCCCCTGGGCCCAGGCTAGGTGGGAGCATAGAGCCAGTGCTGGCAGACCATCCAGTTCTTAAGAGAAGTGGGAAATGGATCCATCCATCCGTCCGTCCGTCCATCTGTCCATTCACTTACCACACACACGTGCTTCGAGCTGGCGATGTACTGCTGAGCAAGACAGACATGGTCCCCGCCTCCTCGGGTTGTTACGTGCAATCTCTCCATCTGCAAATTTAGGCAGCTTTGGCTCAAAATCTTGAAAATCACCCTGCGGGCCAAAGGAAATACTTTAGGGGGTCCAGTGTGTCCAACAGATTGAGGACCTGTTGGTGGACTGAGGGGCAGGGGAACGGGAAGAGGGGAAGGCTGAGCACCTGGCAGCTGGGGGTGGGCAGCCCTGAGGAAGGGGTGCCCCCAGCAGAGGACAGTTGGGGGAAGGAATGAGCTCAGTGTTTGGGGAAGTTAATTCTGGCTGCACTTGATTTTGGGCCTGGGCCAGTTTTCCATTCATTCAGCAGTTTCTGGCCGTTTCAATAGTTACCCCTTCCGTGCTGGATGCTGGGACCACAGGAGAAGTCAGACCAGGCCCTGTCCTGGCTGGGACAGACAGAGAAGTCACTTACTGTCCCAGGGCTGTTACAGAAGTGTGTGCCAGCTGCCATGGGGACCCAGAGCAGTGCAGGACTGGGGTGGGGGCCTGGGGGTTCCTGGGGGCTGAGGGTTGAGGCTGGAACATAGAGGAAGGGTGCACTGGGGGTGGGGGGGGCAGTCTGGGCAGCAGGGCCCACAAGAGCCAAAGCAGAAGGCTCCCCAGCAGCCTGGGGAGCTGAACGTCCTTCCCTGTAGGTGGAGTGGGGGCCAGGCTGCAGGGAGGGGGGTGTCTGGCCCATGTCCCTGTGCTCCTGGCCCTGACCTGCTCCTGGCCTTGAATCAAGACCCTTTCTTAGCCTTCATCTCAGCTGAGGTGGGGGGTTAGAGGGCTTCGGACTGGTGACCCTGGGGTCCCTCCCCATAGTCAGGGAGTAGTCTGGGAGTTCGCCTCTCCTGGCAGTGTCTCATGCAGAATTAAGTTTATCTCTGTGGCTGGTCAGGGCCGAGCGTGAGTGTTGGGGTGCTGCAGGGACAAAGGGAGTCGCCCCCCTCAGCTCCCCATGCCGACTCTATCCAGGCCTGTGGCAGGGTAGATGGTTGGGGTACTCTGTCCCCTACGCCGGTTCTGGTCAGTGTGGACCCCAGCCCCAGGCCAGCAGCCTTGGGAGTGTGGAGGGGAGAGCTTCGCCCCGCCCTGGCGGGCCCTGGGCGGTCCAGTTCCCATCCTGCCCGTCTGCCTTAGATCCTCAGCAGTTTTTCCCCATCAATGGGCCTCAGCGTCCTCGCCCCTAAACCAAAGACTGGAACCAGGAAGTGTCACTTGCTCTGAGGAGTCCTCCCAGACACTTCTTCTCTTCCACTGGGCTCATGAGTTAACAGTGTGAGGGGCTGTTCCCCCATCCCTGCTCCCAGACTTGGGACTCCCAGGAGGGCAAGACTAGAGGTGTGGGGAGACCCCAAAAGCGGACTGGTGCAAAGCAGCTGCCAGTGAGTGTTTGCAGAACGAAGAAGCACCTCGCACCCAGCTCCAGGCTGGTAACCCCAAGAGGTACCCCATCCTCAGGGGTTGGAGTGGAGGGCAGAATGAGAACATCTTTCCTTGGTGGAGCGCTGGGGTGGGCTGGGCGGCTGGGGTCCTTCTGACCGCAGGCTCTTCCTCTGCGCAGAGTTCATCCGGAGGGCGGAGAGCACCCCACGGCCCACAGCGCGAGCACCCACCCAGGCGCCCCGCCGCAGCCGCCCCACGGCTGCTCCTCCGCCTGCGCCCACCCCGAGGCCCGCACGGCCCACTCGGCGGCCCGGAGGCCGGAGGGGTGGCGGGCGGCGGCGGGGTCGACCCGGCACCGCGGACCCTGCGCCCTCAAACGGCGCCGTGCGCCTGGTGCGGCCCGCGGGCCTGAGTCCGGGCCGCGGGCGTGTGGAGGTGTTCGCGGGTGGACGCTGGGGCACCGTGTGTGACGACGCCTGGGACATCAAGGCTGCCGCCGTTGTGTGCCGCCAGCTGGGCTTTGCGCACGCCGTGCGGGCCACCAAGCGCGCGGAGTTTGGCGAGGGCCGCTCGCTGCCCATCCTGCTGGATGACGTGCGCTGCGCGGGGAGCGAGCGCAACCTGCTGGAGTGCACGCACGCCGGCGTGGGCACGCACAACTGCGGGCACCAGGAGGACGCGGGCGTCGTGTGCAGCCACGAGGACCCTGACCTGTAGGCGAGCACCATCCGACGGGCCAGGACACCTCGGTCCGGCCGCAGCCTGGCAGGGCCCCTCCACCCTGAGCGCGCCCGGTGCGTGCATGAGTCTGAGGGCAGAGGGGGCCCATCCGTAAGGCTGTCCTGTGGAGGTGTGTGAGGTGTGTGCAGTGCTCGCGTGCTCTGTGTCCCTGCCACTGTGTCTTCCGCAGACCAGAAGCCACAGCATGTTGGGGTCTGTGTGGTCATGGCCCCGGGTGTTCTTTTCTTACCTCCAAACATCTTGGGCGTGCACGGGAACACAGTCTGGCCATGGTCCCTGAGCACTGAGGGCTAGCACCCTTCAAGGGCAGACATTGCTTTTGGCCGCATTAACAGAGGCGTAGCTGGCAGATTGAGGGAGGGGATCAGGCCTGTTTTGCCCAGGGCCAGAGTGGAAGGCCCCGGACTATCTGGAGTGTGGCTTAAGGAAGGTGACTCAGAGAGCATGGGCAGGTGGCCCAGCAGGTAGAGGTGCTGAAGAGAACAGGAAGGCATCCAGTGGGGCAAAGGGAAGCTGTTAGACTGATGGGTCCAGGGTGAACTGTGAGCCATGGCCATCTGAGTGAGGATCAGGCTGCCCGGGGGAGGCGAGCATTTGGGGAGGGCTGGCTGGGGGAGGGGGTTTCTGGATGACCTCTGGAAAAGCCTCTTGGTCATCTTGGACTTCATCATCATGCTGGGTCCATGTGGGTGCTCTGGGGACAGTGCTGGGGCCCCGGGCCCTGAGACCTGACTCTCCAGTGCTCACTGGAACGGAAGCCACCCACCTGGCCACTCTGAGCACCGTGGCCCTCAGCGAGTGAGTGGGGCACCAGGTTTCTCTACTTTAAAGACTGTGCTGGGGCCACTGAAGCCACCCCGGTCATCTCTATCCCCACGCTGCTCAGTGAAATCCCAGAGGACCCTCTTATTCTCCATCATCCGCCCACCCCCAGAGGTCCAGAAAGACTACTGACGCTCTATCACCCAAAGCTGTGCCAACAACGTGACTGTTTACAATCCCCTTCCCGCCTCTTCTCTCCAACCTGTACTGCCTGGGGGCTGGAGATGGGGGGGGGGCGTCTCGGCCTGGAGCCTCCCTTCTGCTCACAAGTGGAAGTTCCTTTGCCCACTAAGGACCTCCACCCTGGCCCCGTGTGTCAAGTACAGATGGGCATAGCTTCTGATAGGGGAGCAGAGAGGAGAAGCAGATGGTCACTGGGCAGTGGGGACAGGATATAGCCCATGTCAGGGTCTGTCAGGGCTCTGGGGGGTCATCTCAGCCCAACCTGTCATTATTCTGAGAGCTGAGCCAGCACCAGCGGCGGTGCGCCCAGCTAAGGCAATGGTGCAGGCAAGTCTGGGGGGTTCTCCTGGCTGCTCGCGGAAGCTGAGTGTAGAGTACAGGACTGTTGAAGAAAGCTCAGGGTCCCCTCTAGACCCCACACACCTCTGCCTTGAGCGGGGTCGGCAAGGGCCCTGGGCCCTGGCCACTTACCTGGCCCCATTGAATCCGGCCTGGAAACCATAGCCCTGCCATTGAGCGTGGCCTGTGTGCAGACACCGTTGTAAGGACAGTAGAGCACACGTGAACTCATTTGAGCCTTTGAACAGCCCTCTTCTCCTCCTTTTACAGATGGGGAAACTGAGGTGCACAGCCAGGGAGCGAAGAAGCCAAATAAGAACCCACACAGCCTAGCTCTTGCACCTGCTGGCACCCTGACCGTTCGTGGCACTGCCTGACCCTAGGGCTGCTATACCAGCAGAAAAGCAGCTTGGCCCAGGGGATCCCCCCGGGCTCCTGCCCACCGTGGGGTGCCAGCCTGGCTGGGAAGCAGCTGATGGACACTCCTGCCTCCTCTCACTGCCTCGTGGTAGCTGACGGGCATCTTCCCCAGACACAGGGAAATTCTGAACAGCGCTAGGAGCTGGGAGGGCTGAACTTGTCACTGCGCCCATGGAGAGAGGAGCCCAGGAGGCTGAGTGTCCTGGGCCTGGGCCTGTCCCAGATGGGGCTGAGCTGAGACTAGAGCTGAGGGAAGGGGGGTGACCCTCCAGAGCAGGGTGGCACCACGGCCCTACCCAGTGGGGCGACCAGAGCTCTTGGGCCCCCTGGGCCCAGAATGGTGGTGGTGGAAGGAGGGTCATACAGCGTCTTCCTCGGGCTCCTCCATGCCCTTCCCTGCCCTTCCTCACCCTATCAAGCCCCCTCTTCATTTGAGGGCCTGAAGGCCGTGATGCCATCAGGTGTGGGTTGGGAAGTGGGGCAGAAGTGAGGGCGGCATCTCCCACTGCTGCTCAGCAGTGGTAACCATCTGGGGCTCCTGGTAACTTCTCCCAAGTGATGGGGGGGGGTCCAGTGTCACTGTTGTTTGGGGGCAACTGGGAGCAGTCTCAGGTCCCTCCCCTCTGGGTGGGGTGCTCCCCCCTCCAGTCCCCCACCTCCTGACCCCTCAGGCTCCAAACAAGGCTTAGGCTTCAGCCTGACTCCTGACAAGGAGGCTGACAGACTCACTGCCCCTTTAGTAGTAACAAGGATGGACAGCTGATGTTTGCTGAGCACTTACTATGTGCTAAGCACTGTCCTAAAAGTTTTACTCAGTAGTCACTCACTTAATCCTCATATTAACCTGCATGAGGCATGTATTCTGCTCACCGTTTGTTGTACAGATGTGGAAACTGAGGCCCTGGGAAACTTCATTACTTGCCAAATGTCATATAGTCAATATTTGAAAGCAGGCAGTAGGGCCTTGAGCCCCAGCTTTGGAATGTCACCCTGCTGCCTAAAAGGCATTGAATTCAGTGTCCCCCCACTTCCCATCGGCCCCTGTCATTGTGCAGATGGGGACACAAGCCCAGAGCATAGCAGAGCTGGTTTCAGACTCCCTGTCTAGTGCTCCTTTCACTCCACTGCCTACAGCTGGCTGAGGAGGGAGCATTCACAAGTGACTCTGTCCCCAGGGACTTTGACCCTGCCTTAGAGTCCTCCACGGTCTCTGGGGATAGGCGCTGACCCTGGCCAAGGCTTTCTCTGCTCCCTGTCAGCCTCTGCCATCACACCCTCTGACTGGGCTTCCAGTCAGCAGGTAGAGTGATCTCTCAGAACGTGGCCCAGAGAGGGGCTGCCTCCACCCAGCGTCACACAGCTTAGTTCTTGAGCCCTTGGAGCCCAATGCTGCAGGGATGTCCCAGGTGCAGCCCGTCACCCAGGAGTGCATCCATGTGTCAGCCTCAGGTAACGATATGCCAGGTCCCTAATGGGGCCTCGTTTGTTCCTTGTGTACCTGCATCCCCTTCACGAGACTGAGGCCTTGGTCCCATGTTCAGAGGGAGGCGGTTTTGCACCACTCGAGGGAGGGCAGCCCCTTCAGAGCCTGGCTCCCGAGCAGGCAGCTTTCGGAGCCTGCACCCTCCCTCCGCGACTCCTGCTGGGGAACCTACTTCTTACATGATGCTCTCAAACTTGAGCAGAAAGACTTGCAGGGCCGGTTAAAACACAAGGCGCTGGGGGCCTGGCAGAGTGTTAGACTCAGTAAATCTCAGTGGGGCCGAGAATTTGCCTTGTGCCCCGGGTGATGCTGATGCAGTTGGCCTACTTAGGACGCTTTGAGAACCACTGTCTATACTAGTGCTGTCCGATAATATGAGCCACACAGGTCATTTCAAATTTTCTAGTAGTCATGTTAAACAAGCAAAACGAAAGGGGTGAAATTAATTTTAATAATATATTTTCTTTAACCCAGCATATTCAAAAATTACTGTTTTAACAGTTAATCCATATAAAAACATTAATGAGATTTTTAAAACATTTTTTATATCCAATCAATGTAATGCAGTGTCTGTTTTACACACACAGAACATCTCAGTTTGGACTAGCTGTGTTTCAAGCGCTGGATTGGCACATCTGGTCAGTGGCTACCATATTGGATAGTGGTGTCTAGACCTTTCTGGGGAAGGCGCTTCCAGGCAGCGCCCTCTGCTGGCGGCTTGTAGTGGTGCTGCCCAGGCAAAGGGCCTGGAGACCCACCTGAGCTTTGGGTGGGTCTTCTCCCTCATCAATCCCTACCTGATCACAGGAGAGCTGCGAGAATCAGATCACATGGCAGTAGGACAGCAGCAGACTTGGTACATGGGGAGAGGACACTGTTGACTCGCCCCGGTCAGGGACAGGGGTGCTCTGTTGACAGAAATGCTGGTTGAGCCATGGTCACCTTGAGCCAGAATCTGTTACTGGTGTTGAGTGATGCAGCAGACAGTATTAATGCCCGTTCCTCTCCTTGGCTCTAGTTGGACAGGCTTAGGTTCACAAATGTACGCTGAGGCTCCCCCGTGCCTGCCTCATGTGAGACCCCACACTTTGCCCAGAGCAGTTTAGGATCTGGCCCTGTCCTCAAAACACAATGGTTGGGGGTCTTCCCTCCAAATTGCTCCCAGTCCCTGGAGCTTTCACAGCCCAGGAGGGACTGTCTAACCTGCCCACCGCCACCAGCACCCCCCCAAGTGCTGTCCAGCCAGCCGCTGCGTCTCACCGCCACATGGGGGCGCCCCGGCAAGCCAACGTCTCCCAGCCCCAGCCGTAGATGCACCCAGCTCCCCGCGCCGGGATGGGCAGCCAGGCTGCGGTGGTCGGGGACAAAAATCCTGTCTCTTCTGGGTCCAGTTCTTAAAACGTGGCCCTCTCCGTCACCCTGCAGTCCACACACCCCTCACAGTCATGTCCCTGCTGGGGACCGTCCTGGCTGCATCTGGGAAAGAGATACACAGACCTCGGTTTCCCAGCCTCCCAGACCTCTCCAGGACTGGCCCACGAATGGGGCAGGGCCATGTCCCCTTCCCAGGAACCCGGCAGCATCTATCTTTGGGCGCCTCCCCCGCCCCCCGCCCGTTGGAGCTTTATTGGAACTAGGAGTGTGCACACCGGACCTTCCCATCCACTGTTCCCACTCTGGGTGCCCCCCGCCCCCCAGTGTAAGAATGAGAACTAGAAGTGCAGAGCTGGGCATCCTCTGTTACACCCGAATGGGTGAGGAGGAGAGCGTTACATAAACGCGAGGGAAGTCTCGGTTATTACTTCACAAATACCCTTTGACCACCAAGGGCACTTTTGTCGCCTTCCGTCGAGGGCGACCTTGCGCACCAGACTTGCACGCACTCCAAATCCGGCTCCTTTGGACCCGGGTCAACGCCTCCTACCCTACTTTTCTTGGGTTTGGGAGGCTCCGGAGGCGCCGAGACGCCGGGAGGGCCGACCCTGGTCCAGCTGTGAGTTCTTCATTCGCAGACACAGCCTCCCTGTGTCCCCGGGATCCTCGCCACCTGGACCGTGGGCCCCACGGGGAGACCACGGGCGCTCGGCGGGGACCGGGCAGGCAGAGGGAACCAGCTTTGGCGGTTGAGGGTTCCAGAGAGAGGTATGGGAACAGTCGGCGTAAGACGGGCGTTTGGAGGCTGGGATGGGGTTCCCAGGAAGGTTTTAGGGAGAAGGGAAGGGGCCTAGGACCGCGCGCGGAGAACGCGGTTATTTGAAGGGGCCCAAGACAGCGGAACTAGCCAGTAGGACTTAACGCTGCCGCCGGGGCAGGAAGCGCGGAGGAATCGGGGTTGCCAAGGACAACGCGTTCTGGGCGGAGCTTCTGTTGGGATAGAGCTTGAGGGACTGGGGGCGGGGCCTGGAGAGCGGGGGGAGGAGGCGGAGCATGGGGGGTCTGAGCCAGAAGCGGCTTTGTGACTGGCGGAAATCCCATGCTCTGGGCGGGGCCTGAGCTGGAGCGCAGTAGTGGTTGGGGCGGGGCGCGGGGCGGGGCGGGGGCGGGCCCCGAGAGCGGGAGCCGGAGGCGGAGACGTGGTTGGCGGGGATGGAGCGCCCTGGGAGGGGTCGAACCGGCGGGGGCGGAGCCGAAGGGGAGTGGGCGGTGCTGGGTCGCGCCGGGCCTGGGGCCGAGGCGGCGCGCGGCGCTGACAGCTGAGTCGGCTCGCGGCCTCCCGCCCCCTCGGTGCCCGGCCCCGACCCTGGCCTGGCCTGCCCCGGAGCCATGAGCCCCGGGCTGCTGCTGCTGCTCGGCAGCGCCGTCCTGGTCGCCTTCGGCCTCTGCTGCACCTTCGTGCACCGCGCTCGCAGCCGCTACGAGCACATCCCCGGGCCGCCGCGGCCCAGGTGAGCGGGGGGTGGGGGCGGGGGCCTGGATGGGGCGCTCGAATGGGGGGGCCGGGGGACCGCGTCCAAGCCGGCGTCGGGGCCGGGGGTCCAGCCTAGCGGTTGCGCGTGGCCTCTTGGAGACGGCGGCCGGGAGAGGGGCGCTAACTATTCTTAGTAACAAATTACTCACAGCCGCAGCAGCTGCTCGGCGCCCACCGCGCTCTGCTGGGCCCCACAAACGTGATGGCAGCGACAACCCTGTTAGGTAGGCGCTATTGTTACCCCATCGTTCAGACGAGGAGACTGAGGCGCGCAGAGGCAAAGTCACCTGCCCAAGGTCACACAGTTGGTAAGCCTAGATTTAAGCCCGGGTCAGCCCTGGATCTAAAGTGGGCACTCTTAACTTTGAGACTTGGAACGGGGTCACTCAACCTGGATTGGAACACACTCGACTTTGGTCACATTCCCCTTTGTATTTCTGTCCTGGTTTATCCTTTTTGTCTTCTCCTTAGTACTTCCATTCCATCGTTGTCCCCCACCCCCACCCAACTTACCTTC
Source organism: Ursus maritimus (assembly GCF_017311325.1). Lineage (NCBI taxonomy): Eukaryota > Metazoa > Chordata > Mammalia > Carnivora > Ursidae > Ursus > Ursus maritimus. Next base: position 4,747,776 of record NW_024425008.1, on the reverse strand, counting down.
CCCCCTACCCCCGTCCCAGCAACAGAAGCTTACCTTTCTGAAGCTTAAACCAAATGTGTCATTTCTCCGCTTCAAACGCTTTCCTCACTTTAGAAGGAAATCTAATTCTAGATTAAGTCCACTCTGTGGCCAGCAAGGCCCCCGCTGAGCTCTCAGAACCCACTCTGTCCTGTTCTCATCCCCCCCTTGCTTGCTCACTGCTGTCCCCAGTCTTTCTGCAACACCCCTCCTGCAGCTCCAGGGTCTTGCTGTTCCCCATTCACCCTGTGTGAAGCCCACCTAGCCCCAAACTCCTTAAGGGGCCATCACCCCTGAAGTTACCTTCTGTTCACTTGTTGACTGTCTCTTCACCTGTTGACTGTGTCTGTCTCCCCCCTTTAGAATGTGAGCCCCGGGAGGGCAGGGAAGCTGTGTGTTCGCTTGTGTATCCCCAGCACCTGGCACATTGCAGATGCTCAATAAATATTTGTTGAATGAATGAATAAACAATGGTATTAGACATACTTTTTAAAACCTCAGGACATGAACATTCTGGAAGGTGCCCTCCTCCAGCCCAAGCCAAATGACCTGGCCTTGGAAGCCTGAATCCATGGTTGGTGGGTTTGGGAAAGATCCTGTGGCTGGTGACATAGGGAGGTGATTGTTCTCCCTGCTGGCTCTCTGTCTTCCCAGGTGCCCTTGCCCACCTTGGGGTCTTCCTTTTCCCATGCTTAGCAGCTCTGTCTTCCACGCCACCTAGATGGTTCTTCCCCTCACCTCCCAGGCTTGGTTTCAGTGCTAACTCCTCAGGGAGGTCCCACCTGCTTCCATGCCTGAATATATCATGTTCATTTTGTAAACTCTGTGTAATTGTAAGAGTTGGGTAATTGTGCAACCTCTTGTTAAGTGTCTGTCTTTCCCATAGGCCTGTGTCTGTCTGTTCACGGCTGTGTCCCGGACATCTGGCACAGCAGCAGCTGGCACATGCATAGTAGACCCTCGATAAACAGTGATTCAAAGTGGTTGGTGGAAATCGCCTACCAGTTCTGTTCGGTACACTGTCACCCTTCCAACTTTTCAAATCAGCCATCAACAGCCTGGGATTGAAGGAGCTGTGTGCTCGTTCTGCTGGGTCTCATCATGACTTGGTCTTCTTGTAAACCCACGTGCTTCAAGCACTGCAGACCTGGTCTAGTCTCTTTGTCTGCAGAAGGCAGACCTTAAATCAAGACCCCTTCTGCCCCTCGCCCATATCTTTTTTTTTTTAAGTTGCACTTTAAAAACAAAATCATGCCATACAATTTACCCTTTTAAAGTGTACAATCAGTGCTTTTTGGTATGGTGACAGAGTTGTTCAGTTTAACCACTGGTTCCAGAACATTTCCATCACCCTAAATAGAAACCCAGTACCCATTAGTTGTCACCCCTCATCTCCCCCTGCCCCTCACCCCCCAGCCCTAGGCAACCACTAATCTGTTTTCTGTCTCTAGATTTGTCTGTTTTGCACATTGCATATAAATGGAATCAAACACTATGTGGCCTTCTGTGGCTGGCTTCTTTCATTGACCATCATGTTTTCCAGGTTCATCCATGTAGTAGTATGTGTCTGCATTTCTTCCCTTTTATGCCTGAATTCTCCCCCAAACCCTACACTGCAGAATCTACGTGTGACCTACAGGTGCGTGTGGGTGGGTGGAGGAGTGGGAGGAGGTTAATTATATAATACTTAATTATATAATTAAATATAATTATAGTTGGGCTCTTTATTCTAAGGAGGTGAACTGAACGCTGCATATGCAAAAAGATTTGGGATTAACAGTTGTTTGGTGGTCACATATAAAACTGCACTAAGCGAAAGTTCTGGAACCTCTTCTAGCACAGATCAGAGGCTTGGGTGTTCAAAGCCTGGATCCTCAAACCATAATTGGCAACATCATGGTTGGCAAAGAAGTGTACGTGTCGAGTCTCTAGTAGTAATATTTGCCCCTCAGTGCTTCCAGGCTTTGCCAACTTTCAGGAAGTATCCCTCTGCCTTACAAGGGGCAGCTGCCATGCTCCCCTACCCACACCCATCCTCCTCCTTATTCAGCAGGAGTCACCAGGATGCCCCCTCCTCCAGGATGCCCTCCTGGAGTTCCCCACAAACAACATCCTACTGCAATCATCCGTGTAGCAGCTGAAAACCCAGACCCCACGTTCGGATCCCACACAAACACTTGTGGTTTCTTCATTTCTCTCTCACTGCTCTCCATTTCCTCATCAGCCCCCACTCTCCTGGTAGCGTGGGATGAATGTAAACTTGACAACAAAAAAGCCTCTCTCTTCCGTTTTTATTTATTTTGGAATAAGTTTTTCAAGTGTGGCTCCTGGGTGGCACCAGCTCCCTCCTCCCATTTCCACTTGCCAAGTTGCCCGAGGTGGGGTCTGTTCAACAAATTGCCCGCTGGCTCCCGGCGATGGTGGTGACCCCTTGCCGGCTCCGTTGGGTGGCGCATCCAGAGGACTTTGGCTGCCCCGCTGAGCGCTCACCACCCCGTTCCACTGGCACCAGGCACAGTCATGGCCCCTCACCCTCGCTCCTGGCAGCGGCCCACCCCTCAGCCATTGTGTGGGCTCCCTTCCTCCCTGTGGCTGGCCTCGCAGTGGGCTCTCCAGATGACCTCTGCTTCTTTACCATCCAAGACTTTCTCTGCCCTCAGGAAACCTTGGATTGCCACTGTGCCAACCACAGCGTTATGGGAAACGGCTCGTGCTACCGACTGGGCGAAGGGAGGGGGATTTTCACCCTCTTCTCTCTCCCTTGGCTGCTCTGCCGTATCCAGTCTACCAACAGGGGCTTGCTTCTGTCAGGCCCCCAGCTCAGTCCCAGTATTCTACCAATGGGAATTCTATCATCCCTTACCTGTTTATTTCCGACACCTGGTCTTCCCGCTTTGCCTTTGCCTCCCCAGCGCCCCCTGCAGGAACTGGAAGGAACGGGTTTTAATTCCCTTTCTTGCCTGGCCCTGGGGACCCCACGCCAATCTGTCCCCTGGGCCTTCTTGAGGTGGACTCACCTTCTTCCCCAAATGGCAGTGGGCCCCAGTGTTTATGGTGGAGGCTCTCAGACAGGCCTGGGAGGGTCAGGGGGGGTCTAGATTCTGTTCTCACTCAGGTGATTCAAAACAGAGCATTCTCCCAAAACATGCAGCTATGGGGAGTGACCATGGATACTAGATTATTCCGGAAATACAGCCAGTCATGTGTGATGTCCGTGGTCCGTCTTTCTACGGGTGGAGCAGTGTAAGTTCAAGGCCGTCACCCCGAGCGGCCTTCAGCTGCCCTGCGGCCACACTGCACTTCCTTCCTCATGCGTTTGCCCACCCACTCTCGAAGTGTTCTTGCTTCTATTCAGTCCCTGCCACCTCCCCCTCCATCCCCACTCTCAGCCTTTATTCTTGCCTCCCACTTCCCCGAGTAAAGGGAACAGCCTGGGAGAACTTCCCTGCAGGGCTGTATGGCCACAGCTGCCCCCTTCCCTGCCCCGGGCCCACATGCCCTTCGCAGTGGGACCTCAGAGCTTGTGGCCAAGGAGAGCCGTCCCCTCCGTTCAGCAACTCTGGCCCCAGCAGCGCCCCCCCCCATCAGTTTCCCTCATCTTCTGCATCATTCCCATTTTTATATAACATGTTGCAAAAAAGAAAAAAAAACACCACCCGTCTCTTCCCATTCCTTCCAACTGCCGCCCCCTGGCTCTGCACCCCCTCAGCAACCCCCTGAGAAGCCTGCCTATCTTTGGGCCCCCATTCCTCCTTCCCCTCCTCTTTTGGGCCCGCCACCCCATTGGGCTCTGGCACCCACCTCTCTGCCCACCCTGCTTTGGCCAAAGTCCCAGTGACCTCCCCGTAGCTCCATGCACAATAGTGCTTCAGTCCTGGTCTTGCCTGGCCCAGGGCAGCCTGGGGGAGTGCCTGTCCCTCCCCTGTCCTGCTCTCTGCAGGCTTCCCACTCCACTCCCCCCTGCTGGCCTCCGGCCTCCCCAGTGTCTCCTGCTCAGTCTCCCTGGCTGGTGGTCCCTTTGCTGCCTGACCGCCTGGCAGAGTCCTTGGGTCTCTTCTCTGTCTACACTCATCCCTTTGTGGTCTGATCCAGTTGCTGGGCTGTAAGAGCTGCCTCTCTGCTGAGGACCGTCACACTCACATCTGTAGCCTGGCTTCAAGCATGGACTCACCTGCTTCCCTTAGTAGCTTTCCCCCGCAAACCTAACAGGTTCAAAGCCAAATTCCTAATTCAATCCACTTGTCCCAGGTTGGTCCCCAGAAGCTGATCCTGAGACAAGATTGGAAATGTAAGTGGTTTATGGGGGATGATCACAGGGGGAATTGGGGATTGGTTAGAGAGAGGAAGTCAGAAAGCCAATAAAGCAAGTCACCTCTGGGAGCAACTGAGGTGCAAACCCCCTGGGGAGCTCTGGGAGCTTACCCCCACCCAGGTGGAGGCCACAGGGTCATTGCTGGAGGCTGCTCTGGGGGTGTTGAGCTGGAACTTCTGTCCCACCCTTCCTGCAGGCAGAGCCGGGAGCCCCAGGCGGAGTCTCCGTGCTGGCCCTCACATATTGCCTGCCTGCATGGACAAGGGCAGCGGTGGGCACAGTGGGGTCTGCTGCCCCCCATCAGCTCCTTCTCAGTCCTCCTTGCCTTAGTAAATGGCAGCCCCATTCATCCTTCTGACACTCAGCCCAGGAGACTTGGGTCAGCCTTGACACCCCTCTCACACCCACACCCACAGCAAGTCCGCTAGAAACCAGGCTTCTCAACGGCACTGGTCTGAGCCCTATGCCCTTTCACAGCCCCTCGCTGGTGCCCCTGCCTCCATTCCTGCCCCCCACCCATCCCGTTTACTCTCAGCACCGCTGCTGTGAGAGCGAGCCATTGAAAACCCATCAGACCGCCTCTGCTCTGCTCAAAACCCTCCGCGGTCCCCGTTTCAAGGTCAAAACAAAAGTTCTGACAACAGTCCACAAGGCTATTGGTGATCTGCCCCCTACCTCGGGGAACCTATCTTGTATCACATCTCCCTCAAGCACTCTACTCCAGCCTCAACACCTGCTCCCTGTTCCTTGAACTTACCAAGCACACTCCTACCTCAGGACATTTGCACCTGCTATTCCCTTTGCCTGCAATGCTCTTTCCCCAGATACCTGGGCAGCCAAGTCCCTCACTTATGGCAGTTCACATGTTACCTTCTCAGAGGGACATTTCCTGACCTTCCTGTAGAAAATGGCAACCCTCCTCCTATCCCCACCCCCACCTCTGATTACCTACCCCTCTGCTTTTTCTCCCATCTCTCTTCAACTTCATGTTTACTTACCTCTTTGTTTATTTGCTGTCTATCTCCCTCCAGGAGAAGGTGAATTCTCTGATGCAGAAAACCCCACCCGCAGTTTTGTCACCCACTCTAGATGGTGTAGTCAGTGAGCTTGTCTGGAATAAGTCATGCAGGGGAGAGGAAGAACCTTAAAAGCTGCCACAAGCCAGACAGACTTGTTCATACTCTGGTGATCACACCAGACTTAAACACACACACTGCAGACTTAGCATCACCAAACAATCCCCTGGTGAGAAGGACTTTGGGGTGACCTGTCCCAGCCATGCAGTGGTGGGCAGATGACCACCTCTGTGCCCTCCGCTGCCCCACCTATAAGACAGGTTAACAACAGACCTATCTCCAGGCGGTGGGGGTAGGTCAGATGGAATGAGGTGTAGAATGGTACCCAGCACGTAGTCAGTATTCAGCAGATGTCTCAGGGTCATTGCACACAATATTCTTCTTCACTTTCCGCATGCCAGCCTCCAGCCTCTGCACCAGGGAGATGGTCTCATTCTTCTCCATCCCCCCTCTATGGAGACTTCTGGAGCTGGCCAGACCTGGGTTTGCATTCTGCCTGCCTGCCTTCTTACCGCCGGGTGCCCCTGAGCCAGCACCATACCTCCTCGTGCCTCAGTCCTCCCATCTGCAAAGTGGGCCTAATAACGCTAACCTCATGGGGTCCTGTGGGGGAAGGGGGCACTCTTTAATGGTGACTTCTGGTGGTCTTAACGTTTCCCATTTCTCCTAGTTTCCTTCTAGGACACCTCCCCGACTTTTGGAAAAAGGATGAGGTTTGTGGCCGTGTGCTCCAAGATGTGTTTTTGGATTGGTGGGTCCTAGTTGTCATTTGTTACCCTTACTCCAGCCCAGGTCCCTCGTGGGGTACCCCCTCCGCCCCCACCCCCCAGGCCAGCACATCCACCCCTCCATCCCCGGCCAGGTCACTGCCACGCCCAAAGTTCCTCCCCTGGGTGGAGAGGCAGAAGAGGCTGGTTCAGAAGGCAAGCTCTGCCTGTCGCCAGCTGTGTGACCCGAGACCAGCCATCAGGAACTCTGAGCCTCAGTTTCTCCCTCTGTAAGCTCGGTGGGGGGTAGGACTCGGTAACAGTCCGCATATGCGGTGGTGCTTTACTCCTGCCAAAGCATCTTCAAAGACACGATCTGGCTTGATTCCCAGCAAAGGAGGAGTGTAGGAACCCTGTTTCATAGATGTGGAAACTGAGACCCACTGGGGGGTGTGACTCAGGCCCTGGGATGGGACACCCTGACCCTCCTGCTGGGTGGTGATGATAATATTCACATCTCCCAGGGCTAACAGACTGCTTTGGGTCATTTTGGTTTCCAGGGCTAAGAAGTACGGCCCCGTCGTGCGAGTCAACGTCTTCCACAAAACCTCGGTCATCGTCACGAGCCCTGAGTCGGTCAAGGTAGGAAGCAGAGTGGATTCCATGGGGGGGAGGCCCTTCCCTTCCCTGGTTGGGGGCATGAAACTCGGCCCCAGGGACTGTACGAGAAATGTCCTGAAGGCACCAGCGTTTGGGCTGGTTTCCCAAGGATCCAGAAATGAATGGCATCTTTTTCTCTGACCACCCACCGTTTGGGAGTGTGGCTCAGGTGTGCACGCACATTAAGCTCGTTAACCTCGCTCAGCCTTCGTTCCTTCATCTTCAAGGTAGGATCATAACCCCGCTGTGTCCGGGCTATCATGAGAATTAAAGATCAATTGATTCATTTCACAAATATTTATATAAACAAATATTTGTTTACAAATAAAGGGGCAAAAGATACTTAAACATGCACTTCTTTATATACTTCATAATTATTAACCCATTTAATCCTCACAGCGGGGAAAGACCCCACCAGCCTCCATATTAGAGATGAGGAAATGGACAGGGAGCTCGGATCGGTCTGTACCATGTACAGGATGGTGCTGCCACGTGGGCACGAAGAATGGTCATCAGATCATTTACCTTGGATTTGGCCGAACTGGGCTCAGGTGTGGTGGCTCTGCCATCACTCTGGGCCTCCGTTTCCTCATCTGTACAATAGGGATGATGCCTCCCGGACAGGTGGTTGTCCGCATGGAGCTGAAATAACGTGTGTGAGCCACCTAGCCTGTGCCTGGCATACAGCAATTGCCCAATAAGTGATGGTGCTTCTGTTCTCACAGCGGGTACTCAGCAGACATGCAGGGTGATTCTTGGCAGGCGAGGGAGAAAATGCAACTTAGGGTCCAGATCAGGAGAAAAGCTGAACAGCCATTGTGTCTCTAACACAATGCTAAAAATCATTTTTTTAGGGTGCCTGGGTGGCTGAGTCGGTTGAGTGTCTGCCTTTGGCTCAGGTCATGATCGCAGGGTCCTGGGATCGAGCCCCACGTTGGGCTCTGTGCTCAGCGGGGAGCCTGCTTCTTGCTCTCCCTCTGCCCCCGCTCCCTGCTCATGCTCTCTCTGTCTCAAATAAATAAATAAATAAATAAATAAATAAATAAATAAACATCTTTAAAAAATAAAAATAAAAACCATCAAAAAAAAGTTTAAAGAAAGGGGGGTAATCAGAAGGGGGAATGAAGCATGAGAGACTATGGACTCTGAGAAACAAACTGAGGGCTTCAGGGGGAGGGGGGTGGGGGAATGGGATAGACTGGTGATGGGTAGTAAGGAGGGCACGTATTGCATGGTGCACTGGGTGTTATACGCAACTAATGAATCATCAAACTTTACATCAGAAACCAGGGATGTACTGTATGGTGACTAACGTAATATAATAAAAAAACATTAAAAAAGTTTAATTTCAATATAGACACAGTTTAAGATTTTTAAAGCATGCTACCAAAAACCGTATACAAAGAACTTCAGACGTTCAATGAGAAAAGTTGAGCCATATATGTTAATATGATGAATTAATATTCAAGTGTTAAACCAACCTTGCATTCCTAGTCATGATACAATTTGCTCATCTTTTGCTAAGAATTTTTGTTTCTATATTTATTCTTTTCTTATAACGCCTTTGTCTGGTTTGGGGATCTGTTTAACAGACCTTGTAAGATGAATCAGGAAATGTCCCCTCTCCTCTGTTCTCTGAGAGAGTTTGTATGGGGTAGTGTTATTTCTTCCTTGAATGTTTGGTAGGACTCATCAGTGAAGCCACCTGGGCCTGGCATTTTCTTTGAAGGAAGTGCTTTTTGTTTTGTTTTAATTACTCACTTTCTTTAATTGATTTATGGCTATTCCAATTTTCTGTTTTTCTTAGGTTTGGTAATTCGTGTCTTTCAAGGCATTTGACTATTTCATCTAATTGTTAAAATTATTGGTATAAAGTTGTCCATAATATTTATTGATTAACTTTTTCATGTCTATTGGCTCTGTGGTGATACCCCTTCTTTCATTCCTGCAAACAGTAATTTGGGTTTCCTCTTATTTTCTTAATCAGGCTAGCAAAAGGTTCACCAATTTTATTTATCTTTTCAAAGAACCAGCTTTGGGTTTTATTGGATTTCTCCATTGTCCATTTTCTGTTTTCTTGATTTCTGCTCTTTATTATTTCCTTCTTTACTCACTTTGGATTTAATTTGTTCTTGTGCAAATTTTTTAAGGTCAGAGTTTAGAAACTTGATTTTATATCTTGCTTCCTTTCTAATATAAGCACTTACAGCCATATATCTCCATATATTTCATTTATCTACAGATATCTCTATATATCTCCATATAGCTCATACATAGCACAAATGTAACATACATTTCAATATGTTGTGCTTTTATTTTCATGTGGTTCAAAACAGTTTCTAACTTCCCTTGTGATTTCTTCTTTGACTCGTGGATTATTTAGATATATGTTATTCAATTTCTAAATATTATGGTATTTCCAAATATCTTTTGTTATTGATTTCTAGTTTAATTCCATGAAGTCAGAGAAAATACTCTTCATGATTTCAATCTGCCTCAATGAACTGAAGTTTATTTTATGACCTAGCATATGGTTTATCTTGGTGAATGTTTATGAGCACTTAAAAAGAAGGTATATTCGGTGATAGTTGAATGGAATGTTTTAGAAATGTCAGTTAGGAGAAGTTGGTTGATAGTGTTAGTTGAATCTTCTAAATCCTCACTAGTTTTCTGTATAGTTGTTCCAGCAATTACTCGGAGAGGAATGTCAAACTCTGACCACAATCATGGGTTTTTCTATTTCTGCTTTTGGTTCTATTGATTTTGCTTCATATATTTTGAAGTTCTATTATGAGGCATGCTCACATTGAGGATTAATATGTCTCTGTGATGAATTGACCCCTTTATCTTAAAAATGTCCCCCTTTATCCTTGGTAATATTCCACTTCTTGAAGGACATTTTGTCTAGTATTAATGTTGCTACTGCAGCTGTCTTCTGCTTAGTGTGGCATGCTATATCTTTTGCCATTCTTTTACTTTTAACCCATCTGGGTTTTTATATTTAAAGTGGGTTTCATATAGATAGCATATAGTTGGGTCTTGCTGTTTTACAGTTTGACAATCTCTGCCTTTTAATTGGAGGGTTTAGATTACTTATATTTAATGTAATTATTGATGTGGTAAGGTTTAAATCAACCATGCTGTTATTTGTTCTCTGTCCTTTCTGTTGTTTGTTCCCCTCTCCTTCTTTCCTGCCTTCTTTTGGATTGAGTATGTTTTAGTATTCCATTTTATCTCCACCATTTGCTTATTGGCTTTCTTTCTTTCTCTCTTAGTGGTTGTCCTAAGACTTATAGTATACTCTTTAACTTACATCTTATACTTACATCTTACAACTTATACTCTTAACTTACAAATAATATACTACTTCATCTCTTGTCTACTTTTAAGATTTTCTCTTTATCACTGGTGTCAGAAATTTGATTACGATCTGCCTTGGTGTACTTTTCTTTTTGTTAATGCTCCATAGGAGTCTTTGAACTTCTTGGATACGCGGGTTCCTTGAGCATATTTGCCATATTTGTAATAAGTGTGTTAAAGTTCCTTTCTGCAAACTCCATCATCTCTGTTATTTCTGGTCCTGCTTGTAGGTAGATTTTTCTGCTTTTTGGAGTGTCTAGTGATTTCACGTTGGACCCTGGACATTGTGAGTTATATATTGTTGGGTGCTCACTTTTGTTTCATTCCTTTAGAGGATGCTGGAATTCATTCTGGCAGACGGTAAAGTTACGTGTGGATCAGTTTGATCCTTTCCAGGTTTGCTTTAAGGCTTTTGTGGAGTTGGGCTAGGGTCGACTTTTGCTCTAGAGCTAGTTTAGCCCCACAACTAAGGAGTGACTCTTCTGGGGACCACATAAAAGCCTTCTGTTTGAGGTTTAACTCTGGCCAGTGGGAACTTGAACAGTTCTTGGCCTGTGTAAGCTCTGAGAATTGTTCAGCCTGTAGTTACTCAGTAATTCTTTTCCCAGAAGTTGTCTTTAACTCAGTCTTGTGTTAACTGTATGCATGCACAGGTTGGTGTCCATCCAAAGATGTAGGGATCCCTATGCAGATTGCTGCACAGGAACTCTTTCTATGAATAGCTCCCTCCCCTCGGGTTCTCTGCCCTACAAATTGTAGTCTCCTCTGGCCTGTCGGGACTCTGATTTCGGTCTCATCAATTTGGAAAGCCTGCTGAGCTATACGTTAGTTTTATCTTTTAGTTCCTTTATCCTGAAATAGCAGAAAGTTGGAGTAATATTAGGTCGTAGGGCTCACATTTTTTTTTCCTTTTCCTTCTCTTAGGATTCACAATCCTGCACTTCTTGTTGTCTAGTGTCTGAAAACAGACATTTCATGCATTTTGCCTGTTTGTTTTTTTTTTTAATTGCTTATGGCAGGAGGGCAAGTCCCCAGCAGTTAACCCTTAATGTGCAGAAGATTGCTGTCAGTGTGGACAATCAGTGAAGGCAGTGAAGGTGCTGAGGGTGCCCCATGCACCCCTCGTGTCCCAGAACCTAGCTCACTGGGCCTTCAAAGGATCCCCAGCCCCAGGGACAGCAGGCATGGGGACCCCCGACTATGGGGACACCTGATTGGAGCCTGTATTGAGGCTGCTGTGCCTCAGTATGGGGACTCCTCAGTTTAGGTTGGGAGGATTGGCACAGACCTTGGACTATTTAGGGATGTTTGAGAAGGACCTGGGAGGTGGGTCTTTATTGTCATAGGGACGGAACCTGCAGAAGTGGGTAGTGATGGAAGTTGGTTTATAAATGACAGTGCTGGGTGGGAGTGGGGTTCTCAGGATATGGCTCATGATCCAAAGTCAGCCATTTTGAGGGTTTCTTTTCAGCTGAAAAATTTCTACTAGACCCCTGGGCTCAGCTCCCAGATACCAGCAGCCCCTGGATTAATGTAGAGTAGAGATACCATCTTGCTGGTTCCCAGTGTCCACAGGATAAAGCTCAGTGTACCATAAGGCAGACCTCTGGGATCCAGCACACCCCCCCCTGCTACTCCTCCCCTCTTCTCACTCTGCCTGAAGGCAGCATGTGGCCTGGGCTTCCCCTCCTTGGATCACAGCCTTCGCTTTCCTCTCTCCCACAGCAAATTGCCTGGATTCAAATCCTACCTCCACCGTTCACTGTGTGTGTGACCTCAGGCATTTTAAATCTCAGTTTCTTCATCATATGTAAGATGAGCATAAAAATAGCACCCACGGCTTAGGGCTGACTGGGCACTAAGTGGGCTATCGGATGCTGATGTGCACTTGACATTTATGGAGCACCTGCTGGGTCTCAGTGTTCTGACTGTTCACACAGAGCAAATTTACTCTTCACAGCAACTTTCCCAGGCAGGCAGTCTTCTCCTGTGAGGTGAGGAAGCTGAGGGCAGAGGAGATGAGTAACTTGCCTGTGGTCATAAAGTTAGCAAGTGGTGGAGCGAAGATGCTGAGACTGGATCCAAATTCAAGCCAGCTGACTCCACAGCCTGAGCTGCTAACCTCTTGACTATACTGGCTCAATAGCTGTCAGCTAATGTTATTATTGCTACCATCCAGCTTGTGGTAAGGCAAGTTGATCCTTCCTCCAGGAAGCCTTCTTTGACTTCCATGGCTGGGTTGGCACTAACAATACTGAATCTGTGCCAAGTGTCTCTCCTGTGTCCCAGAAGCCCTCCCTCTGGGCTTCTCCCCTTCCCGGCTCTGGTTTCAGAGCAGCACCTGCCTTTTCTTGTTCTCGCTGCTTTGGAGTGAGGTCCATGCGTGGGCATTGGAGTGAGGACCCCCCACCGTACCACTCCAGCTGGGTGGCCACAGCAATATCATTTGGTCGCTCTGTGCCCTGCTTTCCTCATCCCCAAACAAGATGATATTGCTTGAAGACGGGGCTTCCAGAGGGTTAGGTGAGACTGTGCTGGAGGAAGTGCTCACGCCACAGCTGGGACTCAGTTAATGGTGACTCTTGGGGCATGGTTTCATAAGAGTCCAGAAAACTGCTGAGTCCTTTGCAGCCTCTCAGGGATGCACGAGCTCATGTTGGCTTTTTGGGGATGTTTAGAAATTCCTGATGTCCACCAAGTACAACAAGGACTCCAAGATGTACCACGCAATCCAGACTGTGTTTGGTGAGAGGTAAGGCATGAGGAGGGGCTGGGGGAGAGGCCGGGAAAGCCTCTGGTGATAGACAGAGGGCCACGGGGCTGAGGGCATTGGGCATAGCATGAAGGCCTGAGCCCTGGCTACCAGGCACGAAACAGGTGCCCCAGAAATGGTGGCCATGGCTGTTGTCATTGTCACCTTCCTTCTCCTCTTTCCCTTCTGGATAGCAGGTGGGCGGGTGGGGGGTTGCCAGGGTGAGGGACACGGTCACCCCATTTCTTATTTACTTTTTATCATGGTAAAGTTCACAAAAGTCATCGTTTTAACCATGTTGGAGTTAAAATTCAGTGGCATTTGGTCCATTCACAATATGGTATAACCATCACCACTGTGTAGTTCCAGAACATTTCCATCATCCCAAAAGGTGACCCTGTCCCCATAAAGCCGTCAGTCCCCCTTCCCGCCCTGTTTCTCACATCAGACACTTGTCTCCCACAGACTGTTCGGCCAAGGCTTGGTGTCCGAATGTGACTATGAGCGCTGGCACAAACAGCGCAGGGTCATGGACCTGGCCTTCAGCCGCAGGTGAGTGTATTCAAGATGGGGGCCTTGGGAAGGAGGGTGGGTTTCAGGAGAGGGAGCCTCCCCCCAGATGAAGGGAGAGAGGAGGGGGCATTAGTAGTCAGAGAGAGAGAGCAAGGCAGGCTGCCAGGGACACGGGGCTGAACATCCAGGGCTGAGTGACAGTGATGCCTGGGGGTGGGGGTCTCTCCTCCTCACTCCTCCTCTGGGCTTCTCGTTTTCCTTATTATAGCTCTCACTTTTGGTCACACTTTATGTTTTAAATAACTCTCATTGAGGTATGGTTTCCATACCATGCAATTCATCCCTTACAGTTGAGTGGGTTTTAGAATATTCACAAGATTGTACGACCATCACCACAGTCCATTCTAGAATACTTTTGTCACCCCCAAAAGCAGGTGCTCCCCATTTCCCCTCGGTGGTCTCAGCACCTGGCAACCACTAATCTACTTTCCGCCTTTGTGTTTTTCGTATTCTAGACATTTCTAACAAATGGAATCCTACAGCATTTCTTTTGTGCCTGGCTTCTTTCACTTAGCATAAGGCTTTTGAGGTTCATCTGTGCCAAAGCGTGTTTAGGACTTCCTTTTTTTTATTATCAAGTGAAATTCCATTGTTTTGGACATACCACATTTCGCTTATCCATTCATCAGTTGATAGGCATTTGAGTTGTTTCCAATTTCTTGGCTCTTTCAACGGATGCTGTTTCCCCAGTTCCTTGGTCAGCTTGATGGAAACGTTCAACGAGAAAGCTGAGCAGCTGGTGGAGATTCTGGAAGCCAAGGCAGATGGGCAGACGCCGGTGTCCATGCAGGATATGCTGACATGCACCACCATGGACATCCTGGCCAAGGTGATGGGAGGCTGGTGGGCCGTGGGAGTGGGGTCCGACACGGGTCAGAGGGCTGCTGTTCTCTCCCTCTTCCCTTTCCTTGCGTTCTCCCAACCTCCTCCTCCTCCTCCACACATCAGCCCTTTCTCTGCATGGGGAGCTTCATATCTCCTTGAATATTCAACACAAACTCGTACGAAGTGATAGCTACTAACTCATTCTCTGGGAATGGGCCCTGAGAGGTGTGGGGACTGGCCTGTGTCTGGTCAGTAAAAGAACCTGGACTGGATCTCAGGTCTGCTTGCCTCCCAGCCCAAAGCCTACCTCCCCTCAGCCCCTGCCCTGGGTCTGGCTTGGCTCTGCCCCCTGGCAGGCTCAGCAGTGACCCCCTACCCCACTCCAGGCAGCTGGAGTGTAGACACAGTGGGTGATGGGTTGTGTCACTCAGTGATTCCCTGGGAGGCTGGGTATAGAAGGGACACCAAGGAAAGCTGCATTTCTGGGCAAATGCATCTTGTCAAGGAAGGAAGCCAAGGTTTGTGGAGTGGCTACTATGTGCTATGTAGTCCTCACCACATCCCACGGGGTTGAACTCATCACGGGTCATTGTGAGGAGTTGATGACAGGATGCACGTAAAGCCTTAGGCCAGGGCCTGGGTCTCTAGCTGAGCAGTGCCAGGTTCTGCCCTGGGTCTGCAAGTCTTCCCACCCCCCAGGGATGACCTCGCCCTTCTCTCCCGCCCCCAGGCAGCTTTTGGCATGGAGACAGGCATGCTGCTGGGTGCCCAGAAGCCTCTGTCCCGGAAGGTGAAACTGATCTTGGAGGGGATTACCGCATCTCGCAACACTCTGGCTAAGGTACTGCCTCCGCACCCTTCCGGTGACCAGCCACCAGGGCTGGCGTGGTCCTAATTTGCTGGAGCACCTTCTCCAGGGACCTTTCTTCGGAATGGTTTTTGAGCTCTGGTATGACCGAAGTGACTTCAGGATTTGCAGACATCACCAAAAGTAGAGACTCAAAATCAAAGTGGTTTAAGTAAATGAGTAGTTAATCTTTCTCTCATGTAAAATCATCCCGAAGCAGGCAATCTAGGATGGCTGTGAGAGCGCCACAATGTCAGATGTTCCTGGAATTTTTTGTCTTTCTGTTCCACTGTCTCCAGCACATCACCTCATTGTTATAAGATGGCTGCTGCAACTCCAGCTATTACCTCCTTGTTCCAGGCATGAAGGAGGAAGAAGGGAGAAAGGTGGTACTTGAGTTGATCCTCAGACAGATGCCCAGGGCCTCTTCCTGTTCTTTGGGACTTCAGCCTCTGAGCTTGGGGTCCCCTGATGCCACCCCATCTTTTCTGCAGTTGATTCCACCTCACTCCCCTCTGGCTGTGGTTTCCTCCTTCCTCGCAGTCCTAGCCACCTCCATTCTTCAGGGATCCCTTCTTATTTTCCAGGCATCTTTCCCATTGTATCTAGGGATTTGGTACAGGAAGGGGAAGCTGATGCTTGGGCTCTGGCTGCCATGTTGATCAAGTCTCCTTGGCTGCTTTATCTTTTCTAGAATTTTCTCGCAATTTTCCCACCTCCCAGCTTGCCAGGGCTGCTGTGGGTTTCTAAAGTGGTTTGGGAGTCGGGGGAGAGGGAGAGGCTGACGTGCGCTCGGTTGGCGTCCTGAGTGGGAGCTCTTGTTCAGTTTATGCCAGGGAAATGGAAGCAGCTCCGCGAGATCCGGGAGAGCATTCGCTTTCTGCGCCAGGTTGGCAAGGACTGGGTGCAGCGCCGCCGGGAGGCCCTGAAGAGGGGGGAGGACGTCCCTGCCGACATCCTCACACAGATCCTCAAAGGTTTGAGGGCTCCCACATGGGCCTTGAGAGGGCCGGGCAGCAGGGGTGCCCCATCATGCTGGCTGATCACGCTCAATTCCGGGTGTCTCTATCCGGCTTCCAGCCAGAAGGGCATTGCTTCTTTGCTGAGCCGTGGGGCGAGGGAGCGAGGGGGTGAGTGTAGCTGATGTCTGCAGCCTGCCCTGAGACCCTCCTTGTCTTTCAGCTGAAGAGGGGGCCCAGGATGATGAGATCCTGCTGGACAACTTCGTCACCTTCTTCATTGCTGGTTCGTAGCTCCAGGGGAGGCTAAGGCCCTGGGCTTTGCAGAAACGGTGGGAACCAGGCATCCCCTCGACCCTGACTCTGGGCGATTTTTCAGGCTGTCTGCGCAGAGTTCTGCTGCAGAAGTGAGGGGCTGGGATAGGGGAGCAGAAGGCCTCTCTCTGCTCAGGGAGGTCCAGGAGGCCTTCTCGGTGGCCGCTGACCTGGTGATGGAGCTGGCCATTGAGAGGGGTCGTGAAGCTGCCTTTTTGGGCTCAGGAGAGCTTGGCCATGTGAACTCAAGGCTCCGCCCCACTCAGAATTTGTGGGGAGGCCTTCATTAGACCAGCATGAAAAGATGTGCCGGGCAACTTCATTCCTTTGCTCATCAAATATTTTTTTAGAAGATTTTACTTATTTATTTGAGAGAGAGAGAGAGCACAAGCCGGGGGAGTAGCAGAGGGAGAAGGAGAAGCAGGCTCCCCACTGAGCAGGGAGCCTGATGAGGAACTCGATCCCAGGACCCTGAGATCATGACCAGAGCTGAAGGCAGACACTTAACCGACTGAGCCGCCCAGGCGCCCCCAGAAGGAGCTTTTAGGGTGTAAAAATCAAATGCATGGAGGCAAATGCCATTTACTGGACCACACTGGCCGGCACAGGGGGTCAGCAGGTGGGCAGCCTGTCTCCTTCTTACCTGTACATGCAGCTTGGTGGCAGGGGGCAGAAGTGAGGACCTGAACTGCCACCAGGGTCTCAGGCTCAGGATCTCAGAGGCGGGAGGGCCGGGCCAGCAGCAGCCTGGTAGCCCCATGTAGAGCTGCTGCTCTCCTTTCCTGCAGGCCATGAGACCTCTGCCAATCATTTGGCATTCACGGTGATGGAGCTGTCCCGCCAGCCTGAGATCTTGGCAAGGTATGGAATGGAGAGACTTGCTGGGGGAGTAGTGGCTCCCCTTGAAGCTGGTGAAGGGATTGTCTGATGTCTTGTTCCTAGAAGACAACCAGCTCCAGCCTCCCACAGCTGAGTCTCCTCCAGTGTGTCCTGCTTCTCTTCACCCCAGGGCCTTTGTACATGCCAGTCCCTCTTCTAGAAGCTCCTCTCCTTGCTTTTCTCTTAGAGAACTCCCTGTCCGGCCCTATAGAAGCCTTCTCACAACCCTAAAGTAGCCATTCTGTGATTTCCTCTCCTAGGTTCCTCCCAGCTCATGAATGCATTTTTCTCCTGGGACGGTTTGCTTTGAGCCTTCTATTTCAGTCATGAAACTAGAAGCTCCAAAAAAGCAGGGACCGTGGCTCTTTCCCTCCCCACGCTGTGCTCAGTGCCTGGCCACGGGCTGACACTGAGAACTGAACAGAACTCCAGCTCAGCATTGAGGAAGGGCTTATTCTCGGCTGGCGAGACAAAGAGGGTACCCAGGAGATGGCGTTTGAGCTGGGCCATTGGTTTCCTTAAATACAAACGGGTTCCCTCGAGGACCGTTGCACAGACCAACTGCGCCAATGTGAAAGCACTGTGAAAAACCCCACAGGCTTGGGGGTGGGAGCTCTGGAGGTGGGGAAATCCTTGATTACAGCTGCTAATCGGCAGCGTCCAAGGGCAGATGTGAACGATTGCTTGTGAGTATAAAATGGTTGGTTGGGGTTTTAAATATATCTATAATACTAATATGTTCTTTATAAAAATTTGGAAAAAGCAGGAAAGTTATAATAATAATAATAATAATAATAATAATAATAAAATAATAATTCTACTCACTGTGCCCCACCCCCTGGAGGCAGTTCACATTAACTAGTGAATTTCACCGTGTGTTTTATCACATCACCCCACATTATTTATTGTAAACTCTTCTCCCAAATTCACTCTTTTTTATATTGTGGATATATACACACACACATGCATGCATAAAATTTGCCATTTTAATCATTTTTAAGGGCATAGTTCAGTGGCTTTAAGCACATTCCCATTGCTGTGCTGCACCACAGCATTTCCAGAACTTTCTCATCATTGCAACTGACAGTGTCCCCAGTAAACATTAGCTTCCCAACCCCCTCAACCACTTACTCTCTGTCTCTCTGAATTTAACTCCTCTAGGGACCTCATATAGGAATCACACAGTAATTGACCTTTTTGTCTGGCTTATCTCACTTAATATAAAGTCTTTAAGGTCCATCCATGTTTTAGCAGGTGTCAGAATGTCCCTCCTTTTTAAAACTGAATAATAGTCCATCGTATGGATAGACCACATATTTTTTTAAAGATTTTATTCACTTATTTGAGAGAGAGAGAGAGAGAGAGAGAGAGAGGAGCAGGGGGAGGGGCAGAGGAAGAGGGAGAAGCAGACTCCTCACTGAGCAGGGAGCCTGACATGCGGCTCGATCCTGGGAACCCCAGGGTCAAGACTTGAGCTGAAGGCAGATGCTTAGATGACTGAGCCACCCAGGCCCCCCATGAACAGACCACATTTTGTTGATCCATTCATCTGGTGATGGACACTGGGGTTGCTTCCGCCCTTTGGCTACTGTGAATAATGCTGCTACGAACTTGGGTGTACAAGTATCTACGCGACCCTACTTTCCATCTGGGGGCGCATACACCCAGAGGGGAATTGCTGGAGTATATGGTAATTCTACATTTCATGTTATGAGGAAGCACCATCCTATTTTCCATATACACCTGCACCAGGTTACATTCCCACCGGCAGTGCACAGGGTTCCGACCGCTCCACGTCCTGGCTAACGCTTGGTCTTTGCTGCCTTTCTCATGGGTGTGAAGTGGTCCAAATCCACTTTTGGTGCTGCACAGTCTTCCAACCGTGCCCATCATATGGCTTACTCAGCCAGCATCCCTGCACTGCTCACGCTCGTTCCAGCTGTCGGCTGCTGTGAGCCAGGCTGAGCCCGGCTGCGCGGTGGTGCGTTTATTGTCTGCAGCCTGTTCCAAGCAGCAAGCACGAAGAAGGGGTGTTGTAAGGCCCCGGAACAGAACTGCCAACCGCTGGGGCAGCTCGGTTTGGGACGTGGTGGTTCCTGGACGTCTTCAACAATGGGGCGGGCTGTGCGTGCGTGCATACGTGCGTGCGTGCATACGTGCGTGCATACGTGCGTGCATACGTGCGTGCATACGTGCGTGCATACGTGCGTGCGTGCATACGTGCGTGCGTGCATACGTGCGGTGGGGAGTCGCAGGAGGGTCACTTCTCACTCCCCTCCATCCCACCTTCCTAAAACTAGTAGGGGGCGACCTATGCTTGGGGACCAGCTTGTCTTTATCTGCCCCAACAGGCTGCAGGCGGAGGTGGACGAGGTCATCGGTTCTAAGAGGCACCTTGACTGTGACGACCTGGGGAGACTGCAGTACCTGTCCCAGGTGTGGGGGCGGGAGAGAAGCTTCTGGGCACATGTGGGTGGTGCGTCAAGCCAGGCCTGCTGCCCCCCTGAACCCTTCCATATGGGTGTTCTCTAAATTCACTGCGCGTGAGAACGTCCCAGGAGATTTAAAAAAAAAAGTTCCCACGACCAGCTGCCCCAGACCAATGACATCAGAGTCACTGGGGCAGGACAGGGGTGGGGCAGGAGGGGCAGCAGCAGTTGTAAGGGCTTCCAGGTGATTCCAGTGCAGGGTCCAGGTGGGGAAGCAGCCCTTGATGGAATGGCGCTGTTTGCACTCGCCTGCGAGGCCCGGCTGCCAGCGGGGCCGGGCACTTCCAGGAACCTCAAGCCGGCCACCAGGGGCCGGACTCAGCGGCCCCCTGCCCTCCCCAACGAAGCAGCTGGAGGCCTGGCTTGAGCTGGGGGAGGGCTCCTCTGGGATGGTAGTGCCCTGGTTCAGAAGGAGCCCTGGGGGTCCTGGTCCGGCTCTGGCATGGTAGGTCTGCACAGTTCTCTTCTCCTTTTGGGCCTCAGTTTCTCCTTCTGTGATGGGAGGGGTTGGACAAGAAGATGAGGCTAACTTTGTGGGAGTCTGGGACCCAGTCCTGGACGTGGGTGCGCATTCAGCACTGAGTGGGAGCAAAGATGGGTGTTGGGCACGTTCTGGGGGGATCGTCTGACTTCTTGTCTCCCCACGTGGCTTCTGTAGGTTCTCAAAGAGTCGCTGAGGCTGTACCCACCAGCATGGGGCACCTTTCGCCTGCTAGAGGAGGAGACCTTGATTGACGGAGTCAGAGTGCCCGGCAACACCCCGCTCCTGGTGTGTGGGGGCCCTCCCTCCCCACCCCCAGGGTGACCAAGCTCTGAGGTCGGGATGTCCGTGGCCCCATTGTCACCACTGGGGGTTTCTCATTCAAGTTGCACTATAACCCCTTTCACACTGTCCGGCGTAAGGTTACAGTGGATTCTGGAAGGGAGGCACCCCTGTTTACGTCTGAGGACACTGAGGCTCAGAGAGGTTAGGTCACTTTCCTGAGGTCACATAGCCATCCAGGGGCAGATACGAGATGTACCCGGTTTCACAACTGACCCCAGTCCGTCCAATTCCCTCTCTCTCCCCTTCATAGCCCCTTCTCCCACGGAGGGTGACTTTCCCCCTTTCTTTCTTTCTTTCTTTCTTTCTTTTCTTTCTTTCTCTTAGTGCAAGAGTGCAAGTGGAGGGGTGGGGAAGGTCAGAAGCAGAGGGAGAGAAGAATCTTAAGCAGTCTCCATGCTGAGCATGGAGCCCAAGCGGGGCTCGATCTCTGAGATCATGACCTGAGCCGAAATCAAGATTTGGACGCTTAACCCACTGAGCCACCGGGCACCCCTACTTGTTTCTTTGTTTACACACGCATTCATTTATTCCCTCATCAGGCATCCCTTCATGCACAGTGACGTCCCGGAAACCCACCCCAAAACTAGAGATGTGTCACTGTCGTCTTCCCTCCAGAAGCAATCACTGTGCTGAATTTTGTGCTTGTCATCACCTCGCCTGTTCGTGTGTGTGTGCCCACACGGTAGTATGTCCCGGGATTGCTTTGTGACTGCGGGCCCTCAGGTCACTGCTGTATCATATTCTGCTGTGTGTAGACCACCACCCCGTTCTCGATCCTGGGTCAGCGGGCATCTGAGAGGTGCCCAGTTTCCTGCTCTCCTGAGCGCCACTGCTGCTGTTCCTGCCTGCGTGACTGGTGGACGGTGCAGGGACGGGGAGGTGGGGGGAGAGCTGGGGTGTGGGATAGCTGAATGGCCAACTTGGTAAACCAGCGCCAAAGTGTTTTCCAGAGCACCTGTGCCAACCTTGATGCCCTCTAACATGGTTCCTTATTCTCCCCAACACCTAGAATGGCCCAGCTTCTTATTTTTTGCCAGTGGAATAAATGCAAGGAAGGTACTTCCCTGGGGTCTTGATTTGCACTTTCCTGGTTACTAGTGAGGCTCGCAGCCCTATGCTACTTTTCTTCTTCTGGGCTGTCTCATCGCTATGCAGAGCTCTCTTGAGAAATTCGTGTTAATCCTTTGTCAGGTATGTGTGTTGCAAATGTCATCTTTAGATTTGTGGCTTCTCGTTGTTAAGGCGTTTTCAATGATCTGAAGTTCTTGATTTTGTAGGGGTCCCTTCTCTTGTTTTGTCTTAGGGACCCCCTCCCTCTGCCCCCATCTTGAGGTCAGCTTAGACGCTTACATTGTCTTCTAACAATTTCACATTCTTCTTTTGCAAGTTAAGTTCCTATCTACCTGGAGTTGGCTTTGTGTATCGTGTGAGATAGGGATCTGGTTTCGTTGCCTGGGGCTGCCAGAACAAAGCACCACAGACGGGGTGCTTAGCTGTGGAAATGTACTTTCTTACAGTTCTAGAGGCCGGGTGTCCAAGATCGAGGTGCCGGCAGGGTTGGTTTCTCCTGAGGCCTCTCTCCTTGGCTTGCAGTAGCCACCTTCCTGCTGTGTCCTCCCAAGACCTCTTCTGTGTGTGTCTGTCCTAATCTCTTCTTCTAAGGGCACCAGCCAGACTGGAGTCAGGCCCACCCTAATGACCTCATTATAACTTGATTATCTCTTTAAGGAGATGACCTCTGAAAACAGTCACATTCTGAGGTTAGGACTTTAACATAAGAATTTTAGGGGGACACAGTTCAGCCCATCGCATGATCCATTTCTATTTACAAAGGAAAGCGACATGCTTCTGGTCCTATGTATTAGGCAGCTCTCCCCCCCCCCCCCCCCCTGCTTCTTCTTCTTTTTTTTTTTAATTAACACCCCTGCGCCAGTACCTGCTGCCTCAGTGACCGGTGGCGGTTTGCAGTCACCTTACGTCTGGCTGGGCAGGTGTATCGCCGTATGGGCCTTGAGTGGGCAGACCCCGGCTCCAGTGCCAGCCCTGCCCTGGCAGGCTGGGTCATCTCTGGGCCTCGGTGCCCTCCTTGTGAGATGGGAATGATGATACCTGAGTCACAGTTTACTGAGAAGAGTCAAAGACTAACGTACGTCACATGTGTGGCAAAAATCCCTGGCACGCAGTAGGTGCCCTTTGCTGACCTCAGACCCCTCCCTGCTTTATGCTCCCACTCACTTTTCAGAGTTTCGTGCCAGGCCCTCCCTTCTCCCTGGCTGCCCCGGACTCAGCACAGAGAACCAGGGGCATAGTGGGCTCAGGGAGCTCTTTTGTGCAAGAGTCGTGAGGCAGAGGTTGGGACCCAGGGCCCAAGTTATGGGAGGCCAGGGGCATGGAACATTAATCCCAGTAGGGAGGTGATGTAGCATGCGCTGAGAGGCTAGTGGGTGCCCGCAGCTCCTCTGCCTCACCCCTCTCCCCTACTCACCCCCCGCCCCGCACCCCAGATGCAAGCCTTGTGCCAAATAACAGCTCTCAGAGAGCTTGAGAAAGACGCTCTTGAAGCAGACCTGAGTTTGAATCTCAGTTTGGCCACTTACTTGCTGGGTGACTTCAGGCAAGTCATGAACCTTTCCCCGAGCCTCAGTTTTCTCATCTGTAAAATAGGGGTAGTTGTAGTCCCCCCACAGCACAGGGCCCAGCATGGAATGGTGCAGCAGCCGGCTGGCCCTTGTTGGCACACTGGGCTGTCCCCTTCCTTCCTGTCAGGTACTTTCCAGGAGCCAGTGGAGTCCCACACTGGCCCAGATGGGTGGGTGGAGTAGAGTGGGGGGTGGGCCACTCCACTGGGGGGCCGCGGCGGGTCGGGGAGGTGTGAGGGTGCTCACCTGTGGAATTAGAGACAAGTGGATCGTCTGCCCCGCAGTTCAGCACCTACGTCATGGGGCGTATGGACACGTACTTTGAGGACCCACTGACTTTCAACCCCGATCGCTTCAGCCCCAAAGCACCCAAGTAAGTCTCTCTTCAGCTGTGCATGTGGGAGAAGGATGGTCCAGGGAGCTCTGGTCTGAATCGCCTATGACCCCTGATCCCACAGAGCCTTCCAGATCACCGTGAGGGAGTTGTAATCCCCACTCTGCCCCCTTTTATGGAAAAGATATCACAGCTCAGAAAGGCTAGGTACCTTGTCCAAGGGCACACAGCCGGGAGCCTCAGAGCTGGGGTTTAAGGCCAGCTCAGACTGGTTTCAAGACCCATGCTCATAACCTGTCCCTTATACGGGCAGCCCTGTGACTCGGGCCAGGGACCGCACCTCCCCCCGCCTTGATGGTCCTATCTGAGAAATGGGAATCCTGATGGTTCTCTCTGAAGCTCGCTCTGGGGGTGAATGCCTGAATGTACAGTGGTGGGGGTGGCCAGGCTCCGGGGACAGACCACCTGCGTCAGACTCTGCCCAGACCCGGACATGTGACCGGCCGAACATAGAAGTGCCATAGGATCGTGAGCTCCTTGGTTCCTCCTTCTGTGAACTGAGGGTAATACCAGCTTCTTCTGGAAGGCTCCAGAAGAGGATAACATGAGAAAATGCTGATGCAGAGCCTGACGGAGCCAGCTGTTGATGTTTTCAGTGTGTGCAGAACCCAGCCCTGGCCCACAGCCATTCCTCAGCAAGGGATGGGTTTGTCACCGCGGCAGTGGAGCTGTGACAGGGCCGCTGCCTCCTGACACCTCTCTCCCTGCAGGCCGAGGTTCACCTACTTCCCCTTCTCTCTGGGACCCCGCTCCTGCATCGGGCAGCAGTTCGCTCAGGTAGGAGGCCAGGGCTGGGTTTTCTGCCCGGAGCTGACTTCAGGGGTGGTGTCTCATCCGGGCCCAGGAGGCATTTCAGAGCCCTGCTCTGGGACCCCTGGGCTGGCGGCCGGGGGCTGGGCCAGCCGGCCGCAGGGTTTGCGGCACATTCACGCGCCGTGCACTTCTGCACACAGATGGAGGTGAAGGTGGTCATGGCCAAGCTGCTGCAGAGGCTCGAGTTCCGGCTGGTGCCCGGGCAGCGTTATGGGCTGCAGGAGCAGGCCACGCTCAAGCCGCTGGACCCCGTGCTGTGCACTCTGCAGCCCCGGGGCTGGCAGCCCGCACCCCCGCCGCCCTGCTGAGCGGGCCTAGGGAGAATGGGACTCCTCGGGCAAGGGCGCTGCACCCACGCACCTCTGCAACCCCACTGCCACCCACCTCACTCCCCTACCCCCTTCCTCGGGGGCACCCTCCCCGCTGGCTCCCAGTGGGCCCCTTGCCGACCACCGTCTGCTTCACACCTCCCCCTCCCCCCAGAGCTCCCGGTCCACCGCTAACTCCATGCCCTTCCTGGACTGGCCCCTGCCTAACTCCCAGCTGCCACCCAGATGTGCTGTCTCTTACCCTGAACCCCTTTGCATAGGCCTCTCCCTCTGCCACACACCCTAATTCTTGCTCACTTCCTAAAACCCTCTTCAGGTGTCACCTCCTCCAGGAAGCCCTTCCTGCCACCCCCCGGCCGGGCCAGGGGCCCCTCCTCTGTGCTCCCTTGGTCACCTGTGCTACCTCTAACACCACACTGACCACACTGTATTGTGAGTGTCCTTTGATGTGACCGACCGCCCTGTCAGGCTGTGAGCGCCTCATGGGTGAGGTCTGTGTATGATTCGTCTCTGAGCTCCCCTGGGCCTGGCACAGAGTCGATGCTCAATAAATATGTGTTGACTGCATGAATGAATGGCCAGACCGGGCCAGAGCGCTCTAGCCTCAGTTGCTCGTCTGGTAAATGGGAGCGATGTTGAGGCCAGTGTAAGGGCTAATGCAGCTCGGGAAGCTGCCCCTTCAGATGCCCAGACATCTGGGGAGAAGACTGCCCATGTTACCAGGAGGGCTCTGTGTTTGTAGAAGCCCATTCCCTGTGTCGTATGCAAGACCATGTTCCTGTGTGTGGTGTGAGGTTGGAATTACAGACGGAGATTGAAGAGCTTGATTTGACGGGGTCCGGGGCCCTGGAGTCTGTGTGGTCTAGTCTACTCCCAACAAGGGTGCTGATGGCCCAGAGGGCCTCACATAGGCTAGAGCCCCTGGGACCTTTCTTGGGGACAGCTTGGTGAACTTGAGCACCTGGATGCCTGGCCTCGCACCTGCTGGCATCCTTCGTACCTTCTGGCACAATGCTTCCCCTCCTGACCAGGTTGGAGGAGGCCAGTGGGCCCAGCTCCAGGAGGTGAGACTGGACTCTCACAGTGGGTAGGTGCGTGGGTGAAGACGTCATTCTTTCCTCCCCAGGGCCTACCCAGGTGGCCAAGGGGCATTAAATACTAGACTAGCCGTATCCTTTGGGCCCATCCGAGGAAAAGGACCCCCTCAGTTTCTCTTTCAGCACTTAGGAGCTTGTCTTCCTGCAGAGAAAACCAAATGCCCATGACCACTGCCTAGGGCACAGGACCCAGAGAGGGCCCCTCTCCACACCAGGGAGGATTTAGGCTGGCCCTTGCTTTACATCGGCTCCTCATTCCTTGTGCAGTCATGAACTGAGGGATCTTCCTATTTAGCAGAAGAGGAAACTGAGGCTCAGGGCAAGAAGTGACATGCTCAGTATAGATGGGTATATTGTCCCGGGGTGGAGCTAGGTCCCTGGCCCAGGTGGGTCATGGGGACTGGCACCAGTTGTCTGCCCTGGCCTCTGGGCAGAGGCTCCAGCCTCCAGGACGTCTCTGTAGCTGCAGACGGAGAACACTCCTGCTCCCCTAGCCCTCTGCCCAAACTGAGCCCTGGGCGAGGCTCTTCTCAAGCTACACGCCCACCCTGTCCTTTTCCAGTTCCCTGTCTGGGGGCCCCCAGAACCTCCTGTGGCTCTGAGAATAGTGTGCCTGGGCTATGCCTCCAGCTGGCTGGCCAAACCCACCCTTGCTTGTCTCTGCTCAGCCCAGAAATGGCCCCTTCCCTCGGCCACCCAAATGCCACTGTCTCCTCTTGTCTTGTTCCTGGGCTCTCAGCCTTGCACTGTTTCCAGGGACCTGTCCTGCACAGCCCCTAGGCCCCACCCTCTGCAGCATCTCTGAGATTTCCCAGCCCCCCTGCAGCCCTCCAACAACCCCACAGCTGCCCCCATCCCACAAACCCTACAGCCCACACACACCCTCGGCATCCTCTACTATCCCCCCACACCAGTCACCCCACAGCAGCCCCCCAGTCTCCACCAGCATCCCTTGCTCATGCCCTGCTTCCTGGCATGGCTAGGCTTGGCCCCATAGGACAGAACTTCCTTCACTGTCCATCTAAAAGATCCACAGGCTACCGAGCCTCAGCATTCCAGGGGCATGGCCTGGCATTGCCTGGAGTGGTCTGGAGGGTCAGCTCCCACTGGAAACTTCAGATTGCCTTTACCATCCTCTGACTTGGCAGATATCTATCCATTGCTGAGCCTGAGTCTTTGCATCATTATTTCATCAAATCCCCGAGTATGACCCATTTAACAGATGAGAAAGTCAAGGCCACAGCACACAGCCAGGCTGTAGTGGAGTCAAGACTCAAACCTGTAGGCCTTTGCACTCAGTAGCCTTCTACCAGCTCAGCAAGCCCTGTCACTGAAGGCCTGAGCTTGCCTCTGAGCACTTGAAACCCAGGGCTGGAGGCCTGAGGTGAGTGGGAAGAGCAGAGCCTGGACCCCCCACCCCTGCTCTGCTGTCATTATCTCTGGGTCAGTGCACCCACCTGACCTTCCCGAGCCACTTTCTCCTGTAAAAACGGTTTTCTGTGAGTGGGCAGGTGGTTCTTAGGCCAGCTGGATCAGTCTATGGGCTGGGAGCCGGAAACTTTTCTTACACCCCCTGGGGAGACGCCAGTGTGCACAAGGATGGTGCAAATCCTTGGGACCCAGCTCGGATGGATGGGATTAAAACCAAGGCCCTGCACCCAGGCTTCCTGGGGTGGAATCCTCCCTGTACTGTCACTGTTTATGCCGCTTGAGCCTCAGTTTCCCCATCTGCAAGGGAGGACGGATGGTAGGAGATCCTAAGATTGATGGGAGAATTAAGAGCGTTCTACACAGACCGTACTTAGCACAGAGCCTATCGCGACAGTGCTTCAGACCCACCAGCAGTAACTGTCACTGGCGTAAGCATTTTAATTACTAGTTACCTCTACGGAAGGAAGGACTTTCCTGGGAGGCCAGGCGGTGCAGTTCCCAGAATAGCCACACGGTGGCGCCCCGGCGCAGCGCTCGGGTCGGCGCGGCCGCGGCAGGCGGAGGGGGCGGTGCCTCCCCATCCAGCGGGGACCGGAGGCCCGGAGGGGGCGGGGCTCCCAGCGAGGCAGGCCAGCCTCCTGGGCGCGGGGCCAGGCCGGGAGGGCGTCACAGCGGCGGCCCCGGGCGCGGGTGGTCTGGAGCGTCCGCTGGCCACTCGGATGACGGCGGGCAGGCGGGCGTCGCCATCCCCATATCGCTGGTGGGGCCGCCGAGGCGCGGCGAGGCGCGGCAGCGGGTGGGGCGTCAGAGGGACAGCCACGCAGGCGGGCGTGCCGAGATCGCGACCTCTTCTGGCGATGGGCTGGGTCTGGCGGTGGGACGCTGGCAGGTCGGGCAGGGGCAGCTTTGGCAACCCCCGCGGTGGAGAAGCTCACCAAGAGCCGGGCAGGGGTGCAGGCTGCTTCCTCTTGCCTGGGAGGGCTGGGGGATGCCGCCTGACTCCTCGGGGCTGAGCTGCCCTAACACTTAAACATGCTCGTGGCTGAACTGAAGCCACGTCCAGTGCCTGCAGCACCAGGGTCCTGGAAGCTGGTGATGAGGGGGCCTCCCGATGGCTTGTGCCCAAGGTTGGGCTGTGGTTGGACTCGAGAGCCTTGGCCTACCTGGGCTGGGGGTGAGAAGCTTGGTACAGCTGTGCGGGGCGGGAGGTTTTCTTCCTTGCTGCTTCAGGAGGCTGGCTCTGGAGTCACCTAGGGACCCTGCTGGGCCTCAGTGGAAGCCAACATGAGTGGACGGAGGGCCACAATTAGCTGCCCACCTGGGCAGGTTCCTGATGGAGCTTGGCTCCTCCTGATTGTCTTGGCCAATCAGGCATGGTGTCCTTTATACTGGTCTAGAGTCTGGTAGGTCCAGCCCAGGCGGACCTCACAACAGTACGGGTGTGTGTTTCCTGGCCGATCAGTGAGAGAGAGAGGATGGCCACCTGGAGGGGACCTCAGGGCAGGGGCAAGAGAGGGCTGAAGCCAGTGGCTCTTCCCACGTTTCATCCCCTCTGCAAGAACATTTGCTTTCCTCTGGAACGAGAATCCTGCCTTCTAAGCAGGCCTCCTGATGAGTGTACGACCCGAGGAGGTTCTCGCCCCCCTGGGGTGGGTGACTCCTACATGTGCACATCTGCCCAGACCTCACTGGCGGCTCCAGACAGCCTTGGGCATCTCTGCCTGGACATCTAAATATAACCCTAGCTGGGGGAGGGGGCAGCCACTGGGGGTGTTTCTGGCAGGCGAGCGAGACTTACTGCTGGAGGGCCATTTCTCTGAATCAGGGCTGGGATGAGCACACATGAGGTCAAGGCCCTTCCTTGGCCTGGAGCTTTAGAATCATTTGTTTCTCCCAGAACACGGCCTCCCCTGCACTTCCTCTTCACTTGAGGAAACCATGGTCATCCCCTGGTGTTGCCCACCTTCAGTAGTCCCCGCTGGTGAGCCGGAGCCTGGGCCAGCCAGGCAGAGTGGTCACCACCAGCAGGTGGTAGCCGGGGCAAGTGTGCCGGTCCCTGTTGGGGGTACCCCAGAGCCTCAGCCCTGCTGGCAGCCCCCACCCTGCTGTGCTGAGCTCCCTAGCCTGCCCTGGAGGAGGCACCCTGGACCTCAGGATGGTGAGGCCGGGTAGGGGCAAGGGGGACACTGGGGCCTTCCATGCAGGAACCTGGCCTCCCAGGTGGGGTGTGGAGGGTCCCAGGGTCAATGCTGGGCAGGCAAGGGCAAAGGACTAGACTCCCCTCCCTGTTCCCTCTCTTTGGGCCCAGCTCCTCTGCCGGTTTTGGCTTTTGGGGGCAGAGAGGGATGATGACAGCAACTCTGCCAGGGCTCTTCTATCCACTGCCCATGGGGAGAGCCCCTTGGGTGGCCCTGGGACCCTGGGTGAGGAGGAGCCCAAGATATCATGATGATGCTGATAGGCATCCAGCTCACTGCTGAGCGTCCCCTGTGGCCAGCCCTGAGCCCGCTGTGCTCTAAGCCCGGCCCCAAGAGGTGGGGCCTCACTCTCCCTGGGGGGGCGTCACCCCTGCTGT
Organism: Ursus maritimus; assembly: GCF_017311325.1. Taxonomy (NCBI): domain Eukaryota; kingdom Metazoa; phylum Chordata; class Mammalia; order Carnivora; family Ursidae; genus Ursus; species Ursus maritimus. The sequence continues at coordinate 4,717,900 of NW_024425008.1, read as the reverse complement.
GAGCCCCAGAGCCCAAGGAGGAAGCCAGAGCATCCCCACCAGCTCCGTGGCCCCACCCCTCACACACCCCAAGTGACAGCAGCTCCTTGGCCCCCACCCAGAGGTGAGGGTGTTGTGCCAAAGGACCCAGGAGTTGCTCCCGCCCTCACACAGCAGGGACACCTCGTGCATCTGGATGGGCCTCTGAGCTTCTCTCCTGGCTGGGAGCGTGGAGGCTGGGAGGCTCATCCAAGGCCACCCAGGAGGCCGTCAACCTCAGGTGCCCGGGCTGGATGGGGGGCCTCTGGGTGCGGGAAAGCAGCTCCCAGAGCCACACTGCACGTGTGTGTGTCTGCTCGCGTCTCCGTGTATCTCTGTGTTTCTGCGGCCTCCCTGTCATGGCGGATCTCTTTTTGTGAGTCTCAGCGGCCATGCCTGCGTGTCTCAGGCTAGTGTATCGGGGTGTGTGCACTGTGATCTGAGCTATAAGACGGTGTCTGTTGTAACCTAAGGCAGTGGGTAGACCTGGGAAGTGTTCTGAGGCCCAATGGGGACAGGCCTTTGCAGTGACGTGCGTCACCCTCCCTCCGACATCTGGGCCTGCTCAAGATGACGCACCCAGTGTGGACATACGCTGTCCTTCCTCAAGTCGTGGACACTGAGGACCCAGGTGAGGCTCCTTGTTCAAAACTTTCCTGCTTCTATTATGGGGGGACCCAAGGCCCAGGAAGACGGGGTCTCCAGCAGGGAGGAGTTACTGGGGCCACTGAGACCTAGCTGGTGTCCATGTGAATCTGGGGTGAACAGGTGCCAGAGGGGGGAAGCGGGCCTTCTCCCTGACCCCAGCATGTTGGGGCGCCCCTCCCACCTTTGATCAGGCCAGGCCTGACCCTCCTTTCCTTGGACACCCCCCTTCCAGCAGCAGAGCTGTCTGGCTTCTCAGTGTGGGGGCAGGTGCGGGGGATGTGATGCCCTCCCTTGAGACCCTGACGTGAGGCAGGGCCGATAGGGGCTTCGCTCAGACCTGGCCTCACTGACACCCAATAAATGTGCACCTCTCTTGCCCTGTTCCCCTTGAAGCAAACTGCACCCCTGCAGACTGTGGAGGCCCCATGAGCAGCCCGCCTTCCCTCTCACTGGATCTCTGGCCCCCCGCCCTTGCCGCAGCCCTGAGCACTTTGCCCGCCCTTCTCCTCGGCTGCGCCTGAGCTGGTTCGCGCCGAAGCTGCTGGGTCACCCTCCAGGCCTCCGCCTGCTTGACGCTGCTCAGAGAGGCCCCCCTGAGCTCGCCCCAACCGCTCTGCCTTCCCTGCCCCACCGCCACAGCCCGTGCCCGCATCTCGAGCAGGCCCCGGCGGCAGCTGGGCCTCACGGGTCCCCAGCGGGTAGTGGATCGTGGCAGCCACTTGCTGGGGGCCCCCAGCGGCCGGCCAGTGCTGTGCCAGGCCTGCAGGACCCAGGACAGGGACACAGACAGCTGGCTGGCAGGTCAGAGATATGGGCACACGTGCATGGGTACACACACGCCCGCACACGCACACACAGCCTCCTACACACGTACACAAGCTCACATGGAACCACACACATGCCGCACGTGTTTACACTCCCCGCACACACGCACACGTGCTCACACTCACGCACACTCCCCTACACACATGTACGTGCTCCCACACAGATGTGCACACACATGCTCGCTTGTACAAACCCACACCCACACGGGTGATGTGCTCTCACACATTCTCACAGGCACACACTTCCCCACACACGGACCCACCCCCGTGCACACCCACGTGCACTGTCACACACGTGTTCGAGAGCGCACGCACATCCACACACGTTCGCACATGCGTGCCGTGGCCCATAGCTGCTGCAGTGAGCTCAGAAGCAGAGGACTCAAGTTGTTTTTTCCCCAACCCATGTTCCCACAATAAAAAAAACAACAACAGGAAGGTGCTCAGGGCCGGGGCCAGGAAGGGGAAGTGGCCCGTGCGCAGGGAGTCGGCTCTGGCGGGTGGACACGGGGCGGCCTGCTCGGCGGGACTCGGGTGGAGAGCCGGAGGGCCCCTCCCAGGCGTCCGGGCCCTGGTGCTCCTCCTCACCCCAGCCGCCCACTTTCAGACGAGGAGCCGAGGCTGGGGTGGGCTCGTCCCAGTCTCCGAGGAGGGCTGGCGGAGTGGCGTTCGACCCAGGCCCTCTGACCCCGTGTGCGTCCGGCCCCGGTCCTGCAGTGCCTCCGAGGTGGGCAGAGGCCCTCTGTCTGGGACGCCAGGTGGCTTGGTGGGGCTCTTCCTGTGGCACCACTATGTGTCCTGCACTGGGCACACCCCTGCCCCCTGGACTGGGCTGCTGGCAGTCGGGTGCCCCGAGGCGCGTGCCCCGCGTGCTCCTTGGTCCACCCAGCTCCTGCCAGGAAGAGCAGGTGCTGCGGGAGATGAGCGCGGTCACCTGACACTGGGGGCCCCTCCCGCCAGGGACTCTGTGGGGTTCTTCCTGCCCTTGGTGGCCCAGGGCCAAGTACATAGGAGGTGCTCATAAATGCACTACAGATGGGGAGACAGAGGCGTGGAGGGGGACCGTGACCGCCGAGGCCACACGGTGAGCAGGTGTGACCCCGCCCGGGGCCTCCCGCTGCAGCTCCAGGAGAGCCACGCTGAGGGGAGGGTTTTGCAGGTGGGCTCCAGTGCCCGCCCCGGATGTAGCAGTCGCTTGCGGAGAATGGCCACGCAGTTGCTGTGCTTTATCTCAGTTAATCCTCAAAACCCAGCAGGTGAGACTCCTCCCCCATGCGGGTGAGGAAGCCCTCAGGAGCCTCTCCTCTCCCCAAGGCTCAGGACCGCTGGGTTTCCACTCACTCCCAGAGCGCTCCCCCTGAATGAGTTAGGCGGTGGGAGGGGAAGAGGAGAATGCCTAAGGTGGAGGGGGTGGGGACTTTGGGGTTCCAGAGACAGTTCCAGCCTGGCTTTGTCTTTTTTTTTTTTTTCTTTTCTCACTTAAAAATCTCAGGAGGGACCCAGGACAACCGACAGTCCTGGTTTATCTATGAGGGTTCCCAGGATGCAGGCAGGACTTTTAGGGCTGAAACAGGGAAAGGCCCATGGAAACCAGGACAGGTTGGTCACCCTAGAGGGGCCCCAAAGGCATTAAATTAACCCCACCTGATGCTTGAACTCCCTCCACTGGGTCCTCATCCCGTGGCTGTCCAGCCCTGCTTACATACCTCCAGTGATGGTGAGCTCATTATCATACAGCAAGAGCCAATCAAAAGGTGGACAAAACCAGGGCCAGGCACTGACCACAGTGAGGGCAGGTTGTGGAGCAGAATGCAAGGTCCCCTGGCCCACCTTCAGGGACAGTCAGACAAGGCTTCACTGAGGAGGAGAAGAGGGAGGAGGACAGGGAATTCCTGACAAAGGGGTCAGCACAGGCAAAGGCCAGAAGGCCTGGAACCACCTTATAGGGATTGAATTCTTTTGCTGTTATCGCTGACAGCTGGTGTAACTCTGCAGCTCTCCCCAGTTCCATCTCCAAAAGGCAGTTGCTTTGAAATATGGCGGCCTGGGCCCTGCTGTCTTCATCCCCCAGGTGTCTGAGCTGGGAAAGGCCTCAGTGCCTTTGAAGAGCTGCTGGATGCCTCTGATGCTGTTCCACCCCCTTCTCGTTTTTCTGAGGCTCATGGACCCTTGAGCACCAGCATCTGCCCCCTCTTCCAGGAAGCCTCCCCGACTTCCCTAGCCCTGATGCCACCCCTTCTGCAAGTATCAGCCTCCTCTCTTTGGGTTGGTCATGACCTCCAGCCCCTGCCAGGGACGCCTAGCACTCTTCAGTCAAGCTTTCCCAGTTCTGACCTATGCACCTGCTGGTCTCTTTTCCTAGAATGCCCTCTCTTCTCCTGAAAAAGCTTTCAGATTCTTCAAAGACATAACTCAAATGCCAGCTCTTCCAGGAAGCTCTCCTGTATCTCTCTCATTGGTATTGATTTAACAGCTTCTCTCCTTTTTAAGCCATTTCACTCCTTCTGCGCTCTGGGTGCAAGAACCAGGTGGACCTCGAGCTCTGGGGGGGCCCAGCAATGCCCAGCCCAGAGGTGATGGCTTGGGAGCGGAGCTCAGAGCCCTCCATTTGTCTCATTGCCCTAGTCTCTGGCCCAGGCACTTGCGGGGACCCAGAAGTCCTAGGTTACCTCTTAGGCAAGCACACAGCAAGTGCATACTAAGTGCTTGCTGAGATGTGTCCTCCCAACCACTATTTCCTGCATCCCCACTCTGGGCCCAACACTGGGTCACATGGCTCCCCCAGGGAGTCCACCTCCGCCCCCCACAGTACCCCCAACACATGTGGAACAGTTGACACCCAGAAGGTGCTCAGAAGTGTCTACTTTTGGTCTGCCAAACAGAGGCAAGGGCCACGCCTTCCTGTAGCCTTGGAGACAGACAGTCGGGCTCCAGAGTCCGGCTCTGGTCACACCCCTCCCTGGCCTGGTGGCCTTGGGTGGGTTGCGGCGGCTCCGGAGAGCTGAGTGAGAGGACAAGCACGGCAGCACCAGGCTCGGGCTCAGTGGGTGGCATCACTCCATCTCTTCCACCAATGCCCATAAAAGCACCTCACCGGCTGAGTGGAACCCTTCCCAGGGAGAAAGGCTTGGGCACTCTGGGGTTTCTGGGGCTGGGGTCTTGGGGGACTGACCAAGCACCCAGGGGTGTAGCAGTTTCTCAGGCAACATTCCGAGGCTGCCCGGGAGAGGCCCAGGGCAGGGGAGGGCAGTGCCCAGATTTATCCACCAATCGGGCGGGCTCCTGGCTCTGGAGCACGTTCTTATCTGCCCAGCCCAGCATGGGGGGGTGGTGGGGGCCTGCCGGGCCGGCTGGGGCGGAACGCTGCCTGGGGACTGGACACGGAGCAGGCCCGGCAGCCCCAAGCCCCACCAGGTGGGTGACAGCCACTGACGGCTCTGAGCGTCCCTGCAGGCTGGTGGCCGGCTGCCCGCCCATCTCCTGCACCATGTCGGACGGCGAGGGCCCCTCGGCCGGTGAGTGGCAGTGCTATATTTACCCACCACGGCTCCGGTTGCAGAGCCAAGGCTGCTGGTCGCTAAGGGCACTGGGTGCCCCCACCCCAGGCTGCAGGCAGTTGTGGGGCTGGACCCCCTTCCTCCTAGCCTGAAGCCTGGGGCGGGGGGCCTGCGCTCCTGGAAGAGGAACTGGCCCTTCAAAGCTAAGTTCTGCGCCACCCGCTGTCTTCCCGATGGGGCTAGAGCAGGAAGCCGTGCCTGCTGCGAACCCCACCCGCTGCCAGCCGGGGAGTCTGGAGCTGACCCACAGTGCCGCAGGCGCTGGACTGTGGCTGGGCCCCTCGGTGGGTGCGGGCTGCCGGGGGCCCCTGGAACCGCATGCAAACAAGTGTGTGTGAACATTTATCGGGGCTGGGGGGCCTCCAGCTTCCATCAGATTCCCCGAAGATCTAAGACCTTTGGGAAGTTCTGAGCCCCTGGTCTGCCTGCACAAGGCAGGCCCTCTGTGAGTGCCCAAATCCTCTAGGTTGGAAATGGCCCGGGACACAAAAGCAGAGGAGCGGTCAGATACTGGGGTCTGCGCACATACCTTCTGCCCTCCAAGGGGACTGGCTGCCTGTGCGATTGGCTGGCCACCCGCGGCTCCTTCCGGCTGAAGGCAGGCTCTGAGGTGGACATCCCTCTGAGCCGGCCGTGGGTGGCACCGGAGCTGCAGACAGCCTACTCTGGGCTGCCCGGGTTCAAATCCCCATTCTTTCACTTCTAGACTGGGTGACTGACCTGGTGCAAGTAGCTTCCCTGCTCTGAAGCTCAGTGTCCCCAAGTTAAGAGAGAGACAGTGCTAGCAACAGTCCCTCTGGCCAGGGTGGTTGTGAAGACTGTGAGAACGCGTGACCGCCGGTCTGTTGGGCCGGCGTGCTGTGAGCCGTCAGTGACGGCCTCATGGAAGCAGCAGGTGGAGGGTCCTGGGCAGGGGCATGGGCCTTCTGCTCTGGCCCCTCCAGCCGTGCCTTGTCGCCTAAGCCACTGCACGGCAGTCCCTGGAGTCCTTATCTGTCCCGTGGCACCGTGGAGCCTCCTGGGCATGTCAGGCTGGCCTGGGGGTCCTGGGATGGCTGTGATTGACAACCATGTGGCCACCGCCAGCGTGGTGTCTGATGGACAGTCCTGGCGCCTGGGCCTGGCCAAGTCAGATTTGGAACAGAGTGTGTGTGTGTGTGTGTGTGTGTGTGTATGTGTTTCTGTGTTTGCGTGGGTGTGTTGGGGAGGGGGACACCGACAAAAGTGGCCTGACCTCACCCTCTTCCGCCAGGCGTCAGTGGTGCAGGCTGCCAAGAATTGTCTGCCGAGGAGCCAGTATGGGGGGGTGCAGCAGACAGGCCCTTTCTGGCTGGCTCTGCCCACACCTGACACCAACCCGGAATAGCTCTCTCCCTCCACCAGGGACACGGCCCTGCTTTTAGCAGCTTGTAAAACCACCGCACAGAGCTGGGTATTTCAGGAAGGCCAGAACAATATTTAGCCCGCAGGGGCGATGGAAGGGGCGCTGAGTGTGTGCGTGTGTGTGTGTCCGGGAGTCTGGGAGGAGACACGGCCTTTACTGTAGGAGAGGGTCAGCTGGGCGGGGGCCGGCAGGCACGGTCGTGGCTCTGCCCACCCTGGCTGGGCAGGTCATGCTGGGCGAGCCTGGGGCTTGGCTTCCTGCCTGTAGAGGGATGGTTGTTGTCTCCGCCGTGCTGCACTTGCTGGGGATTCTGGTTGACAGGAGTAAAGGCAACACCTGGGTGCAGGGGTGTATGCATGTTTATTGGAGAGGGGTCTTCTAGAGTGTGTTGTCTGAAGGTCAAGACTTTCCAGGATTCCAATCCCATGGCAGTGACTGGGTCCAGGAGGCTGCTGTGAAATATTTCTATATCTCTTTTCAGAAACCAACCCCTGGGCCTGTGTCTACAGCAGGAAAGTTCTCAGCTCCCCAGCCACAACCTGTGTGACCGTGGGCGGGTTACTGAAGGTCACTGTGCCTCAGTTTCCTCATCCATTAAATGGGGATGATAATAGGACATTAGCTCCTCAAGTCCCAATGAGGATTAAGTGACAGAAACCATACAACCCACTTAAAATAACAGCAGGATACTGTTAGCAGGTGTAATTGTTATTACTGTTCAACCCATAAGCGAGCTGCAGCCAAAGAGGAGAGTGAAGGGGACAGATTATGGGCTGTGCCTTGTCCTGGCCACTTTGGAGACGTGGTTTGATCCCTGGAGGGGGATGCATGAACTCCACTGTACAGCTCGGAAAACTGAGGCTCCGAGAAGCAGATAGACTGGCCCCAGGTTGCCCAGCTGGTAAACGGTGGAGTCAGGATTCGAACCCAGCTCCCCAGACCCAGACTCGGGGCACCATCCAGGAGATCCCACCCTGCTCACCCAAGGGTGGGGGCTGAGGGGTCTCGTGGCCCTTGCGGCTCTCGTCTGAACACCAGCACTTCTCATTTCGGACACAGCTAGCTCAGCATTGTCTCCAATAATTTGGAGCCTGTACCAAGCAATGTGGTACCTTGTTAGGGTGTCAGGAAAGTTGCTCAGAGCAAGAGCTCAGTGGCAGGCGGTCGGCTCCAGGATTTGTGGCCCTCTGCCTGGACAGGGGAGCCTGGAGGCTAAGGTTACCGGGAGTCAACGTTGTATTTATAGCAGGAAGCCGCCTGCACCAGGAACTGCCAGCCCGCACGCCCCGTGCAGTGAAGGGGCTTCCCTTACAGCTGTCTGGATTCTAGGCCTGGCTCTGTCCCCGAGTGAAGCACAGCACGGGACGACGGTCCCCTTTCCCAGCGAGACTCAGGTCCCCCGTCTGTAAAATGGGGCCCCACCATGTCCCTCGCTGGGTCTGGAGACAGAGTCTCTGAGGGCTGGCAGAGCCTGGCCAGAGGGGCCGGAAGGTGCTGGCTCCACGCATCCCGGGTCTGTTGATGCTCTCTTCCTGCCTTTGACCTCGTGATCTGCCCCCTCCCCTCTCAGCAGAACTCTGCAGGAAGAGAATCCAGCCTCTGTGCTGTCGGTCCCCATGTGTTTGGGAGAGTTTCCGGTAAAGCAGTTTTGCCATTCCAAGCACCAAAGAATAGGCCGTTGTTATTCTCAGCAGAGCAACGAATGCAAGTCCCTCAGAGCCCAGGGTTCGAATCTCGGCTCTACCGCCCCCTGGCTCTGTGGCCTTGGGTGAGTCACTTAGCCTCTCTGAGCCTCAGTGATGGGTTTCCATTTGCCCTGCTTTGGAGGGTGTGGTGTGGTGAGGGTGGGCACGGCTAACGTGATGAGGGCTCAGCCAACAGAGTGATTCTCTTTGTCCTCCTGTGTAAACTTCCACCAAGGCCATGGCCCCTGGGGACCCCAGCCTCCCTTTGTTCCTTCAGTGGGCAGTGGACAGCTTGCTACTGCTGGTTCCCCTGTCTGTATCCCCTCCTTCAGCTCTGCAGCTCCTGCAGCTATTCCGAGCGATTCAGCTTGGGGGGGGCTACCACCAGCTCTCTGGGGTCCCCCAAAGGCCCCCATACTTGGCTCCCCAAGTATTTCTCTTTGCCTGGATACAAGGGTTTTTTCCAAGGGTGGAGGGCCTGACATTGGGGTGGGCCGCCCCCATACCCCACTCAATTCCTCCTGGCATCCCCAGAGCCCAGAGAGAGTCCCACTTCCTTCTCCCTCGTTGTCCTGGCCTGGGTTTGATTCTCCTTCATGTTGACCAGCTGACCTCAGTGCCTGGGCCTGTGTCTGTAAGGAAATTCAAGCAAAACATTTTAATTGTTAGGCCTTGCTCTTGGAGAGGAAGTGTCTTCCCCCAGGAGAGGCAGGCTTGGTCCCCGGGCCTTGTCATCTCTCTAGGTTGTTTCCTTCCTGTTGATGAAGGCTTCCCCCCTTCTAGACAGGTAAGTGGGTTCAGTGCTGTCTCTTGGGCAATAGGGAGCCAGTGAGAATTTTAGCCAGGGTGTACCTGGATTGCTTCCATGTGTGGGGGGCAGGGACTAGAGAATCTGGAGGCCAAGAGGCCCAGGAGGAGGCTGGCAGGATAGTCCTGAGGAGAATAGGGTGAGGCTGACTCAGGAGGGGAGGGACGGGGGACTCGGGGGGTTAGCGACTGCCGTGTGTGGGGGCAGGGAGGCTGTGGCCCCTTGCTGCCTCCCCCATCACGGAAGTCCAGAGGACAGATGCTCATCTCCAGGGGACTGGGGGCGACCTGGCAAAGTGCCAGAGCTGGTCTGTAAAAACACATGGGAGTGGATGGAGGACGGTGTCCAAAGTCAGGCAGGCCCAGCCCCCGCTGGACGCTGTGGACACAGGCAGGCCCTCCTCTCTGCCCCTCGCTCGCCTCATCTGTTAAGTGCAGGTGACACCACAACCCCAGGGACTGTCACGGGGGCTCTGTGAGATGGCACCTGCAAATTCCTTACAAACCGCCGGCCTAGGGGATGTACGGGTGGTGCTCGGGAATGAGCCTGGAAACTCTGCTGTTGATGCGCCAGGCACCTGCTCCCAATGGCCGGAGGGTTCAACCTGAGCAGCATCATGTGACCTGGCTGAGAGTGGGGGTGGGGGACGCAGGCCCCAGACGGCCCCCTACTCCTGCTCTTCACAGCTCCCTCCTGTCATGGGTCAGTGCCATGCCTGCACTCCCAACCCGTGGAATCCCTGCGTCATGGAGGGGGAGACTGAGGCGCAAGGGAAAGACTGGCTCAGGGTCACCCAGCCAGGGAATGAAGAGCGGGGACTCGGGCTCGATTCCCAAGCATGGACCCACTCGCTCTGGCACCTTCGTTCCAGCTTCCCTCCTTCTCTCCTCCTGACCAAAGCCAGCCCCTCATCTGGCCTCTGTGGGGCTCTGCCCCCTCCAGGACGCCTCCCTTGATTCTGCAGTTCCTAGGGGACCCTGCCCCCTTGGAGCGCCGACCCCCCAACCATCCGGTTGAATGGTGCCAGCCTGGACACCCCTGTCCGGCTCACAGGATGTGGGATGGCCGGGGAGACGATTGGGTGGGGTTCTTTGCTGGGTGACCGTGACAAACCTCCTTTCCTTTTTGGCCTTGGGGAGGTTATTTCTTGGCGTCTGCCCTCCAAGAATCCTACAGGCAAGCACATGGCTCTGTCCACATGTCCTGTGTTCCAGCATCAGGCGGGGCTCGGGCCCCTGCTCTGTGCCTGTGCTCATCACAGCCGGGACATCTCTGAGCAGCAGCTGAGTGCACTTTCACTCCACGTGGCTCAGGTCCCTGCCCCGGTGTCTCAAGTACCCTCGGGATGGGTCTTAACGTGACAACGAGTACCATTTAGAAGCTGTTGGGAATTCAACTGGGAAATGAAAGTTACCTGTTTCCGTTCTTTTAAGGGATTGGGTTCATTCTAATTCAGCATTCTTGAGAGAGCAAGGTCGATTTTTAAAAATTTTATTATATTTTTAAATGAAGCTGCTGGTGTTTGCAACCACTTACTGTATTTTCTTGAATCTGTGAGGTCAAAATAAAAGAAACTGGTGGCCGAGGGGCCCCTGGGTGGCTCAGTCATTAAGTGTCCGTCCGACGCTTGGTTTTAGCTCAGGTCATGATCTTGTGGTTGTGGAATCGAGCCCCGCGTCGGGCTCCGTGCTCAGCGTGGAGTCTGCTTCAGATTCTCTCTCCCTCTCCCTCTCACCCGTGCGCTCGCTCTCTCTGTAAATAAATAAATTGTCATTGTCATTCACAGCTGCTGATTTTAAATCTTGGCATTCATCAACACAGACCCTTTGTTTTTTGCTGACTATAGCACCCAGGATGGACTCAGTATGTGCTGGGAAAAAACAAATAAATCCCAGTGGTTTAAAGCAGGCAAGGTGTATTTCCCACTCATGCAGAGTCCTTTGTGGATCTGGGTAACTCTCAGGGCGGGTTACCTCCGCCATGGCTCAGCCTGATGCCTCCATATGGACCCACGCTTCCCCGGTCACGAGGCGGGCAGAGGGACAGAGACTCCGCACTGACAGTTCCACGCTCCCACCCCCAAGTGGCCCGTCCTGCCGCTGGGGCATTTCATTGGCTCGAGCGAGTCACATGGCTACACCTGATGGCCAGGGGGCGGAGTGCAGCCCCCGTCTGTGAACGGCAGTCATATCAGCCCCCCCATTGACTTTTGTCCCCAATTGACTTAAAAAAAAAAACAACTAATCCATTTTAATTATGAAATGTTGGGAGCGTATGGTCTGAGCTGTGGTCCGCAAGCATCTGAAATGCAGATTATGAGTCGTTCCAACATGCAAGTCACAAAGCAAGGGACGAGATTTTTCAAAACGTGTTCCTTCCCACAGATTTGAATTTGCATTTAAAAGCACAAACATAAGTGCCTGAAAGATTGGGTCATCACACCAGCAAGGAAGAGCGTAACCAAGAGAAACGTGAGCCGTTAATTGCCACGAAGCTGTATTGATTTATCACTTGCTCGCGCACTGAAGACGAGCGTGCTGGGCTGGACCGCTCCTGCGCCTGTCCAGTCAACACGGTCAACGATGAAGAAACAGGGTCTCAGCGTAGGAGGAGATGGTGGTAGAAATAGATTGGAAGGTGAATCACGAGTCTGTGCGCCGTCTCTCCGAGGCAGGCACTATTGCCTTGATCCCAGACGCCACCGCCGCGTGGAGGCTCGCCGCCAGTGTAAGGAGTGTAGCATCTAAGGGAAGGAGCTTAACCGGAGGGCTGTGGCCGTGAATGCTGCGCGGCGGTTTGTATAATGAGATAAGACCTGGTTTAAAAATAATGTTTGCAAAGACTAGCTTGTCTCTAAGCTTCTCCGTAAGGGTTGATGACGTCAACTGAATGGCTAGAAATAAAGCTGGAATGTAATACGTTAATATTATAAAATTAAATATTAATTGATTAATATTAGATTGATTAATATAAATTAAATATTAATTAAATTAATAAAGCTGGGATGGTAGGGCTCCCTGCTAGGGATCAGACACCCCTGCAGCCCCGGGGCCCCACGTTCCAACCTCTAAGCCAGACTGTTTAGAGTACTCTCTCCTTAGTTTAAACACATCTTCTAGGGTTCCTGCCTGATTTATTTTGGGTGGAAAAGCATGTCCAAGCACGGTGCAGTTGTAGAAAGCACTCTTCCTGCTGCTCCTCTCTGGAGGAGCCTGTGGTCTCAGTGGACCACCTGATTTGGTTGTGCTTTTCTAGCACGTCCTGTGTGGGCGGGTCCCACCAGGCCCTGCCACGTTGAGGGAAGAGCTGGGACCTTGGCCCTGGGGAGGGCCCTGGGGGGCAGCTGGCCAGGGGAGCTGTGCTCAGGTCCCTCTGAGTCCCCAGTGATACTCAGGCTGCAGGCTCCAGGCAGGGCCCTGGGGACCCTCCACCCCAGCACCGTTACTTCTAGGTTTTGGTAACGGCTTTATTGAGACGTGTTTCGTATGTCCCGCGCGACTCACCCACCTCACGGGTACAATTTGGTGGATCTTGGTCTGTTCCCAGAGTTGTGCAACCGCTCACATAGTCCGTTTGAGAACATTTTAGTCACCTCGAAGAGAACCCCGCCCATCGGCAGTCACTCCGGGCCCCCCAAGCCCTCCTCTCTCCGTCTCTGCGGATTCGCCTATTGTGGCCATTTCATATACACGGAATTGCACAGTACGTGGCCTTCTGGGACTGGCTTCTTTCACTTCGAGGAACGTTTTTAGGCTCCTCCACGTGTGGCCTGTGTCTCTGCTTCAGTCCTCTTGTGGCCAAATACCCTCCCGTCGTGTGGGGAGAGCTGTGTTATTTACCCGGTCAGCGGGTGATGGGCGTGCGGGCCGTGTCTGTGTTTCGGCTACAATGCCTAACGCTGCCGCGGACTTGCTGGGGGGAACAGACGTCTTCATCTCTCTTGGGCGAATGCCTCCCAGCGGGATTGCTGGATCGGACGGTGGCTCCGTGTAGGACTTTCTGAGGACCTCTGGGCCGGCTTCCACAGTGGTGGCACCAGCCTGCACTCCCCTGGGGGTGCGCGAGGGCTCCCCTTCCTCCACATCCTCAGCAGCGCTGGTTGGTACCTGTCTGATTCCAGCCGTCCTAGCGGGTGCACCTGTCTCACTGCGGTTTTGCTTGCCCCTTCCCTAGCGACTAGTGGTGTGGAGTGTCTTTTCCTGCGCTCCATGACATCACCCCCTTGGCTCTGAGACCTTAAGCCTCAATGTCTTCCTCTATAAAATGGGGACAGGGACAGGGACAGTGCCTGCCTCACAGGCTGTGGTGAGGCTTCAGTGAGATAATTCTGGGGTCTTGGCCCAGAGCGGCTGCCCAGTAAATGTTTCCCGCTCTTAGCTGCGGTCCGGGCTTAAAGTCCCTCCTCTAAAGGCTGATGGGAGGGAGGGACTCGGAGAAACCTGGAAAACGGGAGGTTTCTGCACGTTCCAAACCCGTGTAGGGACAAACCTCATCAGAGAGGTGCTGCCTGACCCTGGCCCAGCCCTGGTGATTTCCTCCCTAGCTGCTGGGCTGGGCCGGCCAAGGGAGAGGGCCACGTCTGCACAGCCCAGATAAGGCAGGTATCCTGACCACACGCTCGGTGGAGAAGCCTAGCCCTTCATCCAGGTTTCCACTGAGGGACACCTGCACATTTTTCTTATCTGAAGGTATTTGGCCTCCTCCCCTTGACTACTCTCGAGGCTGCTCATGTGGCCCTTCCCAGACTTGCAAGCTTCCGTCTGTCCATGGAGAGCTCTGGAAAAAGGCCAGGAGCATCCTCCCGTGAGCTTGGGCAGGTGCCTGGGGCCTGGCGGGGGTGCTGATGGTCAAGCTGATCGTGTAGCTGTAACCCAAGCCAGCAGCTGGGCGGGTGGTGAGGGAACACAATCGCCTCATCACCAGCAGAAAGCAAATCCATCTCCAGGTAGCAAGCTCGTTAGGCTGCCCCGGAGGAACAATTCCTGTTCTGTTCTGGAGCCCAGTGGGAGAACTGCAGAGTTCACCCCGATGGCCCTGGGTGTTCAGTTGAGTCTGTAATTTGGGAACAGTGGGTCGTACCCTAAGGGGACTCCGGGCTTGGGCTGGGTGCAGATGCTGTCACTGTGCCCCTAGCCGCTCGGGGCAGCAGGTGAGAAGCAGGGATGGGAATTGGCTGGGGAATCAGTGAGACTGACTTTGGCATTCGAGCTCTGCTATCTGGTGCTGTGTGACCTTTGCAAGCCACACGACCTCTCTGGGCCTTTGTTTGCTCGTGTGTAAAATGAAGCTGATGATACCTTATAAGGTGGCTGTCAATCGCGAATGGAATAGTGGTCAAGGGCAGGGTGGGGGGATTCTAGAGATAGGAGTGGAGGTTCGGATCTATGCACTTGCCTCAGTGGGAAAGGCTCTCAGGAGAAAGCAGTGAACGTGGGAGGGAGGCAGCATAGGGCTTCAGGCAAAGTGTAGCTTTATTTTGTTCGATGTTTGATGTTTGTACGCTTGAGGGTCAGCCCAGGGAGGGAGGGGACCACGCCTTTCTTGTTGCCTCTGCTTCTGGGGGGAGGGCAGCAGATGGGATCCCGAGGAAGCGCCCCAGTGTAGACTGCACCACAGATCTGAGGCAGGAGGAGAGCTCTGTGCCCTGCCCCAGGGCGTCAGGCGGTGTCCACCCCAAGGGCCTGGCTCTCCCCCCCCACCCTCCCGCTCCTGCCCAGTGTGGCTGAGGCGCTGCGTTGGCTCCTGGGGCTGCTGCGACAAATGGCCGCGAACTTGGTGGCAGGAGACAACAGAAATTACTTTTCTCACGGTTCAGGAGGCCTGAAGTCTGCGATGAGATGCACTGGGCTGAAGTCCAGGGGTCAGCAAGGCTGTGCTCTCACTGGGGGAGAATCCATCCCCCACCTCTTCCAGTTTCTGGAGGCGCTCCTCAGCTGGGGCCGTGTCCCTGCGCCCCTGTCTCCGCGGCCACATTGTCCCCCTTCTGGGCATCAGATCTCTGTCTGTTGCTTTCCCCTAAGTCCTCTCGCAGTGGCATCTAGGCCATCTCCCCACCTCGGGATCCTTAATTTAATTACATCTACAAAGACCCTTTCCCCATATATGGTAACATTCAAAGGATCTAGTGAGTAGAGCTTGGCGCCTTCAGCCCTACTGCAGGGACCAACACAGGATCCCTGGGAAGCTTGTGGCCTCCCGGGGCTCTGGCTGGGGACCCAGGGAAACAGCCTGACTGGCTCAGATCCCCCCAAGGGAAGAGCTTTGTGCCCAAGGGAGCGCCCCACACCTTCCTGGCCTCTGAGTCCTGCTCTTCTCCCTCCCTCCTGAACCGTCTCTGGCTACTGGACCAAAGCTTGCCCAGTGCCAAGGGCAACCGTACCCCCTTTGTTTCCCCCCCCCCTCCTCCCATGAAGAAAGTGATTTAGGGCCTGGAGTAAACAGGGTCGGTGGGAGAGGGAGCATAGTGGGGCCTGACTGCAGGAAGAGTCAGCTGCTACCTTTCAAAAATACACGTTAAAAAAAAATACACTTTTTAAAACAGCAGTTTTTTAAAATAGCGAAGCCTGAATAGGAAAATAAACCCTAAAATATGCGGATGGTGGAAGACTTACTCGGGGAATCTGAGAGGGAGCGTGAGCGAGAATGAGGCCTCTGTGGGAGGTACCCGGCTTGGGCCCCCGCTTGACCACATGTGGGCAGTGACCGCACCTGGCTGAGCCTCGGTTTCCCTGGCAGGACCCGGGGCCCACCTCAGGATGGCCGCAGGCAGGAAGCGGGGAAGATGGCTCGGCAGGCAAACACCTGGAGGGGGTCCTACCTGCAGAGATAGTGGTGTCACTCCTCCCCCAGGGAGGCACCCCCACCGTCTGCCTTTCCCTGGGGAGCCTCTCCTCTCAGCCCTGTGGCCCGGGGTCCCTGACGCTTCAGCGGGTAGGACTTCTTGGGGACCTTTCTCCACTGGAGTGTGGTCTAAGCCCCTCGGCCTGGCATACACTGCCTCTCTGGGAGATCTCCCAGGCACCCCCCTCACACCCCAAGTGCAACCAGAGATAGAACTCTGCACTTTCTGGGCCATTTCTCACCTTTTGGTCTCCTCGGGAACGCCTCCTCATCTCTAGCAAAGCCCTCCTTCCCTCCCAGCCTCTCCCTCCCTGCCAGGGGCCCCTCACCAGATGGTGACCGTTGTGACGGCGGCATCCGTGTCGGAGTCTACGGCCAGCAGCTGACACATAGTAGGTGCTCAGCAGACGGCCGTGTTATTTGTCTCATGCTGCTAGGTGCTCTTCCTCCAGCGGCCTTCACGGAGGAGGCAGTAGGATCACTAGGATCGAGACCTGTCCAGGGCCCTTCTGTGCACCTGCTCTCTCCCCACAGCCCCACCACCAGGGGTTACCCTCACTCCCACTTTATGGACCAGAAAACTAGGGCGGGGCACCTGGGTGGCTCAGTCGGTGAAGCGTCTGCCTTCGGCTCAGGTCATGGTCTCAGGGTCCTGGGATCGAGTCCCACATCGGGCTCCTTGCTCAGCAGGGAGCCTGCTTCTCCCTCTGCCTGCCGCTCCCCTGCTTGTGCTCACCCGTGCTCTCTCTCTCTCTGTGTCAAATAAATAAATAAAATCTTAAAAAAAAAAAAAAAGAAAACTGGGGCTCAGAGGGTGTGGATCATCACGTGGCTAGTGCGGAGGGGTGTGAGGACTCACCTGCAGGCTGCCCCCCGCCCCCCGCCACTCCCCACGACTGAGACCTTCCTTGTCCTTGCCCTGCATCACTGGGGCTCATGGACAAATCCCTTCTCTCTCTGGGCCTCAGTTTCCTGATGTGGGAGGTGGGGGAGGGGCTACTGCTGGTGATCTCTGAAGCCTCACCCCTGGAAGTGGGGGACACAAGACACCACCACACTGTGTCCCTCCTTGTGATGTCATCTTAATGCTGGGCAGGCGTGGTCTGCAGGGGAGCAGGGGCACCTCTCAGCCTGGAATGCTGCCTCCCCCACCCCTGCTTCCCCCAACACTGGCACGTGTGACCTCTGGGTGAGGCTAGGCCTCGACTCCCAGCCTGGCCTGTCCGGGCTGGGGGGCTCCCTGTGCTGGAGGAGAGGGGGGAAGGGGGAGGCGCGGGGGCTGCAGACCAACCTCCCGGGGCTTCCTTTGGTGGCCTGGCCTTCTTGTTTTCCATCTTTGCTTGCCCCAGCTGTAAAGTTAGAGGTTCGGGTGTGGGCGGGCAGGGTTTGCACACACGAATTCACTTGTTTCAAGTCTCATTTTGAAGACGGATGAGTCAGCTTGCCATCCTGGGACAGGGAACGCTGGCCAAGCCATCCACCCGCGGAGTGGTCTGAGCAAGCCTGTTTCCCCACCTCTAGCAGCCGGGCTGGGAAGAGCTGCATGGACCCCACACGGGAGCCGATGTCTCCCCTGCCCCCCTCCAGACCCCTGCAGATGGCAGGCGCGCGCCCCGCAAACACCCGCACTGTTATAAGAGGGGACAGGTGGTCACGAGGAAAAGCTGTAAATCTAACCAGTCTTTTTAAAAAAACATCTACCCGGTCTTAATCCTGCTAATGGTTTATCTTCCTTTCACGAGAATGAGGTCCAGCTTCCGGCACAGGGCCAGGAACAACAAGCCTTTGTGTTCTTTTGGAAAATCGAGATGGAGCTCAGAAGAGGACGAGTCAGGTGTTGGCGCCTTATCTTTCCTGGCAAAGCCGGGGCCTCTGGGCCAGGTCCCTGCTGGCAGCCGAAGGGAGGCGTGAATAATGGAAGGGCTGGCACCGGGCTCCCTGCCACCAGGGCTGTGTCGGGAAGCTGAGGGAGGAACCATGTGGATATGCAGCCGCAAATGGCATCGGGATCCTGGAGGCCCAGGCGGGCTGAGGCTGGGCTGGCACTGCTCCGGGAGGCCAGGTATCTCTGCATCAGGTTACACCAGCTGTGTGTCCTTGGGCAAGACGCCTAACCTCTCTGAGCCCTCATCTCCTTATCTATGACATCCTGCCTACTTCTTGTGATAGTTTCAAGGGCTCCAGCAGAGAGGCTGCAGGGTGCCTGGCGCACAGTAGGTGCCTCACGGTGGCAGCTACAGGAGAAAGCACTCGGGGCAGGGCCGCTTCCTCTGTGGGGAAATGGGGGGAGGGGGACATTTACGAGGTCCCCAGAGCTTGTAGGACTCCAATTCTGACTGGCGCTGTTGCTGATCAATGGCTCAATCCCCACAGCCCCCTCGCCATGGGGCAAGGGTGGGGAAACCAAGATGCATTTGTTGGTCAAGCAGGGGCTGCCTGGAGGAGGTGTGCCCGAGGAAGGCAGAGGGCAGGAGCCAAGCCCCAGCCGAGAGTTGGCACAGGGATGGGCTATTTCACAGATGAAGAAACTGAGGCTCAGGGAGCTCAAGCGACCTGCCCAGGTCGCCAGGTGGCAAGTGGCAGCCCCTCTCCCCGCCATTGCTGTACTCAGTGAGGGGATAACGTCTTGACCCTGGGATGGCTTTCAGTGAAATGGAGCTTGGGAACAGAATTATCCTGGGTGAGGTCACCAGGCGCCAGCAATCCGAGGGTCAGCGCCTGCAATGGGGATCCTTCCCGGTGCTGCTGGAGATGGTACGCCCAGATGGGGGGATGTTGCTGATCGCCACCTATCACTTCTGATTTAGGGTGGGTCCCGTGATGGGGTGTCAGGCCAGGAACATGGGCAGGGGCGGGGTGCCAAGGAGCAGGGTCCACGGCGTGACCGCCCTGCCCCTGCCCCGCTGCTGCAGGAAGGTGGGAGGGGACGGCTGGCCATGAAGGCCACTCCGTCCCACTCCAGTGTGAGTCACTGCTTGGCTCCGGGCCCAGGAAGCCGAGGGAGGCCTCTGCCCGGGGTTCCCTGAGGTTAGCAGCCTTGGTGCCCATCCATTCCTTGGTGTTCCTGGCAGGCTTCTGTTCCTTTAAGAACGTGAACTTGAGATACTAGGGTGGGTGTTGAGATGCCTTGAGCTCAGGGATGTTGTAAACCTCTCCCTAAAGAATCATGGGGCTCACTTTTCAGTGCCCCAAACCTACGGCCTGGGGTTCTCAAACTTTGGTGTCATTACAGCCACGTGGGGTGGGGGTGCTGCCCAAAACGGTGCGTTCCTGAGTCGCACCCAGGCCCCTGGGATCTACATCTCGGGGCTTCCCGCGTGGCTCATGGGCCCTGGTCTCTGGTGCCCGTTGGCACATCCATGAGATTCTCCACACCCCCTCGTGTGCACTCTCTGCAGCCCTCCCCCGCACATCCTTACACGTGGCCTTCATCCGTATGGCTCCCGCCCACACTCACCGGGACTTGTGAGCAGGACGTGCAGACACACACACACCCCAGACCGGCCACACAGTTCACAGGCCCCTGTTCGTGGATCTCAAGGTGGTGACAGCAGGACATTAAACCAAGCCTGTGGCCCCGTGTGGCAGCACAGGTCACACGTCAACACGGCCAAGCCCTACATACCCTCAGGTCACACGCCCGGGGACACTTGTGGATGAGCTTGCCCGTCGCACGGGCGTCTGCCGTGGGCACACACGCACGCTCACGGGCACACACGCTCCTGTGCGGTGAGGCTTTCAAGATGGCTTTTTATTGGGATAAGGAAGCGTGCTGGTTAATGTTTAATAAAGCAGAATCAAAGTTGAGTCATATGTGAGCTGCTTGTAAGCAAGAAATGCCAGATGGAGTATTAGCTGAATCACTGTCTTGGGTTTCATGAGTAACATTTTAATTGGGTTGTGACTAGTTTGGGAAAACTTCTAAGCTCCCTCCCACGCCCACCCCAAGACCTAAATTAAACCGGCACTTATTTCATGCTTCAAACACCACAGAGCGCACCGAATAAAATGTGGCCTTCAGGAATTCTGTGAACAGCATTAGGGTGAATGGGCCTGCCCTGGCTTTCCAGGAGTGGGAAGGGGAGACGCGGTCATTGAGCACCTGCTGCGAGCCGGCCTGCGTGCTCAGCGAGGTGGCCTTTGTCTCTGCACCTGTCCTGTTTGAGAGCACCGGGCTCCCTGCCCCGCACACGGTCCATGCTTCGGAAGGGGAAGCTTTAGTGCTATTTAGACGTACCTCGGAGACGTTGCAGGTTGGTTCCAGACCGCTGCGATACAGGGACTATCACCATAAAGCGAGACGAATGGATGTTTTGATTTGCAGTGCATATGTAAATTATCTATGAAGTGTGCAAGAGCACTGAGTCTAAGAAAACAATGCACATACCTTAATTTAAAAATACTTTATTTCTAAGAAATGCTAACCGTGCTGAGCTTTCAGCGAGTGGTGATCACTGAGCACAGATCACCTTTTTTAAAAGATTTTTTATTTATTTTTGTGAGAGAGAGAGAGAGAGAGAGCACATGAGCAGGGGGAGGGACAGAGGGAGAAGCAGACTCCCCTGCTGAGCAGGGAGCCGATGCGGGACTCGATCCCAGGACCTTGGGATGATGACCTGAGCTGAAGGCAGACACTTAACCAACTGAGCCACCCAGGCAACCGAGCACAGGTCACCTTACAAATATAAGAATAATGAAAAGAATAATGAAACATTGGGAGAATTATCAAACGGGGACACAGAGACACGAAGTGAGCAAATGTGGTTGGAAAAATGGCACCAGGAGACTTGCCCGACATATGACGGCCACAAACCTTCCGTGGTAAGAACCGCAGTATCTGCGAAGTGCGGGAGGACAAAGTCCGCCCGTGCTCATCCAAGCCTAGGATCCCACTGGTTATTCTGACCACTGAGAAAGAGAAAACACCGCCGTTCATACCCCAACACCAGCCAAGGTGTTGATGGGTGAACTCGCTCTGAGCTCATAGGTGCTTAACTGTGAAGAGCACGTCTCAGAGTCAGTGCAGGGAAGGATCGGCCTCCCAGTCCAAGATGGGGAAGACCGAGCTCCCGGAAGGGAAAGAACCAGCCTGGGGGGCTTTGGGGCTCTTGCTATTATGTTAATAAAGGCTTACTAGGGCTTATTCCAGAGTTCCACCCACAATGCATGCAGTGTTGTTTTTCTGGGTGAGGGGGAGATCTGCCTCAATTTCCCTGAAATGCTACTGGTGTGCCCCTATCTGTGCAGCCTTGGGGTTCAGGGTTTCCCACAGTAGAGGCTTCATTCTTCCCATCGCCCCCACATTTCACCAGAGGTAGACACAGTTGGGAGGGTTTTCTTCAAAGCAAGTTTTAGAGATTATAGTAATTTTGAGGACCGAGTCCTGCCTTGAGCCCTGCCCTAGGCTTCCCATGCAATAATTCATTATGGAAGAATTTTTCAGAGACAGCAACTGGCCTTAGAAGGCGATGAGCTCATGAATATGCATCAGCTCATCCTCATAAATTATGCATTTGATAGGGAGGCTTCCTGGGGAGGCCAGGGAGGGCGGGGAGTGCTTAGTCCTGACAGGCTTGCTCTCATGCACTTCTTGTAAAGCCCATATCCCGCTTGCCCTCCCTCCCCGTGACAATGAAATTGCGGGGCACCGCTCCGGCTCCATTCAAACATGGCACTCTGGTTTTCTAAGAATCTGGAGTTGACTTGGCTGTTGCTTCTCTGATGGCAAGACTGGAGGGTCCAGAGGGGTCAGACAGGCATGTATTCGCCCCCCCAGGGCAACTTGCTTCAGACACACAGACCTTCATAGTCTGACTTACAGAGGCCCCGGCAGCTGAAAAGCTGATGCCCAGACGTGTGATTTACGTGTTGTTTAGATTTCAAGGGCTCATATTCCTCCAAATGGGTTCATGCTCAGGGCCAGGTGGCCCCAGCATCTTGCAATTAAGCCCTGTGCCAAGAGTCAGGGTCAGACCAAGGTGGTAGCAGGAAGGAAGGGAGGTGTCTGGGGTGACCCCAGGCACCTGCCCTCCCCAGAGCCACCCCTGGCCTCCCAGATGCGTTGCTGTGCGCAGTGAACACATGGGCAGTCGGGGTCCAAGGTGAGCTCTGCATGGTCTGCTTGGCTGGATGGAGGTCACCCCTTCCCTGTGTCCATCCCTCCTCTTGCCCAGCTGCTGCCACGTGGGCCCACCTTCCCCGCGGCTTTCTTGTGGTTCTGCCACATCGTGGGGGTCACACCTCAGCCACTCTTGAGGGCAGTCCTGGGCCAGGGGGTCCTGTTTCTCTGTCTACGTCCTTCTGGGACCATCAGCTCCTTTTCTGCTACCCACAGCCTTCACGTGTGGGCACGTCAGCCCCTTCCTTCCATTCCTGGTCGCGGTCCAGGCCTCAGCCGGAGAGGGAGGGGCCCGTCCTGGTGAGTGGCTGGGAGGTGGCACTGTGGGTTCGGAGCGGGCTCACTGAACACTGTCTCCAGCCCGGCAGCTCGGGGTGGAGCCCCCACCCCCAGCAGGGCCAGACGAAGTGCTCCCGAACACTGTGAACACATATGGATCGAGAGCTATGGGTTTAGGCTGAAACCATTCCATCTTGTTAAAAAGTAAACTCCCAAATGTGTGTAAGAAACAAAACCTCTACGGAAAGTGAGAGACGTTGAGAACAAGAAACCTCTGTCACCTGCGGTCCCTTCACCTGGAGACACAGCAGGCCGGCGTTTGGGCTCCCTGCCCTGCCACATGTGTTGCTGAGCAGAACTGTCCCCACAAGCCTCCTGTAGGAGGGCGTCTCCCGTCCTCGTCTCACTGTGATGTCACGAGTGTTTCTCACGTTGTTGCCATCTCTAGAATTACCGCTTCTAGCGACCGCAGAACCTAATGCATGGGACCCTTCCCTTATGTTTGGGCGTTACCTGCAGGGTTTTAGAAAGTTGCTGTTCAAAGGAAATGACTTTCAGCCATCTATTAATTTAATTCTTCCTGGCGTGTCACTAATGGAAGGCAGCTATCGACCGGTCCTTCGTCTACACGGCTAGCCTCCGACGGCAGGAAACACGGCTTTCTCCCCAGCCTCGCTGTAAGGGCCTTGAAGACAGGACGGGAGCCCGCTCCACTCCCACATGCACGCTGACAGCTGCCACTGTTCATCCTGTTCCCGCCAAGTAAGCACCTGTCCTGGGCCAGACGGTCCCCACGCTGCCATCACATGTCCCACCGTAGGCGGAGCAAATAGTGTCTCACCCTGTACTTGTCTTCAGCTGGGATGCCCAGAGCAGAGATTCAGACCCTGCCCGAGGGCCACCGAACCACCAATGCCTGACCTGGGGGAGCCACAGGCAAGCAGGGGGCCATCCAGCCTGAGGGCTGACGCCAGTAGAAACCAGAGGCCAGTTAGAGAAACACCGTGGAGGCTGAACCAACTCCGTGCCTGAACAGATGTGGGGACAGCCAAGAGAGGAACCCCACCCCCAGGCAGTGACCTGGACTGTCAGCATCTTCACCCGTACCAGCCGGGCAATAGCAGCACCTGTGCCCCTGGATGGTTTTTACGTGTACTTTTTAAAAAAAGATTTTATGTATTTATTTGAGAGCAAGAAAGCATGAGAGAGAGATCAGGAGCAGGGTGGAGGGGTAGAGGGACAAGCAGGCTCCCCACTGAGCAGGGAGCCCGATGCGGAGTCGATCCCAGGATCCCAGGATCATGACCTGAGCTGAAGGCAGACGCTTCACCGACTGAGTCCCCAGGCTCCCTAAGTGTACTTTTTAAGTCAGTATTTAGCGTGCCTACAGCGGAGGGAGCAGGTCGTAAGCACAACACTTGATGAATTTTCACCAAGTGAACAGACGCCTGTGTCACCAGGACCCTGAATCAAGAGACAGAATGTTACAGCTCCGAAGTCCCCCTGATACCTCCAGGCACCACCCCTGTCCAGACCCCTCACACTGCAGATGAGCCTTGCTTGTTTTAGACATCACGCGTTTGCAAATGCAAAGGCTGGGCCAGAGCTGGAGCAACTGGAACTCCCACGTTACTGCCGGACTGTGCGTTGTCGAGAGCATTCTGGAGACGGAGGTTACCTCCTAAAGTGGAATGAGACTGTCGACGTGCCCGTATGATGTCTGCGTACGTGTGCGCACACATACATGCTGCTCCCAGTGATGTCCCCAAGGGACCTAAACACGCATATTTACCAAAAGGAATGTTCGCAGCAGCAAGTTCATGAAAGCTTCACACTGGATGCGGCCTAAGGACGTCGACGCTGAAATCAGTAAGTCACACAGCGGAGTGGCACTCAGCAACGAGAAGGAAGGAAGGACACGCAGCAGGGTGGATCTCAGAGGAAGGGAGGCCGACCCGCAGGAGCGCGCGCGGTGAGGTGCCCTGGGCTGTTCCCGGGAATAACGAGCTCATACGAGGGAAGCGCCCAGGCAAGGGCCCGGCGAACTTGGCTGTGGTTCGCATCACTAGTCTCATGACTCGCATCACTTAGTCCCACTAAGCTGGAATGATGCTTTGACTGATTTTAGCTTTTCCCATGCACGTTCCTTCCCCTCTCTGAGGCTCAGCACAGAATGAACATGGGCATGGGAGGGGCGCTGGGGTGGCTCAGGAGTGGGGCATCCAACTCTTGATCTTGGCTGAGGTCGCGATCTCAGGGTCATGAGATGGAGCCCCGTATTGGGTTCTGTGCTCAGCGTGTAGTCTGCTTGTCCCTGTCCCTCTGCTCCTCTCCCCACCTGCTTGCTTGCTCTCTCTCTCAAATAAATAAGTAACATCTTCTAAAAAAATAAGCATGGAGAGTGACATGAGCTGGCCGCTCAGGGCCGTGGGGGACGCCTCTTCTGGCCATTCGTGAGCATCACCACGTCCACTCTGCTGGGCAAGGGAGGGGCCAGGCCGGGGTCAGGGGGAGGCTTTGGCTCCTAGAGGTCACTGACCTGCGGAGGCCCTCCCTCGAAGGCAGGGCTTGGGTATCAGGCTGCACTTTGTTTCTTGCTAGGACTGCAGGCCAGCTCAGGGCCTTGAACACTTCCTTGAGGAGGAGAGAGTTTGCAGCGGGGCCAGGAGGTGTGGGAGCAGAAGTGGGGGTGCCAGAGACAGGCACAAATCCCATGCTGGCCAGTGATTTGCAGCGTGACCTCTGGGTCTGCCCTCCTCCCTTCCCCCTCCCCTCTTCCTCTCCTCCTTGGCTTCTCTCTCTTTCTCCTCCCCCTCTCCCTCCTCCCCCTCCCCCCCTTCCCTCTCTCCCTCTCACTCTTTCCCTTCCTTGTCTCCGTAGCCCTGCAGTTTTACAGACAAAAAAATGCTGCTCAGAGAGGCCACTGACCTGCCCCAGGTCACACGGACAGGAAGAGCTGGGGCCAGAATTCAGCCCTAATTGTCCCTCCCTTGTGCTTTCCTGGCCACCACTGGGACTAAGGGTGGTCTTCCCCACCTGGAGTCGCCCCTCCTCACCAGTCACAAGCTGAGCTCCTGCTGTTGGGCCCTTGTTCAGTAAAGCCCGCTGGTTCCGGCTGCCAGAAGCCTTTCTCTTGCTCGCTTCCCCAGAGGAGCCCAGAGCCCGGGCCGCCACTGCCTGTCCACCCTAGAGAGCTGGACAAGGAGAGCTGGGAGCTGGGCCTGCCCTCTGGGCCAGGTCTCTTGTGAGACTCTGTGCAGGGGAGCTGCGCTTCCCCCCGCTCTACCCGTGGGGAAGCCGGGCTCAGAGGAAGCAGGTTGAGCCTGTGCCTCGGGCTGTGGGAGGGGTGAGGCGAGGTCCAGCCCAGGCCCCCACTCTGCCCCACCAGCTCTCCTGTGAGGTGTGAGCTCCCAGAGGGGGCTGGGGGTGCAGGACAGGGGTGGGAGGTTCACCCAAGGAAGCCACAGCTCCTTTGTTGCCCTGTCTCTGCAGATGACAACCCTAAGGCCTGCACCCGTGTTGCCCCTTGGCAAAGACACTCCTGCGATCCGTATCTAAAGGCCCCCAAGTATGGGCCGGTTCTTGCTTTCCAGAAGGAAGGGCTGTAGCAGGTGGCAGCCTGAGAGGCACATTCTGCCCAGTGAACGGTCTCTGCCACTCAAATGCACACCCATGAGGGGCCAGAGGGGGCCTGGCCTGCCTTTCACCGTGCCCGAGCAGAGAGACAGCAGCCAGCAGAGCAGAGGAACCCACTGTATACGCAGCATTCTCCAGAGAGGCAGAAGCAGTAGGATACACAGGGATCTGTAAGAGGAGATTTATTATAGGAATTCACTCACCTGAGAGATGAGGCTGAGAAGTCCCACAGTCAGCCGTCCCCACGCTTGAGAATCAGGAAAGCCCGTGGTATGATTCAATCCCAGTCGGAAGGCCACTAAATCCCGGGAGATGTAAGTCCCCATCTGCTGCCCCAAAGCACCAGAATCAGGAGCATAGGTAACCCAGGGCCAGAGCTGATGTCCCAGCTCAAAGAGTGAATTCGCCCTTCCTCCACCTTTTTGTTCTATTCAGGCCCTCAGGGGATGGGTGACGCCCACCCACATCTTCTTACTCAGGCTGCAGATTCCAGCGCACTTTCTGAGACACCCTCACAGACACACCCAGAAATAACGTTTTACCACTGATCTGCGCGTCCCTTAGCCCCGCCAGGCCAACACATGAAATTCGCGGTGACACCCATAAGGTTGGGAGGGTGTCTGTGTGAGAGGAAAGAGCCATTCTATAGACAGCGCCACTGGGGCTGAATGGGGGATGCATTTCTCTTCACCTGCAGGACATGTTAAAGCTCACGATTCCTGAGCCCAAAGATTCTTACTCCCTGGCTGGATAATTTGAGTTTCTAACAAGCTCCCAGGGGCTGCTGATGCTAAGTACGGCATTCAGGTTCTCAAAGCCCGGAGCCCAGTGGAGAGAGAGCCCAGTAAACAGAGGGCTGTGGAGGGTCAGGGCAGGCTTCCTGGAGGGGACACCAGAGGTCCTGCTGGAAGGAAACGGGTTGGTGGCTGACGGAGTAAGGAAGGAGCGAGGCCCCCACCAGCACTGCAGTCCAGGAATATAGCAGAAAAAGCAGGACAGACTACGCATGGCCACAGAAGCAGGCATGCTTGGGGAAATATGCACGAAAGGTCCTCGATAGACCTTTGGCTTGGCCGGGGGTAGGTCTGTGTCGGTGTCCGGGGACACCCAAACCACTGTCTTACCCATTCCTCCACTGGTATTGTTTTCTTGTGATAAAATACATGTAACAAAATTCATCATCTTACTTGTGTTTAAGTGTACAGTTCAGGGGCGTTAAGCACATCCACTCTTTCCTGCCACCGCCACCATCCATCTCCAGAACTCTCCATTCTGCAAAACAGAACTCTGTATTCATTATTCATTAAGCACTAACTCTGCCTCTCCCCTCCCCTAGCCCATGGTAACCACTGTTCTACTTTCTGTCTGTATGAATTTGACTCCTCTAGGGACATCATAAAGCTGGAATCATACAGGATTTGTCTTCTTGTGACTTGTCTTCTTAGGTGACTGTCTTTTGTGATTGTCACTGAGCGCAATGTCCTCAAGGTTCATCCGTGCTGTAGCAGATGTCAGAATTCCTTTTTTTTTTTTCCTTAGAGGAAGGGACGTTTATTCTTCCGTGGAAGCACCAGAATTTCCTTACTTTAAAAAAAAGTTTTTTATTCTAATTCTAGCGTAGTTAACACAGTGTTCTGTTAGTTTCAGGTGTATGATATAGTGATTCAACACGTCCATACAGCACCCCCAACCCCTCCTTCCCCCAGTCTCCCCACCCAGCTCCCCTCGTAAACACCAGTTTGTTTTCTGTAGTTAAGAGTCTGTTCCTTGGTTTGTCTCTTTCTGTTTTATCCTTTGCTTGTTTGTTTTGTTTCTTAAATTCCACCTATGAGTGAGAGCATACAGTATTTGCCTTTTTCTGACTGATTTATTTCACTTCGCATAATACTTGTTAGCTCCATCCATGTCGTTGCAAGTGGCAAGGTTTCATTCTTTTTGATGGCTGAGTAATATTCCATTATATATCTATACCACGTCTTTATCCATTCATCAGTCGATGGATGCTGGCTGCTTCCATCTTCCCGGTATCGTAGATTATGCTGCCATAAGCATAGGGGTACATGTATCCCTTTGAATTAGTGTTTTTGTACAATTTCCTCACTTAGTAAGGCTGAACAATATTCCATTCTATGGGTATACCATCTTTTGTTTCTCCATGCCGCTGTCAGGGACACTTGGGCTGTTTCCAGCTGCTGGCTCTTGTGAGTAATGCTGCTGTGAACATAGGCGTGCAAATATCTGTTCAACCCCTTCTTTCAACTTCTTTTGAGTCTACAGTCAGAAGTGCTGGATCCTATGGCAATTCTATGTGTAATTATTTTGAGGAACTGAATCGGTATTTTTTATCACCCACAGATGGAGAATTTCAGGGAGGCTTAGCAACAGCGGGATGAGCTGGTCATTACGCTCGCACATTATTTAATGTTTGATTAATAGCTTCATTATCCTAGACTTAAAAGCCGGGTTTGAACTCTTCACTGTTGAAACCGTATTGGACAACGTTAAATATCCACCCAAATCAACATCAATAATTTGTTCCACTTGGCAAGGGAAAATGTTTAAAATTCAATGAAGCCAGCAGATACCCACAACCCTGTGTTGCCAAGCAGCAATCGTGCTCACAAACGGCCAGAGCTTTTCTTATAAAGAGAGGAGGAGGCCAGCGTCCGCACGGAGACAACGGGTCTGTCGCTAATGGAGTGAGGCTGGCCGTGGAGTTTCTATAGGAGGCAAAGTGCAATCCATCATTTCTGAGTGTTTACTTTGAAAGTATGGCATGTCCACTGGGAATTGCAGTTTTCCAAGGTCCTCTTGCTGGTTTTGCTGATTCATATTCCCACAATTCCTTCACCGCATAATATTTTCCCATTGCCATGGTGACCGTGTGAGGAGAAGGCATAGGGAGAAACTTCTGAGTTTCCTGCTTATTCCACAGAACTGAGATTCGACTTCTGCTGGAGAGTGGGTTACGTGTTTCTATTTTAAAGAGAAGAGGTAGGTTCCACCGAGCCGAGTTCTCTCGGGCTCAGAGAGAGCAGGAGTCAGGGAATGAGAACAGCTGGGCAACTGGTCCTGCATCCAGCACTTTCTAGCTGGTTCTGGCACGTTCTGGTTGTTGACCTTGGTCAAGACTTTCCTTCTCTGAGCCTTGGTTCCTTTCTCTGTAAAATGAGGTGCAGAATGGCAATTAGGGTTCTCTGCGGAATTGATCGAGAAAATGCAAGACATTTACAAATAGTAAAACCTTATTTAAAAAAAAAAAAACCCACAAAGAATTCCTCAAATACAAAGCCCTTTAGTCCAGGCCAAGGTGTTGCCGCGGGTGGTTTTATCTGGAATTGCTGTTGGTTGCGTTCCTTCCGACCGCTCCAACCCCCTCATTCACACACACGGCAGCCTTGACCTCCTCAAGGACAGGAGCTTTACTTTGTCATACTGATCCCTCCAGTTTGCAGAGCACACAGCTTTTCCTAGTGCAGAAAATCTTGCACGGAGCTCAAACGTGGATCCAGCAAGTGCTTGCCAAGCTCAGTCTGCACCAGGCTGTGGGGCCGCAGAGACAACTTGGGGGGGGGGCTGAGTCACCCCAATTCTGAGGTCTG
Source organism: Ursus maritimus (assembly GCF_017311325.1). NCBI lineage: Eukaryota > Metazoa > Chordata > Mammalia > Carnivora > Ursidae > Ursus > Ursus maritimus. The sequence continues at coordinate 4,688,501 of NW_024425008.1, read as the reverse complement.
CCTTTGATCTCACAGCAGCCTTTCCTGGGGGTGCGGGACAGAGGGAAGCACACTTACATTAAAAGTGTGAAATGGGGGGCGCCTGGGCAGCACAGCGGGTAAGCGTCTGCCTTCGGCTCAGGGCGTGATCCCGGCGTTATGGGATCGAGCCCCACATCAGGCTCCTCCGCTAGGAGCCTGCTTCTTCCTCTCCCACTCCCCCTGCTTGTGTTCCCTCTCTCGCTGGCTGTCTCTATCTCTGTCAGATAAATAAATAAAATCTTTAAAAAAAAAAAGTGTGAAATGGAAGATTCAACCTTATTTCAGGAACCTTCCAGAGCAAAATGGTGTGTCATAGAGTTGAGAAACTGGTTAATTACAATGCCGTGTGTTACGTGAACTTCTCAGAACCTCTCTGTTAGCAGAGGTGATCCAGAGAAGGAAAGGGTTCACTCTGTGTGATGGGGCGGGGTGTCAGAGAGTTTCATGGAGCAGCTGTCCTGGCTGGAGGGTGACAGACCGGAGCTGCCACACTGAGCTGCCACGGAAAAAGAGATTTTGCGGGCGCAAAGGCTCATGGCAGCGGGCTACGATTAAAGGAGCTGTCGGTAACTCCGTGCGGCCGGAGCATAGAGGAGGAGGAGGGAGGAGGACAGAATGCAGGCAGGCCAGGAATGACCGCACACACTACACACTCAACTAATGGGCACTAAGAGAATCCGTGCTCAGATCGTGTGTCTTGTGCACCAGGCAGCTTGGTCAAAAGGGAAGACTTTGGTGTGCTTGAAAATCCCCCCAATGCTGGTTGTGTCTTTTTTGTCCCCAGTTTGGAGCTTCAGAGTGACCCAAGCTGGCATTGGTTGGAGGTTCTGATGAGGAATCAAGACAGCCACGAGCTGCAGACCCTCCACCATTCAGGGGACCCCATCAGAGGTTCTTCTTCTGGTCGTCCTTCCTTCCTTTCTTTCTTTTCTTTTTTTAAGATTTTATTTATTTATTTGACAGAGATAGAGACAGCCAGAGAGAGAGGGATCACAAGCAAGGGGAGTGGGAGAGGAAGAAGCAGGCTCCCAGCGGAGGAGCCTGATGTGGGGCTCAATCCCAGAACGCCGGGATCACGCCCTGAGCTGAAGGCAGATGCTTAATGACTGCACCACCCAGGCACCCCTGGGCCTGCCACCTAGCACATATGGAATAAACATTAAGTCCTTCCTTTTCCTACTCTTAATTCTAGCAATTTCTACTGCTATTATAATGATCTGTGTCTGCCTTACCCACTAGATGTTGAATTTTAAGGGTCTATGATTTAGTCCTTTGTGTTTGCCCTAGCAGAGTGATTTTCCATCTTTTTTTAAGAAATGAGCCATAGTAAGAAATATATCTTACGTCATAACTCATATGTATAAATATCAATTAGGTCAAGATGTGTTGGGATCCTCTGTCATTACTGATTTTTTTTAAATGGTCTAACTGTTCTGTAAATTGCTGAGAGAGGGGTGTTAAAATCTCCTCATATGATTGTGAAGTTGTCTATTTCTCCCCTTTGTTTTTTTCCGAAGACTTTAAATTTTTAAGTTATCTCTACACCCAACATGGGGCTCAAACTCACAACCCTGAGACCCAGAGCTGCACGCTCTACTGACTGAACCAGCTGGGAGTCCCTATTTCTCCCCCTTTAAAGCTGTCAGTCTGGCTTCATGTACTTTGAGGCTCGGTATTTGGCACATGCACCTTCATTATGGCTATGTCTTCCTGATGAATTGACCCTTTCATCGTTAGGTGGCGTCTCTCTTCAGCTCCAGTGCTTTTCTCTGTCCTGAAGCCCATGTCCTCTGGTATTGATAGAGCCACTCCGACCTGGAGTGGCATGTTACGTCCTTGCCCAACGCACTTACTTCCCGTCAACATGGCTTAATATGTAAAGTGAGTCTCTAGCAGACGGCACACGTGTACAGTTGTGTCTCACTTCTTGTCGCATTCTAGTAACCTCTGTCTTCGGATTCGAGTGGTTGCCCATGACCCTTTAATAGAATTATTTGCTTGGTTACCTGTGAGTCTATCATTTTATTTTTTATTTCCCCTTCGTCATCTCTGTTTTTAATTTCTTTTTTTTTTAAGATTTTATTTATTTATTTGACAGAGATAGAGACAGCCAGAGAGAGAGGGAACACAAGCAGGGGGAGTGGAAGAGGAAGAAGCAGCCTCCTAGCGGAGAGCCTGATATGGGGCTCGATCCCAGAACGCCGGGATCACGCCCTGAGCCGAAGGCAGACGCTTAACCGCTGTGCCACCCAGGCGCCCCTGTTTTTAATTTCTCTATTCACTTTTCTGTCCTTTTAAAGAGAGAGAGAGAGCTTGAGTGAGCAGGGGACGGGGCAGAGGGAGAGAGAGAATCTGAAGCAGACTCCTCACTAAGTGCAGAGCTGGACACAGGGATCATGACCTGAGCTGAAATCAAGAGTCCAATGCCTAACCGACTAGGCTACCTAGCAGCCCCTTTCCTGCCCTTTTTAAGAATTATTTGAATATTTGGGGGAATTCCATTTTAATCTACCCATTGACTTTTTAGCTATACCTCTTTGCCTTTTTAGTAATTGTTTCAGGGATTATAGTATACATCTTAAATTTTCACTTATACTTAAGGTTAAAATGGGATGGTTTCACATAAAATGTAGGAACTTTGCAGCCATTTGGTGCATTTATCCTCATTCCCTCATCCTTGCACTGCAGTTGTAACATGTATTATATCTCTATCTACTTTAAATTCCATAAGATGGTGTTAAAATGTTTGCTTCAGACAGAAATAGGTAATTTTTTAAGATTTTTTTAAATTTAGAGAGCAGGGGGAGGGGCAGAGGGAGGGGAGAGAGAGGGAATCTCAAGCAGACTCCACACTGAGTGTGGAGCCAGACACAGGACTCGATTTTACGACTCGGAGATCATGAGCTTAGCCGAAATCATGAGTCAGACGCTTAACCAACTGAGCCACACAGGCACCCCTAGAAATGGGTAATTTTTTAAGTTAAGAGGAAAATGGTCTTTTGTATTTACTATTTCTGATATCATTCATTCAGTCATGAAGATCTGAACTTTTCTCCTGCTTCCTTTGCCTTCAGACTGAGGAAGTTCCTTTAGTATATCTTAGGTCTGGTGGGGATGAGTGGCCAAAGTTTCCTTTATTTTAAAATGTCTTTATTTCATCTTCAGTCTTGAAGAATACTTTTGCTGGATATAGACTTCTGGGTTGATAGTATTTTTTCTTTCAACACTTTAAAGCTGTTGTTCCACTGTCCTCCGACCTCCATGGTTTTGGATGAGATGTCTGTGGTCATTCAGATTGGTTTCCTTGTATGTAACACATGATATTTCTCGGTCCGCTTTCCAGCTTTATCTGGTTTCCAGCAGTGTTTTATGATGTGCCCCAGACATAGCTTTCTTTATCCTCTTCAGATGTGTTGAGCCTCTTGAAATTATAATTTATGTTTTTCTTCAAGTGTGGGAAGTTTTCAGCCATTATTTCTTCCAATAACGTTTCCTGCCCTGTTCTCTTCCTGTCCTCTGGAACTTTTAAACCTTTGAAATTGTTTTACTGTCCTTGAGGCTCTGTTAATTTTATTGTCTTTATCTTCTCTCTCTTTCAGATTGGAAAATTTTTATTCATCCCTTTCCAAGTTTGTGGATTATTTTTCCCTTCTCATTCTGTGTCCAGTGAATTTTTTCCATTTCAAATACTGTGGTTTTCAGTTCTGAAATTTTCATTTGATTAATTTTAAATGTATAAGTCACAGGTTTTTTAGTATGTGTACAAAATTGTACAATCATCACCACTATATAATTCCAAAACATTTCATTACTCCTAAAAGAAACCCAGTATTCATTGGCAATCACTCCCCATTCCCACTTCTCCCCGGCTCCTGGCAACTACTAGTCTACTTTCTTTCTTTATAGATTTTCCTATTATAAAAATTTCCTATAAATGAAATGATACAATAAGTGGTCTTTATATCTGGCTTCTTTCAATTAACAGTGTTTTCAAGGTTTATCCATATGGTAGCCTGTACCAGTACTTCATTCTTTTTAATGGCTGAATAATATTCCATTGCATGAATATACCATATTTCATTAACCCATTCATCAGTTAGTTGATGGATATTGGATTTTCCCCCTACTTTTTAGCTCTTATGAATAATGCTGCCAGTTGGTTCATTTTTATATTTTATATCTTTTGTTTGAGATATCCTATCTTTTCTTTATTAGGACATTTCTTTACCTCATTGAATGTTGTTATAATAGCTGCTTTAAAGATCTTATCTAATAATTCCAATATCTGGGTCATCTTAAGGTTGGTTTCTGGTGATTGACATTCTTCTTGAGAATAGGTCGCATTTTCCTGGCTTTTCATATATAGAGTAATTTTAGAGTAATTTTGGATTGTGTCTTGCACTTTGTGGGTGTTATGTTCTGGAAACTCTGGATTCTGTGATATTGTTTTGAAGAGGGTTGATGTTTTTGTTTCAGCAGGAACTAACTTGGTTAGACTCAAACATTTGTGGTGGGTGGGAGCCCAGATCTTGGTTCAAGCTGCTTTTAACAAGCCACACACATGTGTGGTTTGGGGGTCAGCCAGAAATTTGGGCAGAGTTTACACACAAAATTTTGTGTATTCCTTCTCTGGCTCTCTCCTTTATGGGCTTCCTCCCCACTCCCAACTCTGGTTGTCCAAGCCGCCTTCTTCTGGTTCCTAAGTCCAGGGGGAAAATAGGCTTCCTGCTGGAATTTAGCCACCTTGTTCCCCCACCACAAATGTGCCTGCCTTCAGGGCAAAGCCACAAAAATGGGAAATTGCCCCTTATGGGTTGATTCTTCTAGGGATTTTTTTAAATTTTATTTATTTATTTGAGAGAGAGTGAGAGAGAGAGAGAGAGAGCACGAGTGGGGTGAGGGACAGAGGGAGAAGCAGGGAGCCTGATGCGAGGCTCGATCCCAGGACCCTGAGGTCACGACCTGAGCCGAAGACAGATGCTTAACCAACTGAGCCACCTGGGCACCCCTCTTCTAGGTTTTAATGCTACTCCAAAACCTGCCTGCTTATGTTTACTCTCCAGGACCCTCAAGATGTTGTTTTTGCTATTTTGTTCATAGTTTGTTAATTTGTAGATGTTGTCTGCAGGAAGGTTGGTTTGTGAGGAATTTAATCCTGCATAAAGAAGCAGAATATGTGTGTGTGTGTGTGTGTGTGTGTGTATGAATATATGTATATATTTCAATATATATTAATATATATTTCAATATATATTCAAATACATGTACATTTGAATATTTATTTGAAACAAAAAGGTTTATGAATCAATACTTACCCTACTCCATGTTTACACATGATATATTCTGATATTTTCTGCTCTGCTCCACAGTATTTCATTTAAAAAATGCTGGTCTCAGTCCCCTGCTACATTGATTTCATGAACCAAGAGTGGGTCATGACCCACAGTGTGACCCGTGGTGCTCTAATGCCTGGCAGGCAAGGGGCAGGTGCTCTTACTAGAAGAGCTCATTGAACAAAATGCAAGGGGTCCCCCCTCCCCTGCCCCAGTTTTCCTGAACATACTGGGAGCAGGGTGGTCATAATGACGTTCTCACAGATGGGTGAACATCTGTGCCTCCTCCCCCTCCACCCCCACCCCTCCTGGGGCCTGCAGTGACCAAAGCCCAAAGTAATAGCTCCCCAGGGCCCATGCCTTGCTGCTACATGTGATTCACAGGCTTTTGCTAGCACGTCCCTGACCCCCCAAGGCAGCAACATAGGCTGCAAACTTTTTATTTCGCTAAATAAAGACATTTAAAAACCATGGCCATCTACTCGAACCACCATTTCGTTTAAAAAAATCACAAAAACATCAGATGGACAATCTCAGAACAAGGCAAAGGGCTGAAATCAAATTCGCTTTGTGCATCCTGAAAACCCACTGCACATCTCACTCGTGGGTGGGCGTTTGGGAGCCTCTGGTCCAGCCGGGGCCACAGGAGGCCGGGGCTAGAAGGACACTGGGAGGTTTCAGAATCTACCCCTCTCCCTCCCACCTGTGTCGGGCCCAGAATGGGGTGGACATCTGCCCAGGGTCCCAGATCTGGGAGAGATAAAGTTTTTTCCAGTTTTTTCCACAGAAAATTCACCAAAATGCTGAGTAGCTCTGACTGCAAAGACGCGGCGCCTGCTCCCAGATCCCATCTGTGCTCCACACACTTCCCAGATCACTGAGCTCATTTCACTAACCGCCACCAGTCCCCTGGGGTGGCTTCCTCTGCCCTACTTGCCACCACCCAGATACGCAGGGCCTTGTGGCAGAGAACGGCGGCAGGGATGGGAGAGGATCCCACCAGGCCAGGTGGGCGTGCTCCCCCCTCGCGTCCCCGCCCTGCTCCCAGCAGCATTGGAGGCCCAGAGCCCCATTAGTGCCTGCATAATGGATGTCTCTTTTCTTGGAAATCACCAGCCCATCTACTTAATGACAACGAGGGAAGTCGGATGCGGGCGCTCTGCTTCTAAGGCTGGTCTCGCCTCCTATCCCTCTTGGAGGAGGGGCAGCCCGGTGCTCACGCCGGGGGAGCTGGCGAGGTGTCTTTCTTCTGCCTCACAAAGGCTGGGTGAGCATCTTCCCCTCCCACCCTCAGGCCGTCCTGCTGAGGGCTGGGGTACGGGGCCTCCGAACCATGCTCAGGGTGGGTGGGGTGGGCAGAAGGAGCTGGGGTCAGGGAAGAGCCCTTCGCAGGGCTAAGGGGGGGCGAGGGTGGGAGGGAGGGGGGGAAGCAGAGCTCCAAGCAAAGAGCAGAGGGCTTGGAGGCGAGAGGGTGGGATCCTAGGGGTGGAGGACTTTCCCTCACCCTCTGAATGCCTCCGGTCACCAGAGACAGCCATGCGGGCATGGCCCGGACCTCTCCGCTAATGCACATCCACGCTCTTCACCGCGGTGGTCCTCGGCATCTTTAGGGTCAGCTGGTGCACCTGGTTTGGCCACGGTGATTGTTGAGATTCAAGTATTTCTGTACTGCTCCGTATTTCTGGAAGGCTGCCTCATCCCCCAATCCTCCCCTGAATGCACCCTTTTGTCCTGCCACCCAGCCTCCTTCTGGGGTCCCTCCGACTTCCCCATGTCCAGCAAGGAAAGGGCTCCTGCCGAACACGCCAGGGGCTCCAGGCCCTTGCTGCAGTCCTGGCCGTGCGGGCTATTGCAGAGTTTAACAAGTCCCTCGGGCCTTCTTTCTGCTAGGCTACTGGCGCATGGCCGCCCGCTGATTTGCAGCCATGGGCATATGCCTCGTCTGCTTGTGGGGCTGAGCCAAGGATGTCAGCCTTGCTCCTGGGTGACCTGCAAGCTTAGGGGTAAGGAGCTGTCTTGGTGCATCCACGGGAAACCTTGGGTCAGGAGAAGCTGCAGGGAGAAAGGGCTGGAATTTGGGCGGGGTGGGGGTACATTGCCGGCATCCCCCTGAATGGTGAAGAAAGTTGAGAGTGAAAATTCTAATTGCAAATCCCTCTGACAGCTTGAGTTTAAGGGAAAAGATGAGCTAAATTTAACCTAGCCAGTTAAAGAGCCAAAAATGCAATTTACTAATTAGCTTAAAATGGAAACGAGTCCAGTGATCATAAAGAGCTTTTCTAGTTACAAAATACAAAAAAAAAAAAAAAGAGGCTGTTCCTCTCTTCGTACTGACATTCATTTTACATCCTAATACTGTTATATAATTAGGAATGTAGCCTGCTGGCACGGTGTTCAAGACAGGCAGAGCACCACAGCCCTCTTGAAAAGTTCCAGGAAGCTGTGTCCATGGCAAATGCATTTTCTAATTACAGAGCGCTGGGAGGGATCCAGTCTCGGTTCTCAGGGAGTGCAGAGCCCACGGGGTGCCGAGGCAAGGTCTCACACTGGAGTTCTTCTAGATGGCACCCAGTGCCGAGGGGCTCAGAGGAGGGAGAGGGGCATCTGGTAGGGAGGGAGGAGAGGGTCCCCAGAGTGGGAGGCATCGGAGATGACCCTTGAGGGATGGGTGACTGGGAAAATGCGGAGTGCATCTGTCTGTTTGGGCTTCCATAACACAATACCACAGGCTGGGGGGCTTAGACAACAGAAATTTACTTTCTCCCAGTTCTGGAGGCTGGCAGGTGAAGATCAAGGTGCTGGCAAGTCTGATTTCTGGGGAAACTCTCTTCTGTCCTGCAGATAGCCACCTTCCCATTGCATGCTTACATGGAGGAGAGAGAAAGTGCTGTTGTCTTCCTTTCCTTAGAGGGATGCCAGTCCTATTACATGAGGGCCCTACCCGGGTGACCTCATTTAACCTTGATTCCCTCCTTTTCTCCAAATGCAGGTGCATCAAGGGTTAGGGCTTCAATATAGGAAATTGGGGGGACAAAATTCAGTCCGTGACAGGGAGCAATGGGAAGGAACAGCACGAAGTCTGTGATGGAACAGCGTGGGGGTGTATCCAGAGAATGAAGGGGTCCACGTCACACGTGAGCAGGCTGAGGTGTGGGCAAACGGGATAGACCCCGAGCTGGAAGGTCTGGCCTGACCTCATCACAGCAGTTCCCAGGCCTGGCTTACCCTTCGGTCTTGGGCAGTGGGGAGCCACTGAGGACTTCTGAGCAGGGTAGCGATTGCATGAGAGCTGCAGTTCAGCAGACCACTCTGGGCACGCTTAGAGGAGGATACATTTTCATTACCGTGGGATGTATTTTGTTGAATATAATTTTTGGACCAACTTGGAAGGCGTGCCTAAAACAGGGGGCTAACTTATGAGCCCCTTCTGTTTCCCACATAATGGTAGTATTGGGTTAGCAACAAGGACTTTGAACACAACATTTGTGGATTGATCCAGGACAGTATAAATAGTCATCGCACAAAAGGTACCATTTGGGAGAAAGCGTTCTCTTAGCAAATTTGCATGATACAGTTTATGTTTCTACTCTTCCAACTAAAACAGATGGTTTTCCAAACTATGGCTATCTTTTAAGAATATTTACTGCTGCTGTAATTTGGTGCAATAAAATGTCCTTTGGGCAAAAATAAAATCTTAGCAGGTAAAACAGCTGTTCGTATATTAAATATGTAGGAAAGTGTGTCCTTGAAGTCCTCCTAGATGGAGCTGAAAGGAGGAAGTTCTATCTGTTATAAATGGAGAAAGTGTAAAAACCTGTAAAATTAGTGCAGAATCCCGATGACGTATAGATGAACATTTTACTATCCCATTCATTGCATATGGTTAGTTTTTAATCAGTAAGTGACCTCATTAAGAATGCACATAATAATGTAATTAAGGACAGCATCATAGTATATGGTATATAAATGAATTCTAACTTGTTGTCATTAGTAATATCGGTCCTAAATTAATTCCCCTCTTCCCAAATGGCTATGTGTTGCCCATAAATTTGTTCTCCTGCCACCACCTCTATTTCTCACCAGAGTGGCCAATATATGAAAATATAAGCTTACACATTGATATATTTATTATGGGGATTTTCTTTTCTGACAGATTTATCATAAGGCTCTTTATATCAGAAACTCCAGCCACATTGTCCCAAGCCTTTCACTGATTTTCAAACGCACAATTTAGAGTTCTTCAGAAACCCACCTACTATACAAAAACAAAGTAGAAAGGCACATAAATCTCTAACCTCCTTGAAGTTTTTCTTATTAAAAAGAAAGGTCCTTTAGGGGCAGGAACTGAGATTTCACCTTCATTGGCACGGCACCTGCTCACAGCAAATGTCTGTAGAATGAATGAATGAATGAATGAATGAATGAATGAACAAATAAACCAATTGAAGTTTGGGAGCTTAGATTAAAACGTACGTATAATTTTTAAACTTAATTTCAGTTCATTAAAGTCATACTGCACATATTTAAAACAATCAGGTAGTTCTACAAGTCTTAATACAAAAATATAGCAGTTAGCTTCCTTCAGGCCATCCCCACATTCGAACCTCCCAGACACAACTGCTACTTTCAAATACTGTATCTCTTCCTTTTGGTAAGCATTTATCTTTCTTGAACTAGCCTGGGTGCACTGATTCTCCCAGATCTTCCAGATGCAGGAATGTGTTACCTGTTAGTGTCCCACAACAGCGGATGAAGACCTCGCTCTCGTTCACGTGGCTCACGACACAACCACAAATGCACACACATGTCTCCTCTTCCCAATGTAGTCATGTCATAATTTATTAGTACTATTATTCAAGTATAAAAAACCTAGTGTCATATTAGTTTCAGGTGTATAATATAGTGATTCAGCAACTCTATACATGAGTCAGTGCTCACCATGGTAAGTGTATTCTTAATCCCTTTCACCTATGTCACCCCCACCCCCGACCATCAGTTTGTTCTCTATAGTTAAGAGTCTGGATTTTTGCCTCTTTCTTTGTTCATTTGTTTTGTTTCTTAAATTCCACATATGAGTAAAAGCATATGGTATTTTTCTTTCTCTGACTTATTTCACTTGGCATTATACCCTCTAGACCCATCTGTGTTGTTGCAAATGGCAAGATTCCATTCTTTTTTATGGGTGCATAATATTCCTCTCTCTCTCTCTCTCTCTCTTTCTCTCTTGCTCACCTCTTGTTTATCCATCCATCTGTTGGTGGACACTTGGGCTGTTTCCATATCTTGGCTATTGTAAATAATGCTGCAATAAACATAGGGGCACATATATCTTTGTGAATTACTGTTTTTGTTTTCTTTGGGTAAATACCCAGTCGTGGAATTACTGGATCATATGGTAGTCTCATTTTTAATTTTTTTGAGAACTTCCATACTGTTTTCCACAGTAATCGTACCAGTTTGCACTCCCACCAACATTGCGCAAGGGTTCCTTTTTCTCCACATCCTTGGCAACCTTTGTTTCTTGTGTTTTGATTCTAGTCATTCTGACAGGTGTGAGGTGAGATCTCATTGTGGTCTTGATTTTGTATCTCCCCGATGCTGATCGATGTTGAGCATCTTTTCACGTGTCTGTTGGCCATCTGGATGTCTTCTTTGGAAAAAAGTCCATTTGTGTCTTCTCAGTTTTTAATTGGATTATTTGGTTTTTTGGTCTTGAGTTGTATCAGTTCTTTATATATTTTGGATATTAACCCCTTATCAAATACATCGTTTGCAAGTATCTTCTCCCATTCAGTAGGTTGTCTTTTTACATTATTGATGGCTTCCTTTGCTAGGCAGAAGCTTTTTATTTTGGTGTAGTCCCAATAGTTTAATTTTGCTTTTGTTTCCCTTGCCAGAGTAGACATATTTAGAAAAATGTTTCTATGGCTGATGTCAAAGAGATTATTGCCTGTCTGTTCTTCTAGGAATCTTATGGTTTCCGGTCTCACATCTAGGTCTGTAATCTATTTTGAGTTTATTTTTGTGTATAGTGTTAGAAAGTGGTCCAGTTCCATTCTTCTGCTTGTAGCTGTCCAGTTTTCCCAACACCATTCGTTTTTTTTTTGTTTTGTTTTGTTTTTTTAAAAGATTTTTATTTTATTTATTCGACAGAGATAGAGACAGCCAGCGAGAGAGGAAACACAGGCAGGGGTAGTGGGAGAGGAAGAAGCAGGCTCCCAGTGGAGGAGCCTGATGTGGGGCTCAATCCCAGGACTCTGGGATCACGCCCTGAGCCGAAGGCAGATGCTTAACAACTGAGCCACCCAGGCGCCCCCCCAACACCATTTGTTGAAGAGACTTTTTCCCATTGTATATTCTTGCCTCCTTTGTCATAGGTTAATTGACCATATAAGCATGAGTTTATTTCTGGACTTTCTATTCTGTTCCATTGATTTATGTATTTACTTTTGTGCCAGTACCAAACTTTATTTTTTTTAAGATCGATTTACTTATTTTTGAGAGAGAGCATGTGTGGAGGGGAGGGGCAGAGAGAGAAAGAGAATCCCAAGCAGACTCCCTAATGAGCACAGAGCCCCACTTGGAGCTTGATCCCATGACCCTGAAATCATTGCCTGAGCCGAAACTGAGTTGGACGCCTAACTGACTGAGCCACCCAGGTACCCCACAGACTGTTTTGATTACTACAACTTTGTAGTATATCTTGAAATCTGGGCTTGCAGTACCTCCAGTTTCATTCTTTTTCAAGATTGCTTTGGCTATTTGGGGTCTTTGTGGTTCCACACAAATTTTGGGATTATTTGTTCTAGTTCTGTGAAAAATGCTGTTCGTATTTTGATAGGGATTACATTAAACCTGTGGATTACTTTGGGTAGTATGGACATTTTAACAATACTGATTTTCCCAATCCATGAGCATGAAATATCTTTCCATTTGTTTGTGACATCTTCAATTTCTTCCATCAGTGTTTTTTTTTTAAAGATTTTATTTATGTATGTATTTGAGAGAAAGAGAGTGAGTGAGAGAGAGAGAAGGAGGAGGGGCAGAGGGAGTGGAAGCAGCAAACTCCCTGCTAAGCAGGGAGCCCAACGTGGGGCTCGATCCTGGGACTCCAAGATCATGACATGAGCTGAAGACAGACACTTAACTGACTGGGCCACCCAGGCGCCCCTCTTCCATCAGTGTTTTATAGTTTTCAGAGTACAGGTCTTTACCTCCTTGGTTAAGTTTATGTCATGTCATTATTTTCTATTTAATCACTATGTGTTTATATTATTCTGATGACGAAATGCTCTCTCTCCATGGTTAAGCCATGCAGTATACGATTGAATTTCCTTTCTTCTACATTTTTTTGTTTTCCTGGAATAACGAACTGTCTTTGGTTTTGCATATATCTATCACTAAGGCATCCCAAAATACTTTGGCTTGTGTGTCAAGCTCGCAATAGTTTCCAGTTTCATCTTCTTGGTAGCATTTCTCCAGCATCTCTGTCCTGGGGCTGTCATCTGACTGGCTACCTCCTAGCATGACTGCTACTGTGCATTGCACAGCTGATATCTTGAGATCTCTCGTCCCATGTTCCTGGGGACTCCTTTCACCTCTGTCCTGGATCTGATTCCTTGTGTTTTTGGATCCTATGTCCTTGGCAACTCCCTCATTTTGGTGGAGCACATCCTGCAGTAGCTTCCTGAGAAAGGAGGCACATGGGAGCTAAGTTTTTGAGAGCTTGCAGGACCGAAAATATCTTTAATCTACTCACACACCTGGTTTGATGGTTTGTCTGGGTCTGTGATCATAGGTTGAAAACAAGAGCCCCTGCAAAACTTACTTTTTGCATTTCTTTATCATCAGAGGACAGTGAGCTCTGCTCGGAAATCCAAGGCCATTCAGATTCTGGATCCTTTGTCTGAGACCTATTGTTCTCCTTGGCAGCTTTCTGAATGATTTCCTTATCCCCAGTGTTGTAAATGTCACAGGGTAGAAACTTGGTTCTTTCTCCATTGTGCTGTGCATTTAGTAGGTCCTTTCAATCTAGGAATCTGTGTCCCTTTGTTCTGGGAATTTTTCTTGAATTATATCTTTGATGATTTCTCTTCCTCTAATCCTGTTTTTGCTTTCTGGAACTCCTGTTTTTAGACACTGAACTTCCCAATAGGATTACTAGACTTTTTCCTCCTGTATTGTAGATTGCTTTGTCTTTTTGTGCTATTTTTCTGGGAGATTTCCTTAGCTCTATTTAGACTCTTCTGTGGACATTTTATTTCTACGGTCATATTTCCCAAAACCCTCTTTTATCATCTGACTTAGCATCTTGTCCTTATCTTTTGGCTGCAGTAACTTGGATCACTGATGATGCCGATGACTGTTTTATTTCCTTCTGGTCTCTGTATTGTCTGTTTCCTCATACTCCCCTCCTCTTATCCTTTCATATTTTCTGTAGTGTTTAAAGACTTCGGCTCTCCATTCACATTTTAGAGAGGAACATTCAACAACTGTCTGAAGCTTGGAGTTCACCGATGAGGCTTGTCAACAGGAGGACCTCCCTGTGATTTCTGACCTTCCCCACCTCCAGGTTTTTTCCTGAGTCTGTCATATTCCCTAAAGAAGTGTCTCCCATACTCTGGAGAGCAGATACTTGGCTGCCAGGATTCCTGGAGCTGAGGGTGGGAAAGGGCTGGGGTGATGGCTCCTCATTCAGCCTTAGGTGATCACTTCTTTCTCATCTTCAGAATGGTGGCCTCTGGTATCCATTGGTGCAGAGAACCCCTCAGTTCCCCTGTTGCAGAGCTTAAAACTCCAGTCTTCTGCAGGGAGAGGAAGGGCATCGGGAAGGCGTCTAACTTCTTCTGTCACAGCCACCTTGGGCTGCCATAACAAAACACCTTTACAGGCAGGGGGGCTTACACAACAGAAATTTATTTGCTCCCAGTCCTGGAGGCTGGAAGTCCAAGATCAGGGTGCCAGCAGCATTGGTTCCTGGTGGGGGCCTGCTCCCTGGCTGTGGACAGCTGTCTTCTTGCGGTGTCCTCACGTGGCAGAGATGGAGAGGGAGGCTGGGAGAGAGAGATCTTCCTCTTATAAAGCCACCAATCCTATCAGATTAGGGCCCACCAATATGACCTCATGTCACCCTAATTACTTGCTGGAGCCCTATCTGCACACACAGGCACTCTGGAGGTTAGGGCTTCAGGAATTCAAGGAGACACAGTTCTGTCCGTAGCAGCTTCCTAAGCATACTTTTGGCCGATCCTCCTGTTTTCAGCCTCTCCAGTGCCCCTCATGTCCGTTGGTGCTGGTGCTGTCAGTTCTTGAATCTTTGGGGGGCTCTGCGGTAGCAAATGGGGTGCTTCCTGGTTGCTCCAGCCTTACTGGCTTTGGCTGCAGATTGCTGGGGGCACATGAGCCCTGACCCGTCCTGTCCTGGTGCCCAGCTTGCGGTTCTGCGGAGGGCCTCTCCTTCCATCCTCTCTGCCTGTGGGTGTGAGGGCCTTCTGCACAGTGTGCGCGGTCCACTGCCTTTCCCTGGAAAGCCACTGTTAGATCTTCTTTATGAGGACAGTTACGTTGTCAACAAATACCTGTTGAACAAATGAACGAAACCTCACCTTTTTTGTGGCTTAACACCCATCTCATCCTTCTGACCCTCCCTCGCAGAAGACGTGCCCTCCCTCCTTCTGTCCAAGGAAGCTCCCCTGCATACCGTGTCCTCTGGAAGCCCATCCCAGCAGTCACCTCCCCCTCCATGAGTCACCACCAGCTTCCCTTCCTCTGACTTTCTTCCTCCCACCAACTGTGCTTGCTCTTCCCGTCCTGACAGAGTCCCCCCTGGTCATGCTGCCCCTGAGGTGGGTTTTCCGCTCTTTTCTCCTCTTCCTATGTGACTGCCTGATCCTGGCCCCCTCCAGCCCTCAGGCCTTGCCACCGCTCAGCTGTCCAGTTCCAGGTCCCCGGTGGCATCCTCACTGCCAAAGCCATGGCCTTCTCCCTGCACACACCTCACTTCCTGACAGCTCGCTCTGCCCCTGACTCCTTGTCTCTTGGAAGACATCCTCCCTCGGCGTCCTCTGCAACAGCAACCTGGTCTGACCAGCCCATTCCCCACCCACCTGGGAGGCTCGCACTCAGGCCCTCGCCACCTTGCTCAGAAATATGCTAGGCATCCACTGGTTTGTTTTCATGTCCTCAGGGTCCCCTGGTCGAGTTTACATGCCCTGCCCCATCAGCCTCCCTGAAGCACAGACTAACCGTGCGCCTTCAAGGGGCTTCCTATTGCCCATGGGCCAAGCCCAACCCCTTTGTAGGTAGGGGCTCCCAGACCCTCCGCAGTGGAGCCTCCAGTCTGACCTCCTCATCCCATGCTTGACTTGAACAGAGCTGGACAGCTTATCATTTCCCAGATACCCTGGGCAGGCATTGCTAGCCTCTTCCCTGGATGGCTTTCCCTCATCCTCCCACTGTCTTGTCTTCCAGGCCATCAGGGCTGGAGCTCTGGGTCCGTCCACCCCCAGTTCCTCTCCATCTGCCCCAGCCACTGGGGGTGCAGTAATCCTCATGCCTTCACTTGTCCCAAGCCCAAGCAGCAAAGACTTTCTGTGTTCATACTATGGGTAAGGTGCAGTTGGACCTGGGGGCTCACCCTGCAGGATGTCTGAGGCCCCACCCTATCTCGGGGTGTTCTTCCTTCCTGTGCGCAACTGGTGTAGGCTTTTATTCTTGAGTAAAGTCTTCCCTTCCTTCCCCCTGGGCTCTTATCTCATCCTCGGCTGCGGAGGGAATAGTTCAAAACAGAACAGGGAGGGTTTGGGCCTGACAGGACCGGATTTAAATCTTGTCTCCACCACTCACCAGCCCCATGACCTCAGGCCAGGCACCTGTCTCTCAGCTCACAGGGGAGTTTCCCTATGTGTAAAAAAAAATTTTTTTTTAAGTTTTTATTTTTTATTTTAGAGAGCGAGCTCAAGAGAGTGGCAGTGGTGGCGGCGGGGGAGGAGCAGAGGGAGAGGGACAGGCAGACTGCATGTTGGGCGCAGAGCCTGATTGCAGGGCTGGATCCCATGGCTCTGAGATCATGACCTGAGCCGAAATCAAGAGTCAGACACTGAGCCACCTGGGTGCTCCCCTATGTGTAAAATTGAGGCAGTACTACCTACCCCACAGGCCTGTAGCATGGGCTGGAGCTGATACATGGATGGCAACTGGCACCTATCCCCGATGGGCTCCAGTGTGCCTTGGTCCCCTCCTGTGTGTTTGCTGTGTTCCTATGCATATGCTCCCTCCTGGACCACGAGACCCCCAAGGGTGGGCTGGCGCCTTATTCCCCTTTATGTCCTCTGTTCCTGGCACAGAGTAGTCACTCAATGTGTGCAAGGGAGTGAACCGATGATGGTCAGCACCCTGTCTGTGATGAAGAACACAGTGAACAAGCCATGACTGGGGGAGGAACAGCATTGTCTTACCAGTGATCTCTAATCAGAAGACTCTTTAACCCTTTGCCTTAATCAGTGGGATAGCTGGAGTTGAAAGTCCAAAGACAAATATTTTAGCAAGGCTTCCAGGACCCTTGGTTAATTACAAATGAGTGCTGTGTATCTATCCCACAGAGATGTGAAATCCCAAGCTGGGGGCGGTGGGAAGGAACCAGGCAAACCTCAGAAACAGGTCTTTTACTTGGCGTTCCAGATAAATATTCTGATTTCTGGCAACTTTCTTTCTTGCAACTTTCATGCCATAAGGCAGCTTAAGGTAGCACTTTCAATATACCCGTGCGAATCTCAATAATTTTTAAAATACACACTATGGATAGATTCTAAGTCTTTCCATGCTAGCTGGGATTATCATATAATTTGTCATCCAAACCAGAATACCCCAGAGTCCCAGGGGGACTACTGCTGATCACCCAGGGCGCGGGCACAAACCCAGCCGCTCCCCAGCACTCTGGAATGAATAGTCGACCTAATACTGGTGTATTTACTCTGTGGTTAGTCGGTGGTATGCCAAGAACTGCCATAACACCTCGCGGGGAACACAATGGAGAAAATGAACACAAATTCCTGAAAATGACGTTGTGCAGTGGAGCTGTTGCAATGGAGGTTTTGTTGGCAACACCTGTATGACTCTATGAACCACAGACAATCACAATGCCGAGTGTCCTAAACGAAACAAAATTTTAAAGAGGGAGAATTGAATATGCCTTTTAAATTTCCACTTCATTTCAGACACTTCCAAATATGTAAATTATTTTGATAGAGGCCAATCGTCAAGAATGCTTTTGAGTGAATGACCAGAGAAGAAAAAAGCCATGGCTTTCGCAGATCACAAGGAGTCTTCATGTCCATCTGGACTATGAACAAATTAAGTGTGAAAGGCTCAGAAGTTCATGGTTCTGTGGCGCCGACAGTTCTGTGATAGGGTAATGAGGCTGGAGAGGCCCCTGATAAGGCCGTGTGTGCTGTTTCTCAGCCGGCGCTTCTGGCACGCCCCAGCCGGTGCAGGACAGGTGGTGCGCAGGTGGCCAGGGACCAGGCTCACCATGCTGCCGCTGACTCACCTTTGTGAGATAGATCTGTCTCAAACCTTTGTGAGATAGATCTGTGAGGATGAGGCTCCCAGGGGCGAGGCCAGGCGGAGTACTATGAAGGCTCCATGTTGGCTGCTGGGGGGGCTGGTGAATAAACACAGGGAACAGAAGCCAGGCTGCCATGGTTCCCAGTGGTGTGGACAGTCCAGTTTCTACAGAGTTTCAAAAGGCAGGTTGGTTTGGCACCGGTGAGAGGTACTGACTGCCTTGAGAAGTGGAGGAGACAGCAAGTCTGGCAGGACTCTGAGGTTACTGTATCTGGTTCTGGGGTGGCAGGATTCAGAGCCGAGTGGAGTGGAGCTCACGGATTGAGGGGAAGGACACGTCCAGCAGTGGGAATCACACAGGGCACACCTGGGGGACAGGCCACTGGGGACTGTCTGGGAAGTGAGGGGCAGCGTGGGCTCACGGGGGTGGCAGAAGCATGAGCGAGAGGAACAGAGGCCACAAAGGACTCTGAAAGCCGTCTGCAGATTTTGGGTTTTGCTCTGTGGGTTTCTTTCTCTCCCATGAGAAGAAGAGTTGTAAAACTGGGAAGAGTAGAAGAAACATCCCTGGAGGAATTGTCAAGAGCCCAAAGATAGGTGAGAAATGGCGGGGGTTCCTTAGTTACCCGCGAATACATTCTCTGGGCCTTGACAAACCATCTCGAACCTCACCAGATGGGCGTCACAGAAAACTGGGAAGGGAAAAATGTCATAATTTTCCCCAAAGCAGAGGAAGTTGGATTCTGGAAAATATGGATGATAAATTTGATATTAATCTTGGTTCTGAGCAAAAATTTTAACAGATCTTTGAGGAGCTAGTGTGCATGAACTTGGAAGGAAATGAGGTCCCTAAGAGCCAAACCAACTTTGTTCTCTCTTTTTCACGGTATTACCAGACTGGATTTACTGAGCGCTGGTAAAGATCCTTCACAAAACACTGTGCAAGATGGAGAAAAATGGGCTGGGTGAACAAGCAGTTGGGGCAATTTCATGTTTAGTTGGACAAACATGTCCAAGGTATATGGATAAATAGATCACTGGAGATTCGGAGTGCAGAGCTCTGCCCCCTCTAGTGCTGCGGAGGGACGGACGTGTTTGTCAGTTACAAGGGGGGCACCCACAGTAAAGGGTTGGTTCCCGCACACTCCCTGTCATCAGAATGCTGATGCGTTAGACGCCAGATTTCAGAGTTTAAAGATTTGGGTTGGCTAAGAGGATGGGTTGAAACCAACAACATGGCATTTAACAGGGGTAAAGATAAATTGTGTTTAGATTTTTTTTTTTTTTTCTGGATCGATTAGTTCAATACAGGATGGAGAAGACCCAACAGCAGTTCATTTGAAAAGACTGCTAGGTTTGTAATTGACCGGAAGTTCAACATGAACCCACTGCTCGAAAAGAAAAAAAAATCAATAGGAACTTCAGTCGCATTAAGAGAATTATAATATCCAAGTTGTTAAAGGGAAAGGCCACACAGGTCTGTCCTCTGACGTGATTGTATTCCGTTCTGGGTGCAGGGATTCAGGAGAAAAGAGCTCAGCTGAGTGAGGTGGGCATCTCTTCAGACGAGGGGTTGAGAAACTATGTCATGGGATGGCCAGGGAAGCCACGGACGGAGAGCAGGAACGCTCTCTTCAAAGCATTTGAAAGCCTATGGTGTGTCCTAAGCAACTGATTTTGTCCAGCGGGTTCATTCATTCATTCCATTCATTCACTCAGCGTGTACTCAGTGCCGACTACGTCCAGCATGAGGGGTGTTTGGGGCATCTAACCTCCCGGGAGAGATGGACACACAAGTTCCTACAAGGCAAGGCCACTTCACATAAGGGATACAGTAAAGTACCAGCAGATGCTGGAAGTGTAGTGGACAGGATCACTCGGCTCCTCTGCCGCCGGGCGGGGAAGGCAGGCGCTCAGGGCTGGGGCATGGGCAGAGGTCCAGAGCGTTCAAGTGCATGGCATGACTGAGAGTCTTGAACGGGCGCTGCCGATAGCGTGGTGCGGCGGGAGCGTGTCAGATGCCAAAGACAGCATTTGCCTCAGGAGCACAGACACACTTGAAGTCTGCGCCAAGATATTTGCACTTAATGGGGTAGGCAGCAGAGAATGAAATGCCATCATTAACCCCTCTCTGGGCCAGTTAACCCTGGAGTCACAAAACAGAGCTGGGAGAACAGGACACAGGCTGTGATGGCAGAGCCTCGGAACAGACAGCCTGCAAGCAGGACAAGGGAGATGAAATCGCTCGGACAAAAGTGGGATCTGTAAAGGATGCTTTGGGGAAGGAGATTTGGGATAAAAATAACAGCCATCTTTTCAATAATTCAAGCTCTTCAATTTTGAAATGGCCGAGGGACCATTTGTCAGGGACGTTGTAGAGAAGTACAGGTGTATTGGCGGGCAGGTGGGAGACCACGGAGTTTAACGTTCTTTACTGACGCTAGGAATCTCTGATTATCTCTTGTTTTATGGAGTGACAATCCTACCATAGGAAGTGTATTTTGTATTTTAATGTCAGTAATGAATGCTGTCCTGGATCTATGGAATAGCCCATTCTTTTTTTTTTTTTTTTTAAGATTTTATTTATTTATTTGACAGAGAGAGAGACAGCCGGCAAGAGAGGGAACAAAAGTAGGGGGAGTGGGAGAGGAAGAAGCAGGCTCCCAGCGGAGCAGGGAGCCTGATGCGGGGCTCAATCCCAGGACTCTGGGATCATGCCCTGAGCCGAAGGCAGACACTTAACGACTGAGCCCCCCAGGCGCCCCTGGACTAGCCCATTCTTGACTTTGGGTTTCTATATTAACTATGTTGGTTTGCCAGGGCGGCGGTAACCAAGTTCTACACACTGGGGGGTGGGGGCGGGGGCCTAAGCAGCAGAAATAGATTGTCACATTGTTCTGGAGGCTGGAAGTCAAAGTCAAGGTGAAGGCTTGGTCGCCTCCTTCTGAGGGCCACGAGGGAAGGGTCTGCCCCAGGCCTCCCTCCTCGGTTTGTAGATGGCTGTCTTTTCCCTCTGTCATCACACGATCTTCCCTCTGTGTGTCTGTGTGTCCTAATCCCTTCTTCATATGTGGACATCGGTCCCACCCTAACGACCTCATTTTAACTTCATTACCTCTATGAAGACCCTGACTCCAAAGGTCATGTTCCGAGGTGCTAGAGGTTAGTACTTCAACATATGAATCTGGGGCCAACACAGTTTAACCCACACTAACCTAAGGGCAACTTTCCTTTGCTCTTAGAATATAGTCAGAACCCGCATGTGAGCAGGCCACTCTTCCTGCCTGGGTGACCTTCTCGGTTCCTCAGCCGGTCCTGGGTCCTGACCTGGCAGAGCAGCTTCCCCTGTTCTGATTTCCTCCTTTACCCTCAGACCAGTGTTCACGCTCTCTGGAATAATCTGAAACCCTTCCTTCTGCTTCTGTTTCTTAGCACTTATCACGATTCGTTATTACCTGCCTGAACGTCTCCTGGACTTCGAGGCCTAGAGGGAGTAACATTTTTGCACCACGACCCAGCATGCATTTCAAGTAAAAACCAATGTGTTGCGTAAAAACTCTTGGTCTTAGTAAATTCAATGTATTCCACTATTTCCTATTCTGGTTCATTTTTAATTGGTCTTAAAATATGCATAAAATTTGCCGTTTTAACTTTTAAGCACAGAGTTCGGTGGCAGTAAGTATAATAACCCTGTGATACAACCCGCACCACCATCCATCTCCAGAACTTTCTCATCATTCCAAACTGAATCTCTGTCCCCGTTAAACACGCATGTCCCGTCCCCCTCAGCCCCTGGCGCCCACCATTCTACTTCTGTCTCTGTGAACTTGACTCCTCTTGGGACCTCATGGACGTGCCATCACACAGTATTGGACTTTTTGTGACTGGCTTCCTTTACTTAGCCTAAGGTCCTCAAGGTTCATCACATTGTAGCAGAGGCCAGAATGTCCTTTCTTTTTATCTTATTTTCTTTAAAAAGATCTTCTTTCTTTCTTTATTTGAGAGAGAGCACACACACGCGCGGTGGGGGGGCAGGCAAAGGGAGAGAATCCCAAGCAAACTCCACACTGAGCCAGATATGGGGCTCCATCTCACGACCCTGAACAGAAACCAAGAAATCAGGAGTTGGACACTTAACCGACTGAGCCACGCAGGCACCCCGGACTTCCTTTTTAACACCGAGTAATATTCCATTCCATGTACACATCACATCTGGTTTATCCATTCGTCTGTTGATGGACACTTGGGGTGTTTCCACACTTTGGCTCTTGTGAATAATGCTGCTATGAACATGGGTGTGCAGATATCTCTTCAAGACCTTGTTTTCAGTTCCTTTGGGTATATACCCAGAAGTAGAATTTTCTGCTTCATTCTTTAAAGTGCACATACGACTCTTTAAATCGACTACACCCAGCCACCTGCAGTTTGCAAAGTACTGGGTTCTGTGGCTGTCTTCCCAGCCCCAAGCACGGTGCCTGGTACCGTGTAAACTATTTTTGGAGAAATGTTGAATTAAACAATAGATACACAAGCTACATTTCCGGGTAATTTTAAAAATTACTTTTCTACGAATGAAGGCTACTGAGCTCCCATTTTTCTTTCTCTTTCTCACATACTGTACAATATGCTTCTATTAATGCCACTGAATGCTATGGTTGTATTGTCCTCGAGAGTACATCACTTATCACAGTGACAACAGTTCTTGGTCTTGGGCCAGAAATTATCTCAAAATGACATGGAATACAATCTGTTAAAATGTTTGGGCGCAAAAATCACACATCATTAATTAAGTGTTCAGAGATTTTTCTTGGACTTCCCCCATGGATCTTTTTCAATGTGGTGTAGATTATACCTAATTGACTTAACATGCCTATCCTTGTAATTATACTAAATTTTGCTTTTTTAAGAGTGAGTTTTTGCCATTGTGGGAAAAACATAGCCTTTAAGTATTCTAGGTTAAGAGTGTAATAATGATCTTTATCATCTCAAAAGCACGTGGACTGAGTTCTTCATTGTTATTTGCAATTTTGCTCTTAGCAAAAGTAAAATCTTCTGCAAAAATCTCCAGCTCAATTTCTCTCCTGCCCCACTTCTGAATTTCCTTTGTTCTTAACTCTTCTTAGCTGTGGTCCAATAGCATACCTTGAACACGATAAATCAAGAATATTAACGTTCTTAAGAAGAGCCATCTTTTAATCATTTATTCATAATTATCATTTCCTTTCCAATTTGAAGAATGCCGCAGTCAGCTTTTTATTCCAATTATCTGCTGTATTCTAATGCATAAAACTGCAAAGTGGAGTAGAGGTAGCATCAGGACTGGCTTTGAAGGGGAGAAGGTGGGAAGTGAGAAGACGGACAAGGGCAGAGATCAAAGTGTACCCGCGTGCAGTCTTGCCCTTGGAAAGCCCCTTCTCTATAGCACCTGCTACTTGCTCTACAGATGCCGAGGGTCCACCTGTACTGGGCAGTGGCAGGGCTGGCTTTGTGTGACCCTTCTGCCTCCCCTGCCCTCTATAGTTGGCCCTCATTTCCTTCGCCTGCCGAAGTTCTCAAATGTGCATCCACGTGTGCTCTCCTTTTGACACCCAGCAGCCCGGCTCCTGTCCCCCCTGCTCACCAAGATGCTCCAGGCCACCTGGCAAGCCCTCTGCCACCAGATGGAAGGACCTTTGCCCAGCTTCGTCTTTCTTGACCAGTCCTACAGAGAATCCTGCAAAAATGCCCACCCCTCTGCAACTTCCTGTGCTCCTAGTTTAATGAGACAATATCCTATGCGGGTTTCCTGCCTCTCTTTCCTGACACTCCTTTGGAATTTCTCTCCTCCTGTCCCAAGGCTCTGCCCAACACTGTCCTCACCTTTAGAAAGTTCATTAACAACCTCTACCCAAATCCCATTCTTTCAGTGGCACACCCTCTCCAGTCCCCAATTGCTCTGAGCATTTCTAGTAGGATGCTTGCTGTCCTCTCTTGGCTTTCCTGCCTCTCTAGCTGTCCGTCCTATAGCGAGGTCCCTCTGGCTCATCCCTCTGACCGTGAGCCCTCCACCCGCCCTGGGCCACTCCAGCTCCCGGCCCTGGTCCCTGCTGTCCAGTCAACACACAGACTCCTCTCTCTAATGCAGCTCCAACAGCCACTTGCTTGTGTGTAAGCCTCTCACCTCCCTCCTCCGTCTGCCACCAGCTCTGTTCAGGCTCCTCTGCTGGCCCTCGGGGCCTCTCCTACCTGGCTCCCCCCCCCCATGCAATCTCATTTCCCACCTGTCTGCAATACAAGCTGTTCCCTCCTCTCAGAGCAGCCCTTTGGCCTGTCAGCAGACCCAGGATCACTAATGCTGTCCTTCCCACCGTCCTTCAAGCTCTAGGGCACATTCCAACCGACCCCCGCAGCCCTTCACGGTCCCCCATGCATTTTCCTTGTTAACAATCCTTCTTGTCCTCTGTGCTTGGTCTCCCTGACTAGGTCAGGGGGAAGGCCTTCGACCTCCCTTCTTCCTACAGCATCCAGGGCCAGTTGTGGCTAAGCCACAGGCCAAACACGCTACTTGCAGTGACAGAGCTGGGGCCCTGTGCCCAGTGAGGCCCACACAGTAAAGAGGCCCGTCTTTACTCATCTCACCTACAGGGTGGTCAACCCCTACAGGGGAATACCTACAACTTGAAACCATTCAGACATGTAAGTGAATTAGAACATGTAACGTGAATCACGTGTTGTCCTAAGGCGGAAGTGAGTTGTCATTGTTGTGTGGCGAGGAGCACAAATGTTGGCAGTCTCTTCCGCACCCGGCCAAAGGATCACCCGGCGCATATATTCTTGTCTCCATTTCCCAGCACCGGGCTTTCAGGCGGAGCGTGGTGAACTCCAGTCATTAATGCAGCGTGTGTGCGTGTGTGTGTCGGAAAAGTTGCAGAATGCTGGGTCTGGGTGTCTCTCCTGCTATGGAATTTCGTCAGAACGCGGTGTCTTCCTGAGACAGAATGCACACAGCTCTCCCCGGCCCCAGGAACCAGTTAACAAGTGTGTAATGTGACAAATCTGTACCGCAGGGGCTGATCAGAGGGGAAGGAGCGGAGCAGATGTTGTCGCTCCTTCCCAGGCCGCCCAGACTCTGCGGCCCGACGTGGATGAGCCGCGGCCTCCGTTTGAAGTGGGAGGCCGCATCCCTCTGCGCCCTTGAGCAGGCGGCCGAGCGCAGTCACCACCCGGTGCTAATCCTCCCTTGGGGCAGGGCCTCGCCGCGGCGGAGGACGTGTGGGGAGAGGGGCGCGCCGCGGTCGGAGGACGTGGCCAAAAGTGGAGCTGCTCCGAGGGGGAAACGCGGCCGAAATGGGCTCGCGCGCTGTCCATGTTTGGTCCTGGAGCCGCTGGCGGCGCGGGCGCAGGGACCGGGCCTCCGGGGAGCGTGAGCCTCGGCGCCCGCAGGGGAGGGCTCCCCCGGCCGGGGCGGCGCCCCGCTCCCTTCGCGCCCGCCCCGCCGCTCCCTTTGTCCCGCGCCCCCCGCGTCCCGCCCTCCTGGGGGCGCCCCGACCGCGAGAGGAGGCGGGGCCCGGCGGCGGCGCCCCCGCAGGCCCCCGACGCGCCGGGACCCGGCGGGCCGGCCGCGCCCCCGGCTCGGCCACGGCCCCGCCCCCGCCGCCCCTGCCGACCGCCTGGCGGGCAGCGCGAGGGGCTCGGCCAGCGGGCGGCGACGGCGGCGGAGGGCCCGGGGTTGCCATGGTAACCGGCCGCGGCCGCCGCCACAGCAGGGCCGGCCCCAGCGCCAGCGCCGGCCGCGGCTCGGCTCGGCTCAGTGTGGGGGTGAGCGGCGGCGGCGCGGCCGGGCCGGGGGAGCGGGCGCGGCCCGGCGGCCTCAGCATGGAGGACGGCTTCTCGAGCTACAGCAGCCTGTACGACACGTCCTCGCTGCTCCAGTTCTGCAACGGTGAGGGGCGGCGGCCGGGAGGGCGGGGGCCGCGGCGGCGGGCCGGGCCGCCGGGCGAGGCCGGGGCTGGGAGGCCGCGCAAAGTTGCGGCGGCGGCGCGCGGTTCCGCCGCCGCGGGCGCATTGCAGGCCCGCGGCCGCGCGCCCGGCTCGCCCCCGCTGCCTGCGCCCCGCGCCCTCCCGACCCCGCGTCCGCGTCCGCGCCCGGCCCGCCGGTGCGCGCGGGCGGCCGGTGCCGGGGACCCGCGGAGCGAGCGCACCCGTCCGGGAGGCGCGTGGGGAGGCCGGGCCGCCGCGGGCGCGGGGACGTGTTGCTCGCCCGCTGCCCAACTCGGGTCCGCCTGCAAGGCTCTGCGGGAGGAACTCGGAAAACAAATCACTTAGTAGTGTTCACTCCGTGGAGATGTGCGCGGTGCTGTGGCAGCTGGACCCTCAGGAGCCGTTCACTGCTACTTTGGTGAAATCACCCCCGTGCAACGCAGTGCACAGGCGGAGTGAACCTGGCTGGAAAGTGCTTGCACTATTCTGTTTATGGGATGGTAGATTTTGTTTTTTTGTTTTTGTTTTTTTACAGGAAGGAAACAATAATAACTGGTAATATGGCATCTTTTACAAAATGTAGAATCCTACGTGCTTTTGAGAGATTTTAGTCTCACTAGCAGGGTTGAAAATGATTTTCACATCACACAGCATATTTTATGAGAACATGATGTATGATAATTCATGCACAAAAGTTAACCAGTTTTTTTTTTCTACGTTGGATTTATTGCTTTATCCGAGGGTCCCAGAAGTTTGTTAAGGAAGAAACAATGTATTTTATAGAATTTGCCTGTAGTGCCATCAGAATAATTTGGAATTCTAGATGCATTGACAACTTGAGCAATTTATTTTGCAGTTGTAATTGTGATTTAGGGGAACTTTTCTAGCTCTTCGACACCTGTTTGCAAATAGGAGGTATTCGCTGTAGCAATAAAGATTACTGAGTGTGTCGATTCTTCCTCTATAATGATATTTTAATTTCGGGTGGAATTGATCATTGTCTTTTTCATGGAAGAGTTTTTCTGATAGTTTTAGCAGTGAATGATTTTCATGTTAATCACGTGCAGGCCTTCATTAACTTAGTAATGCTCTCTTCAGTGGAATGAGAGAAAGTTTTGACTCTCCATATGGAACAGCAGTTTCCCAGAGCAAAGCCCCTGTGTTTTTGGTCCTCTGAAGGTGTTGAAGGCAGATAGAATGTATTTGGTTCTCTATAGACCACTGGGATCCCTTACAGTTTAGGGTCACCGGAGCGTTTTGTTCTCCAATACAGTGAAAAGAGTTCCCAATTAAATTTTGAATGGTTTCCTTAAATGACTTGCAGTCAATCCTATTTGAATTACTATTTTTGGTGTAAAGGTAGTACAGCCTCCTACGTGTTGATGGTAGAATTCCCCTTATGTTAGTTGTGAAGAGCATGTGGCTGAAAAATTATATTAAATGAATCCCAGGCATGAAGGATTTTAAAAATTAATATGTGGGCATATATGTTGACAGTTTGATTTAGGTTATGGAAATGAGCCTAGATATTTTTATTTGAGCAGTTGTTTGGGGGCCCGGTCATATCATTCCTAAATAGTTCAGTCGTGAAGTTGACCTACACGTCTGTTCATGAGTGTTTTGGTTTTCTGCCTTTTCTTGTTAATTGCTAGTTTAGAGATATTGGTGAAGTATCTTCCTGGCAATGATGTCTAGAAGAAGGTAACGGCCAGCTGTTATATGTTGTATGGGCAACAGTTTAAGAAAAATCACTTTAAAATAGCCAGAATCAAACTGTAAGATCACTTCAAAACACAACTGAATGAATCATAGCTGTTGAATTTCTTTTCTCAGAAAGTTCTTAGCTCTGTTTTTATTATGTTTTGGTTACCATATGAATAAACTTTACAGCAAGAGTAGTTTATGGGACAGAATGGGCGTTAACTAATGATGTCTCAAGCAACAGATGTTTTGATGTGAAATTATTCATTTTAAGAGGCTGCCATTAAGTAAAAGTATAAATGAATACAATTTAGCTAATTACTATGATGATTCCATTAAAACAGCGGATCACAGAAACACCGTTTTACTAAGAATGAAATTAAACATGTGGGTATTTCATTAGCTGCACTGAGAAAATTTTTTCTTTTTAAATTAGAGATTTACATGACAATGGCCCAGACTACAACAGCATAATATATGAACTCCTCCATTTTCATATGTTGATGAAGGCTCATGCTTCAGATAATGACAGGAGCTAAAAAGTCATAGTTCAATATTAGCTTCAGCAAATACAACCCATACTTATTCGCTGGATGACTGTCAAAATCAGCGTCCTCACGGGGAGATAAAGATGGAAGCAAATATCTAAACGAGAAGGAAGAGAAAACTTTGTTCAAATGAATGAACTCTTGGTCTTCCTCTCGTCCTTTTTTCCCTTGCTCTGTCTCCTACCTAATTTGCAGTGGACCCTAAGTGTAAAGTCAGGCGGTGTCAAGCCTCACCGCCAGAAGACTTCATTCTCATCTTTCAGATACTGGCGCTCTCCTTTCAGGAGAAAACTCATGCAGCATTTTTTCTCCAAAGTATTTAGAACTCTGGTCAAAGAGCGAGAAACCACAAACTTCTTTTATTGCTCCAAGAAAAACCACCATAGTTGAAAAGTGAAGAAAAGTTATCATTTATAAGCCAATTCATGATTTGGGAAATGCTTACCATTCTTTACTCCATATTTCTTCAAAGCCTCCCTTTGAGGTAAATCGTATTGCATGTGAGAAAACTGAGGCTCAAAGAGATTTGGGGATGGGGTGCCTGGGGTAGCGCAGTCAGTTACGCGTCTGACTCTTGATTTCAGCTCAGGTCATGATCTCAGGGCTGTTGGATGGAGAGCCCCTGGGCAGGCTCTGCGCTCAGCAGGGAGTCTGCTTCTCTTCTCCCTCTGCCCTCTGCCCTCTGCTCTAGACCGTGAGGAGGACTAACCTGCTTTCTGTTTCTATTGATTCTGGATGGTTTAATGTAAGTGGAATCATCCTAATATTTGACCTTTTGCACTGGGCTTCTTTCATTTAGCGTCATGTTTTATACTTTGCCCAAAGTTGTAGCACTTGTCAGTACTTTGCTCCTTTTTATGACCAATTGATATTCCATTGTATGGATACACCGCATTTCATGTTCCATTGTATGGATACACCGCATTTCATGTTCCATTGTATGGATACACCGCATTTCACGTACCCGTTCTCCTGTTGGTGAGCGTTTGGATTTTTTCCACTGTTTGACTGTTCTGAATAATGATCCTATGAACATTCATGTACAATTTTTTGTGTAGACCTGTGTTTTCATCTTTCTTGGGTAGATACCTAGGAGTGGAATTGCTGGGTCATATGGTAACTCTGGCTTTTAATCTTTTTGAGGAACCAATCTGAATTTTTTGAAATCTCAATATCAGCGTCTTTTTACATTACACCCGTGGATGGAAGAACAGGGAGTTGAGCTGGATCAAAGAGGGAGAGAAGTGAGAGTGCAGTGTAAAATGTTGCTGTTTCATTTCTGTGAGTCACTTTGGATACTTTTCATCAATTGCAGCTCACCGGAAGGATCCCGCACACACCGTTGCTCAGATGCCGTAGGTTAGAAGGTGTTTGAGGGGACCTAACAGAAATTTCATCTTGTGGTTTCCTTTCTTGAGCCTTTGAGCTGTTTCTTCAAAGTACCGCTTACCCAGGAACCCAAATGTAAGGCGGATGAACATGGAGCTCCTTCAGCTGAAGTAGAAAGAGCACAGCACGCTGGCCCTCCTCGCCTGCCACTGAGCCAGGCCACCCATCCCTCCAGGGCTTGAAATCTCGGGTGTATGGGAGGATGCTCCAAACGTTATTCAGCCCCTGCCTGAGCAGTTCCAAGGGGCTGGAAACTCACTGTCTCTCCCTGCAAGCCATTCCTTCTGTGTGACGTTTCAGACTGTCGGTTCCGTGTGCACTCAAAATTTGGCCCGAGTTCTGCCTCTTGGGTCCACAGAGAATAGGTTGAACCTCTTTTCCATACACTAGGTTGTCACATGTTTGAAAACAATTATGATAGCTCTTTCTGAAGTCTTCTTCTAGCTAAACATTACCTTTGAAAAAAAAATTCCTTATACGATACAATTTTAGGCTCTTAATCGTTTTGGATTGCCTGATCTGCATGTGTTTTCTTTTGTCTATATGCCTTTTAAAATTGGACACAACTGAATGTGGTATTCCAGACATGGTTTTTAAACAGAGCAGAATAGAGCAGGATACTTCACCTCCCATATGCTAAAGTTTATACTTCTTATAATGTAGCCTAAGATGATATTAGCCCTTTTGCTTATCATTTCACATTGTTACCTCTTTACTGATTTTCACTTAAAATTCTTATCTGTTTTATATGTATAATGGATAAGACCTTACTTTTCTTACTTTTACCTTTCTCTTTTGAGGGGGAATTTCTTCCAGCAGCCAGAACCCTGTCACGTTACAACACAATTGTAATCTGGGTCGTGATGCTGTAAATAATCCTGGTGCTCATATAAAATACTTCAGCATTATCGTAATGTGGAAATTGGTCGTCATCTTAAAGGGTTATGATTCTGGATAGCAACCTTTTCTCCATCTTTCTTTGGAAGGTGTCATGAGAGACTACCGAAGTCCTTCTAAAGCCTATACATAGTTTAAGTACCCGTTCGTCCCTGATCTTCTTCTCCTGCAGGTGTTACTTTTAATAACCATGGCAGGTCAAGTCTATGGTACCTGCTACTCCCAGTCACGTTTTGAAATCACTATAATAATCTTTCGAGCTGCTATTTATTTTTTCTAGTTTTGAAATGGAGAATCTTTTTAATTTCTAGGGATTTAAATTTTGAAAATTAAGAATTATTTATCTAAAATCTTGAGCATCTTTTGGCATCTATAATACCGACGACGTTCTCCTAACTAGGATCATGATAGACTTTTCAAGTTGGCACGTAGTTGGGTGTACGACAGGATCAAGGCATTCTTGTGAGGAAATCATCTGAACTCAAAACTATGAAGTCTTCTCCTACCTCTTCTGCGTTGCCGTGTGGTGACCGGGCACTGACTTGGGCTTTCTGTGATAGCAAAATCAAGAGAGAATGCTCTCATGGAAAGTGCAAAGCAAGCACCCATGCTAAGTGAGAATTTCTTCTTAGTACCCTTGGTACTCCACCCGGCAAGGAATTTAGTTTATAGCCAAACCACAAGCATTTATGACATTATAAACAAACCCAAGCATTTTGGTGGAAAATTCACGAAACTGTGTTCAAAAAGTAACCAGTAGTTGGTTATTGTTAATTTCTGAGACAGTGAAGCCTTTTCGTATATTCTGTTAAGAAATAAACACTTCAGGGGCACCTGGGTGGCACAGCGGTTAAGCGTCTGCCTTCGGCTCAGGGCGTGATCCCGGCGTTCTGGGATCGAGCCCCACATCGGGCTCCTCTGCTATGAGCCTGCTTCTTCCTCTCCCACTCTCCCTGCTTGTGTTCCCTCTCTCGCTGGCTGTCTCTATCTCTGTCGAATAAATAAATAAAATCTTAAAAAAAAAAAAAGAAATAAACACTTCAGTTGAGTGGACGGTAGATAAGGAACGAGAAATAGCATCTTTGTTTCTAGTGTTACAGTCTGTTCAGGCCACAAAACTAGTAGCGTGAAAAACTGAATCACAGTGGCTTTGAAAATTCTCCATGAAAGCGTTGCTTTTATTAGTAGGGACTTGAAATCAATGGTATTTTGTGCTACTAAAAATCTCTTTCAGGAAAAATGTTTTTATTCCTCTTTAAAATCCTAGCTTATTAATAGAGGATTTCTAATAACAAAATGTTTTAAATGCCAGCAGAAACATGAGTAATCAAAAAAACTATGCTGTCAACTCTGAAAGCTGTGTAACTATTTATCAATACAGCTCCTCCCCCAAGAAGTCGGTGATTTTCTCACTAGCAGGTGGACACACACATTTACTATTCCGCTGGTTGTAGCGTATGTTTGATGCAGTCCAGGCCTGGCGGTGTCCTGGGGCGTGAGCAGAAACAGGGGCGCATCCTCTTTGGTTTGCTATAAAGAAATAGCTGTTTAAAAGAGTTTATCCTTCTTTAAAGTACTAATTTTTAAATGAGGAGTTAGTTCCAATTTTGTTTCCTCTAAAGCTGTATCTTTATTGGAAAATACTCTTGGTGTGGAAAACCACATTTTTGCAACATACTTAGTCGTGTCTTAAAATGCAGGATTTATTCTGCCAGCTTTCTGGAAGAGATCTGAACTCTCTGGGAGTAATAAACTACCCCAGATTTCCCTAAGAATCATCATAGACTTTTCTGTGCCCCATCCTCCCGTCCCAATCCGCCCCATGGATTCTGCTCCCTGAGTATCTGATAACCCATCCCTTCTGCTCAGTTCAGACGCTCATCACTTCTCAGCTGGGTTTTCGTTTGTGTTTAAAATGGAAGCCCCAGACTAGTCTTTCTTCCTCCAGTCTCAGCCTCCTTCAGTGTGCTCCTTTTTTATTAAACAGCTAGGGTATCCACCGTGCTCATTATTACACTGATGGGGGGGCTGGTTCCAAGGACACACATGGCCAACGGGGCCCTTGCCTTCGGGAAGCCCGCGCTGCTTGTCGGGAGCTAGACATTCAGCGCTTCCTTCACGATGAGTGACTTGGTGAGCCCGGGGAGGACGGAACTCACAAATACAAGGACAGTGTAGAGTGTTGCAGGGTGCTGGACTCGAGGGATGTGTATTGGGTTTCTTTCCAGGATGAGTGCAAGTCGGACGCTGCGAGGGGGTGGGGAATGGGCAGGTGCGGGGAGAAGAGCAGTCCAGACCAGGGACGGCGAAGAGCAAGTGGAGGGTGGAAGCACTTTTGGAAATGGAAAGCTCTCATGGGGAACGAGGCAGGAGCAGAGTGGCTTGAAATGAAGCTGGGGCGGAAGGGGGGGGGGTCCCATGGGGCTTCTTGGCCACATTAAGGAGTTTGATCTTATTCTGAGGAGCAGAGAGAATGTGGCAGAGGATTTTGAGGAAGGGAGTGAGGTGGCCACATTCTCCGGGATTTTTAAAGAGGGCACCCCCTGCAATGTGGAGGGTAGGCTAGCAGGAGAGGGGAGGGGAGGGTGGAGGCGGGAGTCCATTGTGTGAAGTCAGGGGACAGTGGTGGTAATTTCTACTTGAGGGCTGCTGAGGGCCCACCTCACCAGGACTTGCATCATCATCAAGGGGCAGGGAGAGGAGGGAGCCAGGGATGACACCCAGGCTTCTGGCTCATCTGACTGAGTGCCATTTGCAGGGA
Source organism: Ursus maritimus (assembly GCF_017311325.1). Lineage (NCBI taxonomy): Eukaryota > Metazoa > Chordata > Mammalia > Carnivora > Ursidae > Ursus > Ursus maritimus. Next base: position 4,655,328 of record NW_024425008.1, on the reverse strand, counting down.
GAGAAGGAGCCAGAAGGCTGGGCAGGCAGATGATGGTTCCGGTGTGGCTTGTGGGTGTGACGGACTGTGGAACATGCCAGTTGAAGAGCCGAGCGGGCTGTGGGCTGTGGGGTCTGGAGCCGGGGAGATGTCTGTTAGGTGTAAAAGTTCGAGAGCCATCAGAGTATTGCAGCTGAAGCTGTGGCACAGATGAGCTCACCTAAGAAGAAATTTGACGTTTTTGGAACACTCTTTCTGGAAGACAGATCTGATCATAACAGGCTCCTGATTGAAAGTCTTTAGTGCTCCCCCCCCCACCTTGGGCACTCAAGGCATCTTAGAGGGGGCTGCTGGCTTAGCCTGCGGCCGGCTCCTCCTGGCTCCCACCTGCCTGAGACTAGTGAGGGCTTTCCCCGGTGGCCATGGGGTTATCTCGCATAAATCTCTGTTACCACGATTACCCCAGAGGCCTGTCACTGCGGCTTAGTTGCACATCTCTCATTGGGCTGTCACCACCTTGCGGGCAGAGTCTCCTGGTGATCGTCTCAGTGTCCACGCATCAGCAATGCCTGGTACCTCATGGGTCTCCTGGATCAGGAACCACCTTCTTTATCCCAGAGCGCCTCCTCACACACACAACCCAGCGAAATGGCTCACATGCCATCGTACGCTGAGTCGTGCTTGGAGAAAGCGCTCGAGCCGCGTCTCCGTATGCTTGAAATAACGTGTGTATTTGTATGTTACACCTCACATGTGTGTATAGCTACACGGGATGCACGCAGGTACACATGTCACGTGCGTGCGCATACCTGCATACCTCGCGTGACATTTAACTCTTGCCCTCATCAAAGACCCAGCGCACTCAGGCATTCAGAAGAGAAGGCATCGTAGGTGAGGGGACCTCACTGGGAAAAGCCAGAAGCAGGTGACTGCGTGACGGCGAGGAGCCTGGCCTCACCAGCACAAACATCACAGAGCACCTCGAGCTGGACGCTGGCTCTCGAATCAATAAGGAGGAACATTTGCAAAAAGCACTTGGTGGTTCAACAGGCTTAAAACACATCATTTTCAGCCAAAGTAATTGACACAATGAGGTAGTTCTTGGCAAAACCAGCGTTTTGAACATTAAAAGAGATTTGGCTGTTAAATCAGCCCCCCAAAAAGTTGTTTTATGTAACAAGAATTTTACCATTCTTAGGGAAGTATGCTCCAGTCGAGAAACAGTTGGGTGGACTTAGGCTGGCTTAGGCTGGAGCATCGTTACACATGTTAGCCCCGATGAGAGTGCCGAAAAGAGCCGAAAATCCTTAGGAGGAGAGCGGAGTGACGAGACTTCGTCTGTTACGGAGTCCCTCGCCATGCCAAACCGTTCTGCGTGTGAGTCGTGGAGACCGCTCCTCGGGGACCGTATGGGAGATCTAATAATGATCTGTTAGCACGGCTCCCCCAAATTAGTCCTTTAGAAAGTAATTAAGCAGGACTGCCCACACTCCAGTGCCCTCAAAGACTGAAATCTGGCTCCATGCGTGATATCTTCGCCTTCCGTGAAAATGGCCCTGTTCTGAGCTGATATAATTTAATTTTATAAAAATACGTGTCCATACTGCATCCTGTACCGATGATAGCACTCTCACCAGAGTTGTCATTTCCAGATTGGAGCTTTCTGAGGTAGGGCCAGGGCCTCCTCGTCTCTGGGTCCCCACTCAGGGCCTGTTGTACTGTGTGGGCTGCAGGGGAGGAGAGGGAAGGGGGCGGTGCTCTCAGCAAGCAGGGGCAGGGGCCCAGGACTGAGTGCTTTAGGGGGACCCCCCTTAATCCTCACTGCGCCCCTTTGAGGTGATGCCTGTTATCAACTGTGTTTTGACTGGTGAGGTCAGCAGAGGCCCCAAACTTTGGGTGACTTGCTCAAGGTCCCCTGGCCAGTGCTTTTCAGAGCTGGGATTTGAACCCAGGCACTCAGCTCCGCTCTCCACAGCATGCTGAGAGCTCAGTTACGCTCGAAGAGCGAGTGATGGGTCAGAGGTGGGGAAGATGCGGAGGGGGCTTAGGGAGTGGGTTCAGTCTGTGTCTTGCTTCTCCGGGGGACCACGTGCCGAATACCAGCTCAGACCTGTGTGCCTTTCCCTGGCTCACTGTGGGGTCTCCAGACACATTTCCTCGTCTTCACCCGTTTCCCTTCCCCACTTCAGCACTTTCTGAGGCAGAAATCCTGTTTATCTCTGAGTTGCTCAAAGTCCCACAGAAGTTGCCCATAGCTCAGAGGACGGGCTGGGTCTGGAACCGCCTCCCACCTGCCGCCCTGGCCTGGGGCCTCCTCTCCCCGCAGGCGCCCTTGGGTTCTGCCACCCTGGCTGCTTCTGGCAGCGTCTGAAGGCTCCACCTGCTTGAGGTGCATCCGCACGTGCTGGGGCCCCTGCCTTCCCGTCCGTCTTCACCTGACCGCTCCTTGTCCTTCGGAACCCAGCTGTGTGCCCTGGGAAGCCTCCCTGGCTGAGAGCTGCCCGAGGCCAGCTCAGCCGGTGCCCCGAGCCTGCTGTCTGCGTATCACTGCACACCTTGATGTCCCTCCAGACCGGCAGCTCCTAGAGGACCACACCGCGCTCCCCCCGTACCTGTGCACTGACCCGAAGAGCGAGCCATTGCAGGCTGGTGACCGCCTGCCGAGGCAGCTTGAACGTTCTGAGTGGCCCCTGCGACAGCGGTCACCAGCCTTCGTGACGCTGGTCAGTCTTCCTGTGAGCGGCCCTGGTACTTCCGGTGCTTCTCCAGCACCCTTGCACTATCGTTATTCCCTTGCTTTCCTCAGAACCCTTTTACAAAATGTTTAATTGTGCTGAAACGCACATCACATAAAACGCACCATTTTAACCGTGTGAAGCCTGAAGTCAGGTGACACTGAGCACATTCACGTCACCACCGTCCATCCCCAGAACACCTGTCATCCTGCAGAACTGAAACTCCCTTAAACCCGGACTGCCCTGCCCCGCCCCCAGCCCCTGGTGCCCCCCATTCACTTCCTGTCGCTGTGGGTTTGACTGCCCTACAGACCTTATGTGAGTCGAATCATGCAGGATTTGACCTTTTGTAACTGGCTTATTTCACTTGCTGAACCCTTTTAAAAACTATTGTTCCATGAAGTTCTAGAATCCCAAACTGAACAATGTCTAACTAAGGGTTCAAAGCCGGGCATAACGAGTGGGATAATTACCTCGAAGTTCAAGGCTGTCAGAGCCCCTGCTGGGTGTCACCTGATCACACCCACATGCGATCCAGCGGCTCTGCTCAGCCTGTGTAAAGTCTAAGCTGCTTATCTCTGGAATCCCTGTAATAAAAAGTGTGTTCTTTCCCCCAAGCTAGCGTCAGTATGAGGCCGGGCTCCAGAAGGGCGGTGCAGAGTTCTAGAAACAGGGCTCAGGCTCAGAACTGTCCCGTACGCCCACTGAATAGCAACAGAGGCCCCTCTGACAAGCAGAGCCGGGTCACAAGTGTCTAAGCTCTCTTAGGAATGGAGGAGGTGGGAAAAAATGTTAGAGCAGTTTAGAAAAATGATGAGGGGCATATGTTTGCTAAAGAAATTCCGTGACATATGCCTTCTGATCACCAATAGCATGCATTCTCTCGCAACTAGCTAAGAATCTAAGAAAGGAAACAGCAGATGTGGGACCCATGATCTAGGAAGGATCTGGGCGGGAGTCTTGGAATATCTCCTGAGTTTCTTTCTTTTTTAGAGATCGCTGTTACACATTTGGCACAATCCACTGACATGACTGTCTGATTGGAGCATCTCATTTGCAGGACTGTTTAAAAAAAATAAGCAAGCAGAGGCTGCCTGTGTGCAAAATGAATCATGAGCCCTTGAGAAGTAACACAAAAGATTATGTGCGTCTCTTTCAAGACCCTCTGTGGTCTAGCAACAAATCACTTTTTCCGAGTTTCAGAGCAGGGGCTTTGGAGAAGGACAGGTCTGGTTTGGAATCTTGATTCTGTCAACTATGAAGAAGCTGGGGGAATCGACACCCTGGCCCCACTCTCCTCCCTCCCTCCCATCTGTTGCTCTGTGCCCCGCTGGGCAGACTCAAAGGGAGCCAGAGAGCAAAGGAGCATGTTGCAACACCCCCAACCCCAGCAGCCTCCCAGCGCAGAGGACAGGACAGAAGAGCCGAGGGAGGACCTGGAGGGCCAGCGGGAGAGGCCCAGCAGCGTGGTCTACAACGGAGAGGTTCGTGCCAGGTAGTGAGTGTTCCCTCCTGCTGTCTTGAGGGTTGCAACAATGTTGATCTATCCTGGTAGGAATCCCATCGATGTTGGATTTGGGGTCCTAGCCCATCCCTCTGCCTACCGTGTGCATTGTTCCTCCGGTGTGCCGAGAATTGCTTTGGCTCTGTAGTCCTGCTTTATCAACCGTCCCCCCTCCTGTTCCCACACTGAGATGTAGTTCATCCTGGGGCCCCGCTGGGACCATCTCCCAGCGGACCTTCCGCGTCTACCCGGAGCTACTTCCTCTTTCCTCGGCACTTCCAGGTTATGACACGCACACCTCTGACCGGTGCGTGGCTCACCCCATCGTGCGTTATGGGCAGCTGCGTGTTTGTTTCCCCCACCAGCTGGTGAGTTCCTTTAGGGCAGGGACCCTATATTGTCTTTCTGTTTCACTTCCTTCGATTGCTCTGCAAGGTGCTTTGCACCTCGAGTATGTTTAATAAGTGCGTGTCAAATGAAAAGTCCATAGTGAAATTTTAGAAAGGGCCACGCTATCGTTAAATCATCACGAAAGGCCAAGGGAGAATGTCCTGACCCTGAAAAGCTTTTCGGCATTACCAAAACCGCTTCTTCGTTGTTAACAACAGGAAGATAGCCCAGTCATACGTAGCAAAGCCCCTTAACGAGTGGAGGATGGATGTACAATTTTATTTTGTTTATTTACCTGACTGCTATTCACCATGGCCTCTAAACACAGTCCAACCACTGTCATCCGTTCCAACATCGGGGGGATGGATGGAGAGACGGGACGGTTTCACACAAAACCCCATTTGCTGCGCACCGTGGACTGAGGGAGTTTTCAAGAGTAATTTTGACGCTATTTTCATCCCCTTTACTGACCCGAAAACATCACCCCAATGTAAAACAATCTCCTCTCTAGTATTTTAGAGTACTAAAAGCTCCTTCAGATCTTTTCCTCACTGAATTCTCACAAGCAGACTCTGAGGCAAGTAAAATACTGTTCATGACACTCATTTTACAGAAGGTCCGGGAGACGGATGGATGCTGCCAGCTCGCCGCAGCCACGCGGGAGAAGGATGGGCCTCAAGGGCAGGTCCCATCTAGGGCTCTGGGAGCTGTGCCCTCTCTTCCTTGTCCTCACGTGAGTGCTCTGTTTAGAAAGAAAATGAGACCGAGATAATTGCATCTCTTATTCTGCAAGTTTTGTTGTTGCTTTGCTGGATCTTGAAAATTATTAATGCACTCTGCCTTAGGAAAAGTGACATTTAGAAACCTGGGTGCGTAACACGTAAGCCAGTGTAAGATTATTTATAGGATTCCATAGCATCTTCTTAAAAGTGTGAATTTCCTTGTCTTCTTAAATATCATATTTACCGGACATGGACCTTATTCTTCAGGACCATATCCTGGGTATGGTGTCTCGCTTTTTTACCTTTTTTTTTTTTTTTTAAACTCTTCTTCTCCCTGAAACCACCATCTGATGCTTAAAAGGCTGGAGAAACTGCTGCTGTCACCACCGTACATCCTCACTCGTGTGGTTTTCCATTCTGGCTGATGTGTGCGCTGCGACACGGCTTGGCCAGAAGCATGTCCGGCGCTCAGACAGGTGCCCTGGAGCCCAGGCTGGGGCTTTGCCCGTTTGCTGGAGCCACCCCTAGCACCGGCTTTGTCTCGGGTGCCCTGAGATCCAGCAGCCCCAAGGGACAAGCAGCTGCTAAGTCGGCCCATATCCCTTATCTGTGATTTCAAAATCCAGAAGGCTCTGAGCACCAAATGTTTTTTGGTAACTCGTTTGTTCGTTAGTCTTGGCCTGCTCTGAAATCACTTGGTGAGGAAAAAACAACTCATCTGAATTGAAGCATGTGGTTTTAATGGTTTACATTTATTTCTTCTTAGACGAGAGTTCTGCTTTCCTGTATTTTTGAGCGTGTTTTTATGGATGTTGCCCCAAGAGCTTCTGGGGACGTTGGGTAATATGTGTGTGTTCCGTGCTTCCGTTCTGAGGTCAAAATCTGAATTCAGAAGCAGATCAGGCACCAGGGGTTTAGGGAGAAGGGGTTGTGCACCAGTGGGACCCGATGGCCAGGCTGGCCCTGTGCCCTGGGCGGTTCCTGCTGAGACTCTGCACGGCTGGTCTCCCCAGTGTCCTGGACGCTGGCCTGATGCGTGGCCAACATTCAGGGGAAAGCCTGGCTTGTAGGTGAAGGGTGCCCCCGGAGGGAACCGTAAAGCCACGATAGGACAGCCCCCTGTCACAGAGTCCTCCAGAGCCAGCCAGGTTCCCACAGAGCCAGCAGCTGATTTTGTGCTGAATTTTGTCCCGGGAAAGCCAAGTTCAGGGCGAGTGTACTGACTTTACTGTATTCCTCCCTCCCGCCCGCCCTCCCTTGCTTCCGTCCCCAGCAGTCTGTGTGTCTCCTATTAACCAGGCCTGGCACTTGCCTCACGAAAAGTAGCAGTGACGCTTCACATCTGCTCGCCCTCTCCTGCTGGTAGACTGTTGGAGTTCCTCGCCCCAGGCTTCCACCGGTCCACGGCGGGCTGGGGCTGGCCTTTTCCTTAGCGGAGGAGCTGGGGGTGCGTGGCTGGGCGACACCCAGCTCTCCAGCTGCAGACCCTGCACTTTGTGCTTTCCCTGCCGCGTTCGGAGGCCCTCACAATTAGTTGTTGATTTGGACCAAATCTGTACCTTCTGAGACTCACCTTTTCAAAGCCCAATCCCAATGATGGGGTGGCTCTTTTCAGATTCCTGGGACTACGCTGCCGACTGCAGTGTGCCTCGGTTTTCAGTGCTGCGAAGTGGGTTTCCTGATCCTGCCAGGGAAGCGGTTGGCGTGGCCGTGCTTCGTGAACCTGCCCACGTGGGGTGACGCTTTTCCACCCCCGCAGGCGGATACGTCTGTGGGGCGCCCCCCCGTGCCTTCTGGGGTTCACCCCCTATACTCCGTTCTGACATCCTCACGAGTGTTGCCTCGATTCCTAAGTGAACAGTAAACTGAGTTGAGTTTATACAGCACAGAATGATCTTGGTGGTCTGGGCTTGCTGATGTTGTCAGGGGCGCCTTGGCAGGTGTGGGGCTCCCGAGGCCTTAGTCACCTATGCCTGAGGGCACCCACTAGGCCATGTCTTTAGGACACCAGAACCTCTAGGGATGGTTGGAGAAAGTCAACCAAATGAATGCTGTTTAACTCACTCTAAAAATGTAGATTTTAGACAATATCCACATGATGATTCCTTTCTTGATTTACTGTAACTAGAAATAGTAACTGTGAGGTTGGGGGGTTAGCATCTGAACCTAAGGGGCTTTTGGAAGAACCAAGTAGCATTCAGGTGTTCCTGGGAGTTTCTCCCCCGCTAGGAGCCTCTCGGTGACCCTTTCTGGTTGATTATGCGCGCCCAGGGTGCATGGCCCTCTTCCCTTCCCAGACAATGGGTTCTACCAGTTTGTCTGGCTCGGAGGTTTCCTCCATACCAACGAGACTCAGAGTGTTAAGATTTAGGGCCCTTTTGAAGTGGGTGGGGTGGGAGGGGGAACACAGGCTTCTCGGCAGGGTTGCTGAAAGTTTCAGGGGTCAAGGAAATAATATAAACCTTTGAATAGAGGCCCGAATAGTTTGTTTGGAGCTCCCGGTGACTAGCATCTCAGTTACCAACTGCTTTGTTACAATTTGCTTTTCTTTAGCTAAACAGGCTCACATGGTTTTAAAAGCAAGTGAAGGGATGGAGCTTTTCTGAGTGTAATGATTCTCTTCCCTGATCCATGGCGAGCAAGGGGAGAGTGGGCGGAGGGCCCTTCAGCCAAAGGGTCTGTAATTCACTCTGCCAAAAAATCCGTTCCACACTGTCAGCCCCACGTCGTTCTCCTCAAGGCTGAATAAATTAGGTGCCGCCCTTGGAAAAGAAGTGCCCTGTTTGGCCGGGAATCTTCGCTAGCTACCTTTCTTGAGGAAAGATGATTAATCTTCTTATGCCCAGCAAAAGGGTTCCGGGTATGGCTGCACCAGTTCTGTGTGCTTTGAAATACCAACCCTGTCAATTTCGTGTTTCTCGGTGAGGGAGCAGCAAATGACAAATTCATGCAAGGGAAATACTGGCTTTGATTTAAGGGGAGAAAATACAACAGTTGCTTAGCTTTAAAAAAAAAATCTTCAAGGCAAAAATTCAGGTGCCGTCGCATATACATTTATATGGGTTTTTGGTTGTAGAAAGGACAATCTGGTAGATTATCAGGACTGACAGAAATAACGACCTGTTAATGAAATATAAAGATGTGAATAGACAGTCAACTTTGCATATAATTATGCTAATCCAGGTCAATAAGAAGTTAGGAAGTAAGGGTAATGAAACATCAGTGGACAGCATGGATACTTAGGTTGATGCTCTGGAACGTCCGACCCAGAGTCCCTTTTGCACAGAGCCTGGAGGTGCTGGTGGGCTTTGAGGCGCTGTGGACTGCCAGCCTGGAAGCCGGCTGGGGTCCAGGGGGGACCCACGGCGGCACGGTCCTGTGTCTGACACACCTGTAGCCTTCCGCAGTGTTTTGTGTTCTTGTAACTCCTAAGAGACCACATTGTTCACCCCCCAAACAGTCAAGAATGCAAAGCAAAGGTGGCGCCATTGTCATTTTCTGCAAACCTAGAGATGGAGAGGACCTGCAAGGATTCAGGGCAGAAACTCCCCTTTAAATAAGAACCCCAAAAGAGGGCCAAAGGAACCAGGTTTATTATAAAGCAGTTTTTAAATTACTAGGTCATAAAGCCAAGAGAGGAGTTTGTTAAAATACAAGTCAAGGCTGTTTTACAGAACATGGAGGCTTGCATCGCAGCCCAGTGGAGCCTGTTGAAGCCGGTCCAGCTCTCCTCCCTCTCCCCCTCTGTCCCACCCTTCTCCCTCCCTCCTTTTCTCTTTCCCTCCCTCCTCTCCCCTTCCCCCTGCTTCCTTCTCGTCTTCCCCCCACCGTGAATCCTACAGCACACGGACCAGTCAGCTCCCAGCCATGAAGACGCATTTTCCCACATTCCTAAGCCCCCACTGCTCCTCTCTGGAGTGTCCGTCAAGCAGGCGGGCCTCAGTGGTCCTTACTCGAGCAAAGACAAACTCCGAGTGAGTGACTCTGCTCGAGGCTGTGCTAGCCCAGTGTGCTCTTCACTCTCCCAGCAGTCCTGTGTGGGCAGGCTGACTTAGCTCAGGTTTGTGGATGGAAGAGCTGAGGCCCAAGAAGGCACAGTAGTTTGCTCAAGGTCACACAGCTAAGGGAGTGGCAGAACCAGCCAGCATTCAAACTCTTGTTGGTTTCATTCCAGAACTTTCTTGTACAACCCATAGCACAGGGTTTGGGCATTGCTCTGTCATCTTGAAAACTGTGAGCTTGAATTCTCCCCGGTGCTTAAACAGATCTGTGAGGCTTTGTTTTAGAAACAAACTATCCATTTCTAGTGCGGTAACGATGCGTCCCTTGTTGTGTTGTGGGTCACACTGATTGATTTTAGAGAAAATTGTAATGATCCCTTTTTCGTCTATAAACAATGGTTTCTTTTTGTTTGCCTATGTTAAAATGGGAATGAATAGATATTTTCAATAGCCAAATTGCAACAGCCCTTTGTAATACTTTCTGCAGTCTGGAAGAACAGTTTTGATTGGATAACAGAATTAGAGATTTGTAGAATAACTCTTAAGTGATTAATGGAGGAACATTTCTGAGTTGCTTTTTGTTGGGTTTTCATAAACTAAGGGGATTTTTAGGGCGTTGGTGATTTTTCTTCTGTCTCCTTTATGGTTTGAAAGATAAACCCATGTTGGTGACATGTTGGTTCTGTCATTGAGGTACTTAGAAGATGAGCATTTTGTCGGGTGTTTTTTTTTTTCTCATTCAAGTATAATTAACATACAGTGTTAATTAGTTTCAGGCATACAATATAGTGATTCAGCAATTCTATCCATGACTCAGTGCTCATCATGGTAAGTTTTCTCTTAATCCTCTTAACCTATTTCTCCCATCCCCCACCTACCGCCCCTCTGGCAACCATCAGTTTGTTTTCCATAGTTAAGAGCCTGTATTTTGTCTCTTTTTTCTGTACTCATTTGTTTCTTAAACTCCACATGTGAGTGAAATCATAGGTAATTGTCTTCCTCTGACTGACTTATTTCACTTAGCATTATACCCTCTAGACCCATCCATACTGTTGCAAATGGCAAGATCTCATTCTTTTTTATGGCTGAGTAATATTCCAGTGTGTGTGTGTGTGTGTGTGTGTGTGTGTGTGTGTGTATGCGCGCGCACATCTTCATTATCCATTCATCTGTCAGTGGGCACTTGGGCTGCTTCCATAATCTGGCTATTGTAAATATGCTGCTATAAGCATAAGGGTGCCTGTATCTTTTTGAATTAGTGTTTTTGTTTTCTTTGGGTAAATACCCAGGAGTGGAATTACTAGATGATGCGGTAGGCCGATTTTTAACTTTTTGAGAATTCCACAGTGATTGTACCAGTTTGCATTTCCACCAACAGTATTCTGGGTTTTTCCCCCCACATCCTCGCCAACACTTGTTGTTTCTTATGGTTTTGATTTTACCCATTCTGACGGATGTGAGGTGATACCTCATTGCAGTTTTGTTTTTTTTCATTGTGGTTTTCATTTGCATTTCCCTGGTGATAAGTGACGTCGAGCACCTTTCCCTGTGTCTGTTGGCCATCTGGATGTCTTTGGAAAAATGTCTATTCATGTCCTCTGCCCATTTTTTAATTGGATTTTTTTTGAAAGGGGTGAATTGTATCATTTCTTTATATATTTTGGACATTAACCTCTTATCAGATGGGTCATTTGCAAATTCTCCCATTCCACGGGTTGCCTTTCTGTTTTGTTGTTTCTTTAGCTGTGTGAAAGCTTTTTATTTTAACGTAGTCCAATAGTTTGATTTTGCTTTTGTTGCCCTTGCCAGAGCAGACATATCTAGAAAAAAGTTGCTATGGCCCATGTCTGAGAAATTAGTGCCTATGTTTTCTATTGATTTTATGGTTTCAGGTCTCACATTTAGGTCTTTAATCCATTTTGCATTTATTTTTGTGTGTGGTGTAAGAAAGTGGTCCAGTTGCATTCTTTTGCGTGTTGCTGTCCAGTTTTCCCAACACCATTTGTTAAAGAGACTGTCTTTTTTCCATTGTATGTTCTTGCCTCCTTTGTCGTAGATTAATTGACCATATAAACTTGGGTTTATTTCTGGGCCGTCTATTCTGCTCTCTATGTGTCTGTTTTTGTGCCAGTACCATACTGTCTTGATGACTACAACTTTGTAGTATATCTTGAAATCTGGACTTGTGATGCCTCTAACTTTGCTTTTCTTTTTCTAGATTGCTTTGGCTCTTCGGGGTCTTTGGTGGTTCCACACAATTCTAAGATTATTTGTTCTGGTTCTGTGAAAGATGGCTGTTTGTATTTTGGTAGGGATTATATGAAATCTGTAGATTACTTTGGGTGGTATGGACATTTTAACAATATTGGTTTTCCCGACCCACGAGCATGGAATATCTTTCCATTTGTTTGTGTCGTCTTCCATTTCTTCCATGAGCGTTCTGTAGTTTTCATAGTACAGCCTTTCACCTCCTTGGTTGAATTTATTCCTAGGTATTTTATTCTTTTTGGTGCAGTTGTAAATGGTGTTTTCTGAACTTCTCTTTCTGCTACCTTATTATTAGTGTATAGGAATGCAAGAGATCTCTGTATGTTAATTTTATACCCTGTGACTTCTCTGAATTCGTTTTGCATTTGCTCGGAGGTAAAGGGTGGCTCCTGCTAGATAGGGATCTCAAGGAGGGAGAATGTGGGGATTCCTGTGTAGCAAGCACTTCTCATGGGATGTCTGCCGACACTTCAGAGCAGAAAGGTTTCCATGTTGTTTTACTTTTCCCTCATCCTGGCCTTTTCCCCTTTCTACCTATTTTATACCTACCTACCTTTATACCTACCTTTCCCCATTATACCTGTTCCCCTTTATATATTATTCTTAATACTGTGTCTGTTCTATCGATCTTCTTTACACCCCCTCCTTTCAGAGGGTTATTATTGATACCAAATGCTGTCGGTGAGATGCGCAGTGTGCCCTGGGAACCTCTGTGGTCAGAAATCCGACTGGAAGTACTTTCCCTGTATTTTACTGGATTCCCACAACACACTGTGTAGACAGTGTCTGATGCCGCAGACACAGACATGGGGGTCTTAGTGCTGGACGCTCTGCCCAGCTCTCTCGGTGCCCCTGGTGACATCGGGGGTCCAGTTCCTGGGCTTCCTGCTCCCCAGGCTTTGTCCATATCACCTCTCAGTTTGATCCAGTTTTGAAAGTTGTCGATTTTGTTTGAAATGAGGAAAGCTTGGGTTGGAATGGTACAATTGTCAGATGCAAGTACGAAACAGACTTCTCACTGTGGGGCGCACAGGCCAGTTCCTAAGGAAAGGAAGGGGTCCATTGTGATGGAGATTTGGGGGCTTGCCTTTCCACTCTGGGTCCTTCAGTTTGACACTGGAGGTCGGAGGTCACACCTTCTGTTCCATCTGGCATTTGAATGGCTCTTGGACCTTTGGGTGGTTTTGGAACGTCATGTTGTCACTTGGGAAGTACTGATGCCCTGGATGGTGCAGATGTGCAAATGTTGACACATTTCGTTATATAATATCAACAAAATCACACGGGTTAATATCACCACCAATACCCTCAGAAAAGCCTGTAAGTATTGGGAAGGTATCAAGCTCATGGATGCCGGTACAAGTTTCCAAAGTTCTGTCTTTTTCTCTAAAGCTCGGATTTTTATCATTGGTAACAAATACTGTCAATTGCTGTTCTTGTTCTCTCATTTTTGAGAGCGTGATTACAAACACTGATGTCCAAATAGCCACACGGTTTGTCTCTCAGCTCTTCCTGCCGGTGGAAATGCTGGTTCCTGAAGAAAGCTCGCAGCTCAGTTGCACAGAGCTTTGCCTGAAGACAACTGGCGTGCTTTGGTCGACGTAGCAAACGTGCTTTATATGTACTTGTCGTTTGTCACTCAGAATATTAAAGAGCCGTGTTCTTAAGGGGTCAAGTTTGATAATATGACTATTGTTTGCAGCTTCAGCAAAGACATTCTTACATGCATTTGGCATTTTCACTATAAGTGGCAGCAAGGAGCCCAGTGACCTGGTGCCACCACCTTGATTGGGCCGAGATGTCCACGATTTTACCCGCTGCTGCTTCCGCACACGTCAACACAGTGACAAAGGCAGATAAAATCTTGGCATTATGATGAAAATAGTTTTGACCTCATGACTTCCTGAAGGGGCCTCCGGGGCTCTCGGGGGTCTTGTACCTTCCTTTTAGAATCACTGCTCTCAGTATTGGGAGCAGCTCTTCAGGCGGCACCTCCACGGAGGGCTGGCTCTGTGCCAGGTGATGCGCTAGGGGCTGGAGATACCAGCAAGGACTGTCACAGTCCCTGTTCTCAAGGAGATCGCGGTCTGATGGAGAACGGGTCAAGTCGGTGTGGTGGTAGCGGTCAGCCAACGGGATGCTTGGCAAGTACGGAGGAGAATCACCCAAACAGCTCACTGATCTAGCGCTGGTGATGAGGAAATGGCAAGGATCTGATGACTTTCTTTCGGCATCAGGGTTTTACTCTTTGTTTTGAAATGACTTCTTAACAAACCAGTCCTACACACATCCAGACAGACAGGGAGGGTGTCCGATCAGAGAGACAGAGTCATCATTTCCCCATGAACCTTATGCACTTTCTATGAGCAAACTCATTCCTCCGTACAACTCCCACAGGGAGCCAACATCAGATGAGGCTCCGCAGGTCGGCTCAGAATCGAAGCTGTGGTTTGCTTGGGTTCAGCTCCGGGTAACAACTGTGTTGAGGTGTCCTGTCGCAGTCGTTGCCAGAAAGAGACCCAAAGCACACTGATGACAAGGAGATGGGGGAGCATGAAAGGAGGCGGCCGGGCTGGGAAGGCACACAGAGCCCGGGGCAGGGTTTGGCTGTGATTTTTACAAAGCCAGTGCACTTCCTAACAGTGAAATCACCTGCTTTAGGAAAGTACCGTCCCCCGATATCGTTGGCAGGTGGAGGCCGAGGCTGGGTGCTAGCTAACATCATGACTGCTGGACGGGTTCTTGCATGAACTTCTAAATCTGTCCTGCTTTTATGTAAAGCTCTTTAAATTTGAGTGTCTCAGCACTGTGACCCCATAAAATAGGGTCATTATCCCTGTGGTACAGATGAGGACATTGAATCGAGGGTTAAGTGGTCTGTTGGGGGGTAACACGCCCCTAGCCTGGGTCTTTTAAGGGCTCTTTCTGTTTGTTGCACCTGCTGTCTTCTGCCCAGGAGGAAGGGGACACTTATCTCTTCCAACTCGAGAGATTCTCCCCATGTGACAACAAATGATGAAATGGAATGGAGCAGATCTAAAAATCACTTAGACCAGGATCGACAATTACATTTCTACTTGCTCCTGTGTGTGTTCTATGACATGCTTCCGCGGCTAACCACAGACCATTAGCAGTGCGCGTATCTGCGGTCAGATAGCCACAGGATTCACTCCCTATCAGGAGGGCAGGGTGAAGCGGCGGCTTCATGGCCCATCACTGTGCAACCCTGAGTAATAGGAGCAGACAGACAGCCTGGTGTGCAGAAAGGAGAGATTGGGTTGCTCTTTTTTGAACAAAAGCATTTTGCAGCCTGTGAGGTGGTAGCAAATGGTTGCAAATAGGAGTGCTGGCTTCTCACCAGAGGGCAGACAGCATGTCTCTTCAGTACAGTGAGGACTGCTTGCCGTTCTAGGGTTCTTTTTCCAAAACAAAATCTACTTTTTTTAGACCATGGCACTGTCATTAATGGTATTTTTGAGTATCAAATGCAGGGGCTGTCTAGGAGAATATGCATTTGTGCGTGCGTGTGTGTATGTGTGCATGCGTGTGTGTGCGTGTGTGTGTGTGCGCGTGCAGGGGGGGACCTGGTAGACAACGAATAATCATGTAACAGCACTCAGTTGTTTGACTAACACCAGCAATAATACCCTCTTACATGCAGAAGGCACAGTGACATTTTCCAAGTACTTTCACAGGTGTCATTTGAATGATAGTTTAGTCAGGTCATTGTGCTCCCGCCAGAGGGTGAGGTGGGAGAGGAGGTCTGCCCTCCCCACCCCTTCTTTGCTTCTTGCTCTGATTCCTTTCTTCACCCACATCAGTTCTCCTTCTGTAGCCTCCTCTGTTCAACACCTCTTGGATGGGGACTTCCCGAACCTGTCTTTTTTATCTGTCTTGCTTTAAAAACATCACTGATTTCCTTTTGCGATGATGCGCGTCCCACAGGGAGGCGTTGGACTTGAACTTGGCCACATGGCTTAGCCTCAGAGGAAGCTCACTTGGACTGACTTGCTGGCCCACTGGGCTCGGCCGTGTTTCTGATTTCCATTCCTCGGTCCCCATTTCAGCCTGCTGAAACCTCCCCCCAGCCTCCTCATATTTTAACACTCCCTCTTTTTGGCCCAGTTTGCCCCACCAGACATGCTGGTTGTCACCAGTCCAGTCCATCTGTGTCTTCTGGATTCGCACCGGAGTGTCAAAGCCTTGACAGGCTGGGCTCCCGCCTGCCTAAGTGCGGGGCCCTCCAGAAGCCACCTCCTCCGGGAAGAAGACCAAGGCCCCCCTCTGCCTTTCCAGCTTGAGCCTCACCATCCGCCATGCCTGTCAGTTCCAGGGGATGGGGGGAAGGCTGCCTTTGGGTGCGTAGCCAGCGTCTTTTTATACCAACTCGATTTCTTTTTATAAAATTGCTGCTCTGGGGACCGTGCTGCCAGCAGAATAGCTTCTTTTCTCATGCTCGTGCTGGTTCCCGGCTCCCAGCAGCGTCTGCCACGTATGTGGGCCTCGTTGGCTGCCGTGGGTGTCGATCTTGTCCTGGCCTCACCAGAGCCGTGTCCCAGCATAGCCATCAGAGCCGGGGCCCGTCCCGGTGGCGGGTGGTGGGGCAGAGCGTCACAGGTCCTGGCATCACCAGCCCTGGAGGAGACCTTGCATCTGAGCCTGAATTTCTATTGTCTACAAAATTGGGTCGAGCAATCGCACAGTACCTACCACAATCCCTTGCTCGTTGTACAAACAAAACAGCATGTGCAGAAGGACTGTGGGCTGTGACAGTGCTAGAGGAGAGTTAGTTCACTGTTTCTTCCAGCGTGTATTTATTGAGTGCCTCCAGCATGCCAAGCCCTCCCACATGTAGGCTGTAGAGAAAGAGCAATGAAGGGAACAAAGAAAGGTCATTATGGCCTGGTTGGGGAGGGACCACACGCAAGTAAGCAAATCAATGAGCAAGGTAATTTCCTGAAGTAGTTAAGTACCCTGAAGAAGGTGAACTAGTGACTGAAATGATTTGGGTTGGGTAGTCCGGGTGTCACTGTGTATCACTCAGCATTCGGTACCATTTCCTCCAGGAAGCTCTCCCTGATTGCCCCAGGCTAAAACAAGAATAGCTGTGGTTTGTTAGGAGGATGACTTTACTAGGCATTGTTTCTAATCTTCCCTCTTCTCTGTAACACTTATAGAGCGCTTATATGTAACACTTCACAATCAGGAGACCCAGGCTCAGAGGGATCAAGCAATGGCCAATATCTCATAGCTAGAACGTGGCAGAGCTGAGTGCCTGCCCTCAGTGTCTGCCCTTCGCACCACCTCTCTGATCCTCCCAGTTCCCCTGGGACCTTGTGTCTGCCTCTGTTCCAGCACTGCCCATAGCCTGTGGACTGACGGTTTCCTGTGGTTTTCCCTGTTAGCTCCCGAGCTTCTAAGGGTGGGAGCTGTTACCCTTAGCCGCTGGAGCAGGGCTGAGCACTTCCTGGGAGCTCCTCCCACGTTCACTGAATTCATCACCAGCTCCAGCCAGCCCCTTGCCGTCTAAAGGGCACCATGGATTTTCACTTACGGGTTCCAGAATTGTGCCCTGTAGACAGCAGTGGGAACAGTCAGGTGGGATATGTTTTGAGAGAAAACAGGGGGAATGAAGTCTCTTTTAGACCTGAGGCCTCTCTGTTCACAGGAGCGATGACTTTTTTGACAGTCTGGCCTCTCAGCTTTACGGTGAGCAAACGGAGGTCTGTCCCTAGAGCCGCTGAAAGCCCTTGGCTCGGTTAGTAACAGGTGATGGTGTCCGCTTCCACGAGCGTTCGTTTGTGCGAGGGCTGACGGTCTGCGGCATGTCAAGGGTGCTTGCCTGCATTGGTTTGGAGCAGGGGTAGGATACAGGTAAGTGGTGGGGGTGCACCGAGCAGCGAGCAGTCAGGGCTGGGGTTCCGGTCGTGACCACTCTCTCCACCGAATCCATTTGCCCAGGGCATCCTTATGCAAGCAGCGCGTCACCGCCTCCCCGGGTTCCCCCCCCACCGGTCTGTGAAAATGCTTGTGCCCCACCGTGCCCGGACACACCTTTGTTCACCAACTGGAGCCAGACCACCACCACACAGCACAGTGCGGGTGTCCCAGGGTCACGCACACTGCGCCTCGAAAAACATCTCAGGGCAAAAAAAAAAAAGTGACTGTCTAGACTATTTGAGAAGTCTGTGGGTGCTACAGATGTGATCGCATTTTGGAGGGAAAGAAAGCCGACATGTACACAGACGCCAGAGAGTGGAAGTGAGTCAGGAGCTGAGGCGCGTGAGAACTTTGCTGTGACCAGAGATGTTCTGAAAACAAAGCACGGTGTGTCGACCAGGAACAGTGTGTGACGGTGGTTCAGAACACTGCAGAAGGCTGGTCAGGGTGGTTCCAGATACGGATGGTCGTGAGTTTTTTATTCATTCGGAGCCAGGCTTCGTACGCTGTTCGGTGCAAAGTCAGTGCCACAGTGCAGAGCGTGGTCTTGGTCCTGCTGCACAGAGAGCCCTGTAGCAGGCCCTAAAGACCCTGGCAGGGCAGCCCGACCTGGTGGGGACTGGTCCTGTGTAAGTAGCCTTGTAAGTGTCCAGACCTGAAAGGCATGGTAAATACCGCTTGTCGTGGGCTGAACGGTGTCCAAGTCATTGTTGAATTGGCTGAACCAATTCATATGTTGAAGTCCTAACCCCACAACGCCTCAGAAGGAGACTGTATTTGGAGGTAGGGGCTTTAAAGAGGTGATTAAGGTTCAGTGAGGTCCCTAGGATGGGCCCTGATCGGTATGACTGGCATCCTATATTGGGGTGCAGACGTGTGCAGAGAAGACCATGTGAGGACACAGGGACGAGGTGGCATGTGCTCACCAAGAGACGGGCCTCAGGAGAAACCAGCCCTGCCAGCACCTTGGGGTGGGGCTTCCAACCTCCAGAACACTGAAGGAAGTAGGTGTCTACTGTTGAGGCCCCCCGGGTGTGGGACATCGCTACGGCAGCCCCAGGAAACCGACCCACCCTCGTGAGGCTGCTGGACCGCGTCAGCAGGAGTGCTGCACACATCCTAGCAGAGAGCCTGGACCCCGGGGCTCGAGGCGCACGTGTGCTGTGCGCACGTGAAGAGGAAGGCAGGACTTGGAAGTTGCTGGTGTGCTTGCAGACTGGCTATTGATTTCTGGGTTCATTTCCTAGAGGGCTGATAGTTACAGTTCTCTTTCCTTATGGACCCAAATCATCACGTGCTCATGACCCCCCAGTATTTGTTCCCTGTTTGTAATTTAAAAAATAGGGGTGCTTTCTCGTCAGCTGCTGTTTTGAACCAGGCACTTCTTTGGATGCCTTCTTTTTTTCTATTTGGCAAAATTGTTTTGGTCCTTTAAGACGCAGCCACCACTGTCTTCAGTGCCAGAAGCCTTCTAGATGCGCCGAGCTCACCTGAGGGCCCCTGTCCGTGCCTCTTGGGAACACCGGCTTGTATTCTCGCCCTTGCACTTTTGTTAGTACCATCATCTGTGCCCACGAGCCTTTGCACTTCGCATCTCCACCACCCAGCGCTGCCTCTGGCACACGGAGCGCGTGACTGCAGACAAGCGTGAGTATGCTTGACTCCCGTCGAACAACACAGCAGGTCCATGTATACGTTGGGTTTTGTCAATAAATACAGTCCTGGAAGTATATTTTCTCTTCCTTATGATTTTCTTAATAGCATTTTCTTTTCTCTAGCTCACTTTATTGTAAGAACACAGCGTGTAATACATGCAACATAGAGAACATGTGTTAATCGACTATTTGTTATCGGTGAGGCTTCCCGTCAACAGCAGGTAATCAGTACCTAGATTGTTGGGGAGTCAAAAGTTGTATGTGAGTTTTTGACTGTGGGTGGGGGTCGGCATCCCTAACCCCACATTGTTCGGTGGCGAACTGTATATAGTTTTCTTGAAAGCCAGTCATTCAAAGTGGTTGAAGAAAGATTGGGGTACCTATTTAATGTCATAAAATATATATAACAAAATCGGCTATTTTAACCATATTAAAGTGTACAAATCCGGTGATGAGAATTACTTTCACAAAGCTGGGCAGCCATCACCACCATCTCTTTCCAGGATTTTTACATCACCGCAGACAGAAACTCGGTCCCCAGGAAGCAGTAACCCCATTCTCCCCCTGCACCAGCCCACCAGCCCCTGGCAACCTCCAGTCGGCTGTCTGCCTTTATGAATTTGCCCAGGCTAGATATTTCATATAAGTGGGATCGTGTAATATTTGTCTTTTTATGACTGGCTTGTTTCACTTGGCACAATATTCTCAAGTTCCATCCACATTGTAGCAGGTGTCCGAACTTCATTTCTTCCCGTTGCTGAATACATGCTGAATTTCCGCTCCCATTGTAGGGGTGCACCGCACCTTCTTTATCCACCCCTCAGCTCGGGGACGCGTGCGGTGTTTCCGTCTTCAGACTATTGTGAATAACACGGCTCTGGACGTGAGTGTGCAAATATCTGTTCAAGTCCCTGTTTTCAGTTCTTTGGGGTATATACCCCAGAAAGGGAATGGTGATTCTATGTTTAACTGTTGGAGGCACCACTACGCTGTTCTCCACAGGGGCAGTGCGTGACGGCCAGTCTCTCCGCACCCTGGCCAAGGCTTGATATTTTCAGTCTTGTTGCTCCTCGCCCTCCTAGTGTGTGTGAAGGGGTGTCTCATTGTGGTTTTGATGTACAATTTCCTAATGACCAAAATAATGTTAAACATCTTTTTATGTGCTTATTGGCCATTTGTGCGTCTTTGGAGAAACGTCTATTCAGGTCCCTTGCCCATTTCTCTTGTTGGGTGGTTTCCTTTTGTTATTGAACAAAACGGTGGAAACTTTAAAAAGTGTGCTCCTAGAAAATGTGTACCCCTCCTAATACTTGGCTTTCTAGGAGAGCCTTTCTGAGGGTCTAGACTGACAAGGTTATTTTAGTCATCTCCTGTCCCTCCCCACTCCCAGGTCTCTTGGCTTTCTCCTACTTTTTTCTAGTATTCACGTTTCAGATTGAATTTTAAATAGATCTCAAGGAATCAAACTGCGAAGTTTCACTTTGGAAAATGCTACAGCTCAAATGCCCAAGTATCCTTTTCCCATGCCCTTAAGAGATTGGAGACCTAGACGGTCAATTCCTATTACTCAAAAACACTCTGTAAAAGTGATAACATTACGGACATGTACTCTGGGCTGTATTTCCCAATGTATTTGATTGGGGTTGGAAGCAGGGTTTTGAATGTAGAGAGGCAGATGTCGTCTTGGCTAGATCTGAATACTCAGCTCCGTGGTTTAATAGGGTGTTCAAGGTCAGTATCCCCCTCTGTGGAGGAGGGGCCGGGGGTGTGGGGTGCAGCCGCCCCGTGGATGGGTGCAGAACACATCCTGCATCCCAGCCCTCAGGCACTGCCTCCGCGGGACCAGCTGTGAGCTGGGGGTTGTATCTTTTGTGGAATTTGGAATGAGGAATTCCCAGTGGGATTTTCAAAGCTAGTCTAAGAGGGTAGAATTGCAGGTGGGTGGGAGGTGGGAGAAATATGATTTCGCTGTGACTGCTGGAATATGTAATTCCTGGCTTTGATTTAAACTCTTTTCCCTTTTTTTTCTTTTAAGAAAAAGTCTGCTATAACCTTTAGGTCCAGAAACAGTCCAGTTTATCTTTTTTTTTTTCTTTGTTCAACCTGAATATTTCTTTTCTCTTCTTCTTCCTCTTCTTCTTCTTCTTCTTCCTTCTTTCTTCTTTCTTCCTCTTCCTCTTCCTCTTCCTCTCCTCCCCCTCCTCCTCCCCCTCCTCCTCCTCCTCCTCCTTCTTCTTTTTGCATCCTGCTTCATTCCACGAAGATTTTGATATCTTGTAACACACGAGTAGGTTTTCTAGATTCATTAAAATATATTTAATTTTTTTTCCTTTTCTCCTCTTTTTACTGAAAGATGGCAGGGTTGTTTGCTTGTTTTTGCTGCTTCCCTCCCTTTAAAAAAAGAAACTTTCTGGAAGTATCATTGATGTGCCGTAATCTGTACACATTTAAGTGAACAATTTGGTAAGTGTTGACATATGCATATGCATATGAAACCAGCCCCGATAAAGAGGATGCACATTATCATCCCCTAGGGTTTTTTTGTGCTCCTTCATCTTCCCCCCCGCGTCCCCCGCACCTTCCAACCACTGACCTTCCGTCCCTGTAGTTTAGTTTGCATCTTGTGTAATTTTGTATAAATGGACTCATTCAGCATGTACTCTATTTTCTGGCTTCTTTGACTAAGCGTAATTATTTTGAGATTCACTCACACTGTTGCTTCTATCAATGTTAAAATATTTTTATTACTGAGTAGTGTATCTATTCTGCGGACAGCCGACAGTGTGTGCATTCATTGGGTGATGGGCATTTGGGCTGTTTCTAGTTTTTGACTATTATAGACCAAGCTGCTCTGAACTTTTGTGTCCAAGTCTTCGTATGGACATATGCTTTCATTTCTCTTGGGTAAACGTGTAGGAGTGGAATGGTTGGACTAACAGTGGGTGTGGGTTTAACTGTTTTCCAAAGTGGTTGTACCATTTTGCATTCCCACAGCAGGGCATCTGAAATTCAGTTCCTCCAATGCTAACCCACACTTTTTGCTATTTTATCTGATTTTGATGTTAGAGTCATGCTGGCATATAGGTTAGTTGAGAAATAGTCTCTCTCTTCAGTTGTCTGCAAGACTTTGTATAAAGTTGGTATTATTTCTTCCTGAAATGTTTGGTAGAGTCCGCCAGTGAAGTTATCTGGCTATAGGGTTTTCTTTGTGGAAAGGTTTTTAACTATAAATTCAGTTTCTTTAATAAAGCTATTAAGATGATCTACGTATTCTCTCTTGAGCTTTGGTAGTTTTATCTTTCAAAGAACTTGTGCTTTTATCCAAATTATTGATTTTATTGGTATAAAGTTGTTCTTAATATTCCTTTCTTATCCTTTTAGTATTTGGAGATTTGTAATGATATTACCTCTTATTCCTGATACTAATATTTTGTGCTCTTTCTCTTTTTATCCTGAGTAATTTGGCTACAGGTTTGTCAATTTTTTTATTGTCTCCAAGAACGAGCTTTTGTTTTTATTGATTTTCCCTGTTGTTTTTTTTTGTCCTAGTTCATTGATTTCTGCTCTAAAGTGTATCATGTCCTTTCTTCTGCTTCCTTTGCGTTTCTTCGGTAGCTGAGGTCATTTTCCTTCACCTCCTCCTCTCCTTTTCTTTTAAAGATTTATTTATTTATTTTAGAGAGAGGGAAAGCGAGAGCACAAGCGGGAGGAGCAGAGGAGAGGGAGAGAGAATTGGAGCCGACTCTGCACTGAGCATGGAGCCCAACACAGGGCTTAATCTCACGACCCTGAGATCATGACCTGAGCTGACTCCAAGAGTCGGCCAGTTAATAACCAACGGAGCCACCCAGACACCCTAGACTGTGTGTCTGTTCCTTTACCAGTCATACAGTGTTTTGATTACTGCAGCTTTATAATTAGTCGTAAAGGCAGGGAGTACCAGTTCTCTAACGTTGTTGCCCTTGTTTCAGTATCGTGTTGGCTATTCTTTTACCTTTCCATTATAAACTTTAGAATCAGTTTGTCAGGATTCACAAAATAGCTTGCTGGAATTATGGTTGGGATGGCGTTGAATCTGTAAATCAATTTGGGAAAAATTGGCATTACAACAATATTGGGACTTCTAATCCACGAATATGGAGTATCACTATTTCTTTAGATCTTTTTAAAGTTTCTTTATAGTAACTTTACATAGAAATCCTGTATATGTATTTTGCTAGATTTATACCTAAGTATTTCATTTTGGGACACTATTGTAATTGGCATTTTATTTTTAATTTCAAACACCACTTGTTCATTGCTAGTATATTGGAGAGCAATTGACTTTTGTATATTAACCTGGATCCTGCAACATTGTCATAATCACTTACTAGGTGTAGGAGTTTTTGTTGATTCTTTGGAATTTTCTATATAGGCAATCACGTCATCTGCAGAGTTTTATTTCTTCTTTCCCAATTTGCATCCTTTCACTTCCTTTTCCTGCCTTCTTGCACTCGCTAGGACTTCCAGTGCGATGTCCAGTAGGAGTGGTAAGAGGGACGTCCTTGCCTTGTTTCCATTCTGAGGGAGAAAAGCATTCAGTTTCTTACCATTAAGTGTGGTGTAGCTGTAGGTTTTTTGTAGATGCCCTTTATCAAGGCGAGGAACTTCTGTATTCGTAGTTTGCCAGATTTTCTCCTTGTCACTGGTCTTAAGCAGTTTGAATTTGCTCTGCTGCAGTGTAATTCCTTCATGCTTGTTATGCTTGGGACTTACTGGGCTTATTGATCTGTGGATTTATAATTTTCATCAGATTTGGAAAAAATTCGGCCATTATTTCTCCAATTATTTTTTGTTCGCTCCTCCCTCACCCCCTTCCTTTGGGGACTTGAATTACGTAGATATCAGGACACTTGAGGTTGTCTTACGAACTCCCTGGTGTTCTAATCTCATATTCTCTCCCTCCCTCTCTCCCAACCTCATTCCAGTCTGTTTTCTCTCTGTAGTTCATTTTGGATAATTTTTATTGCTATTTTTTCATGTTTACTAATTTTTTCAGTTAATCTCATCTAGCGGATTATAGTTTTCATCTCTAGAAGTTTGACTTTTTATTTTTCTATTTTTTAAATGTTTATTTATTTATTTATTTATTTGAGGGGGGAGGGTGGGGGAAGGGACAGAGGGAGCGAATATCCAAGCAGACTCCCACTGCGTGTAGAGCCTGAAGTGGGGCTCAATCTCATGATGCATGGAATCAGGACCAGAGCCGAAGCCAGGAGTTGGACACTCAACCGAGTTAGCTACCCAGGCGCTCTTAGAAGTTTGTCTTTTTAAAATATATATATATATATCTTCCATGCCTCTATCTAACATACTCAATCTTTCCTCTGGCTCTCGTATATATAATACAGTTACAGTAACTGTATAATTTCCTTGTCTACTAATTCTATCATTGCTGTCATTTCTGGGTTAGTTTGCTTGGTTGATTCTTTCCCTTATTATGGGTCATGTTTTCCTGCTTCTTGGAATGCCTGGTCATCATTTTTTTCTTGGATATCAGACATTATGAATTTTACCTTGTTGGGAGCTAGATATTTTCGTATTCCTATAAATACTTTTAAGCTTTGTTCTGGGATGTGGTTAAGTTACTTGGAAATAGTTTGATCCTTTTGAGTCTTGCTGTTAAGCCTTGTTGGGGGGGGCACCAGCATTTTAGTCTGGGGCAAAATCCTCTGAGTTCTCCACCCAATGCCCTGTGGATTCTATGGTTTTCCACCCTAGCTGATGACAGGAACTGTTCCCACCCCTGTGTAGGCTCTGGTGGTGGTTCTCTTTATTCTTTTTGGGTGGTTCTTGTCCCAGCCCGGGGTAACTTCCTCACGTGTAAGTGCTGACCCATACCTGGCAGAAGACTCAGGGGTCTTCTCTGCACATTTCCAAATGTTCTGTCCTTGTGGCTCCCTCCTCTTCAGGGTTCTGCCCTGTGAACTCATGGATTTTTCTGGACTTCCAGCTCTGTCTCCCCAACTTAGGGAGACCTCCAGGCTTCACCTCGGTTCCCTCCCTGCGTCACTTCTGGGAAACTCCAGGCTGTACGTGGGACAGTTATAGGGTTGGCCTCACTTCCGGGAACCTCTAGGCTGTATGCAGGGCAATTGTAGTGTCCCCTCTTTGGCTTAGCATTTCTGAGCGATCGCTGTCCCTCATCGTCTGATGCCCAGTGTCTTCAAAGGCCTTGTATAATATATTTTGACTGTTCCTTTTCGCTGTTGTAGGAAGGATGACATATACGGGGCCTATAACTCCATCTTGGCTGGAAGCAGAAGTTGATGGCACTTGAGAAAAAAAGTAGTTACAAAATATCCATAAAAAAAGGCAGAGAGGGCGCCTGAGTAGCGCAGTCGTTAAGGCGTCTGCCTTCGGCTCAGGGCGTGATCCCGGCATACGGGGCATACGGGGATCGAGTCCCACATCGGGCTCCTCCGCTGGGAGCCTGCTTCTTCCTCTCCCACTCTCCCTGCTGTGTTCCCTCTCTCACTGGCTGTCTCTCTGTCACTCTGTCACATAAATGAATAAAATCTTAAAAAAAAAAAAAAAAGCAGAGAAAGCATTTTACAGTAACAGCAGCGATCAGCAAAAGAATGTGGATAGTGGTTGGGACTCAGATGTCCTTTGGATTCTAACCTCAGAATGTTGTGTCCCCAAATTTGATAGGAACGGACAACAGAAGTCCTACAGTGAGAACCTAGGCATTTTCAGTTTTAATATCTCCCATGAGCCATACCCATCGACTGACTTATCCTGAAGACAGACTGTTACCTTCACAGTGTTTTAGGACGTTTTATCTTGGAGAGCCAGTTCCATGGCTTTCACCCATTCATGGATTTTCAACCATTTAAACTTTGCTTCTCTGACTTTCATCCCAGCAATTGAGGGACAGGCTCCTGTGCAGGGAAATATTGTCTGAAACTAATGGAAACAATCCAGTCTAGAAAATGACCAGTGTTATGGGGAATGGAGCCATAAAGTACTTTAAATGGAAGCATGTTATATTAATGGAAATTAATAGAAAAATAAGATAAGGTTAGCTTTTATTTTATTCTTTTTGCTGAAATGTTTTGAAACCATCATAGCAAATAAGAATTTATTAAAGCTACCTTTTTAGATACTTTTTTGTTAAGTCCATTTAGGACCTGACCACATGGTATCTAGACGTGGACAACAAATGTGACAAGTGAATATTGCAGTAGTGTCCTTGTAAAATAAAATTGAGATGACAGCTTTAGATCTCTCTCAAGTCCTATGCTATGCTCATTATTTTGTCCGCGCTCCCCTTCCCCACCTCTGTATTTTTAATCCTTCCTTTTGAGATTGGGATTGGCAATCCTGTGTGATTTACATCGGTCCTTTTCCTCCTCTTCCCCCCGCCCAGCTGTCCCTGGGACTGGCTACGCCCTCCTGTCCTCAGTGCTCCTTACACGGCTAGACTTTGGAACAAAGCCAAGTTTGAAAGCAGATCACTTTATGCCTTATTGGGGGTTTCTTTTCTGGTCAACTGCAGGATCTCTCATTTGCTTTAAAAGTGTAAAGTGGGAAAAAAAGAATCAACAAACTTAAAGTGTCTAGGTCTTTTAGTTTCTGGCAGAAACGAGAAACAAAATGACTTGCAAAGGTAGGGGTGTGTGTGTGTGTGCGTACGTGCATGCATGCAAGTGTGCATGTATGTTGGGGGCACGTGCGTGTATGTGCACGCACGTGGAGAGGGCATCGGTACGTGGGCGTGTGTGTGTGGGCTCATGGTGGTGTACGTGCATATGAGTGCATGCGTGTGTGTGTAGTATTAATCATTTCACAGATTTCAAGGAATCTCAGGGCTTCATGGAAAGTCTTTGTTGGCTTGGTAATTCTGGTTCGGCAAAATGAAATTAGAGTATATTTCAAGATACAGTAATTAACCCATTTTCTAAATGCTCAACTAGAGAATTCCGAGGCTGTTCTTCCCGTTAAGTGTGATTGTTCTCATTCATCCTCTGCTTCATTCATTATTCACAGTTGAAACCCAGCAGCTCACCTGAAATCCTGCTCTTCCCCCTTCACCTGTGTTTTGAAGCAGGTGTGTCTGGTCCTCACGTTACATTTCCAGCTGGGCTTTTTGCCAAGTTTGGGGTGGGGGGCGGAGCGGGGACAATTGCTCTCTCGTCCGTGTCCCTGTATTTCTGTGGTGGTTATTTGTGGGCCAGTCTCCTCTGCTAGACTGAGCCGGCTACAGGTGGGAAGGTCTCGGTGTTCGTTGCACTGCCCGGCACTAGGTCTGGCCCAGAAGGATGCTCGGGAACGTTAATTGAACTGGGCGGAAGCTCTGTTAGCTTTAAGCTCTGTGTCACTGAAATTCCAGCCCCGTCACCTGATGCTTCTTAGGGTCTTAGGTCTTACATGTATTTTTCTGGTCTCCAATACCACTTTTTCACAACCTACGACTCATCAAAGACTTTGAAGCCATTGCTCTCCAGATTCTGGGGGCTCTGCTGAAGTCCCTTTAATCAATAGGCAGTGGCTGCATTTTTCTATCGGTCAAGGGCTGCTGTAGAATTCTTTTACAGTCAAGAATACAAATGTTAGCTTGAGCATCCATCGAGACAGGTTTATTGGCAGAGGGGGTCAGTTCTTGTAGTTTTCTAGGAAGCGATGAATTTCAGAGTTGGACCTTATGTGGCAGGGCCAGCCCAGAGACAAGCAACACTCGGTGTGCCCAACGACCCAGGTGATCACAGCAGAACCGGGAGTTTGAGAGCAGAAATAAAGCTGGTGCCCTTCAGGGACGTCTGCGTGGCTCAGTCAGTTAAGCGTCTGCCTTCAGCTCAGGTCATGATCCCAGGGTCCTGGGATCGAGTCCCGCATCGGGCTCCCTGCCCTGCGGGGAGCCTGCTTCTCCCTCTGCCTGCCGCTCCGCCTGCTTGTGTGCGCTGTCTCTCTCTGACACATAAATAAATAAAATCTTAAAAAAAAGAAGAAGAAGAAGAAGAAAGCTGGTGCCCTTCAGCCAGGAGTGGTGGACAGGGCTGAGAATCTGACAGTAGAGCTGGAATCCATACCTGAAAATGACAGAGGGCGCGTCGCTTCTTACACTGACAGTGTCTACGTTGCTTTTGCGATTGGATGCTCCAGAATGGTTCAGAGTATGACGGTCAGTCTAACATAATATGGAGAGCCAGCTTTTATATGAAATGTCTGCCTGCAAATTATCGAGTGAAAGACTGTTATTCCTTACTGCTTATATGATCTAAAATGCTAAAACCTGGTAATGAGGTATTTTTCTAAATAGTATTTGTCTAATATTTTAGGAGAGGTAAAACAGAACAAAAATTCTATGTGTATTTTGCTTAGTACCACACAAGTCATTTAGATGGACAATGCATGTGGGGCAAAGAGTGGATGCCTTCCAGCTAGCCTTGGCTCACCGCTTTCTATTTAGAAGATTTAGAAGAGACGGATGAGAAACCTAGCTTCTTCAACCTCATCTACGGAATGGGGGTGACACCTCAGTGGGGGAATGTTGTACGGACTGGAGAGAATGCACACGAGGTAGAGTTTCTGACAGTAGTGGGTGGGGGAGGAAGAGCAGGTGTTATTGTTTTGGTGCCCTCCTTACTGTTGTAAAGATTTAAAGAAAAAAGTGGTGCCTGGATGGCTCAGTTGGTTAAGCATCTGCCTTTGGCTCAGGTCATGATCACCAGGTCCTGGTATCAAGCCCCTTGTTGGGCTCCCTGCTCAGCGAGAAGCCTGCTTCTCCATCTCTCTCTGCCTCTCCCCCAGCTCGTGCTCTCTCTTTCTCTCTCATATAAATAAATAAAATCTTAAAAAAAAAAAAGATTAAAAAAAACAATTAAAGAAAAGAGGACAACTCAAGATAAAGGGGACAGATTGTAAGCTAGCCTTTTAAAATTAATAGTTCCTCCTTTGACCTCCAGGAGCATTACTCAGACACCAACAGCATTTCAGAGTCAAGAGCCTGTTTCTCTCTACGTAATGAGAGAACCCTATGAACAGGCAACAAAGTGCACTTCCCTTGCCTTTTGAAACAGACAAGTTACTTGATCTTTTTGTGCCAGTTTTTACTGTAAAACAGTAGTTAAACCTAAAAGTCACATCCACAAATGGCTACGCGAAGATCTAGGGTAAAGGCAGAGCTACGG
The DNA here is from genome assembly GCF_017311325.1 of Ursus maritimus. NCBI lineage: Eukaryota > Metazoa > Chordata > Mammalia > Carnivora > Ursidae > Ursus > Ursus maritimus. The sequence continues at coordinate 4,625,962 of NW_024425008.1, read as the reverse complement.
GGTCATCTTTTTGCCTCTGGATCCAGGGGTGATGGAGGACCCACCTGAATCCGTGACCTCTCTTGAAACTCAGAAGCTTGCATTAGGCGAGGTTCTCATGAGAGTGAAGTCAGAGGCGGGGCCGTGGACGTAATGCTTGGTCCATCCTTTGGCCACTCATCACGGGCTGTCATGGGAGGGCTTGTACAGGACTCTGCCTTACCTTAAGGTCAGTGTCACATTTCCTCAGCTTGACCGGAGGTGTTCCAGAGGCAGAAATGGTCCTTTTCACTCTAGAGCAGACCTGTCTCGTGGACCAACCGCTGCACAGTGCTTGCAGAAACCGCACAGTAACTATCGTCAATGCTGACTTCCCTGAAGGTCAGTGTTCGCTTTCGCTGTTACAAACAGTAGGACTCACAACAGTGAACTGTAGTAATACTAAACTACCATTTGTGTTGAGCATCTCTTTGCCACCACTTTGTTAGATGTTCAAATAAGTCAACGTTTATCCTCACAAGAACTTCAGAAGACAGGTGGTGTTCCTGCTAGAGCGGCCAAGTCCTTTGCCAAGACGACACAGCTAGTAAGTGACACACCGGGCATTGAACCTTTGCCCAATTTGAACTCCAAAGCAGTGCTCTTTCTCAGGGCCCAGGGCCCAGGGAGTCCAGAGCAGGGTTCACGGAGTGTCAGCCTCCCCAGGGACTAGTTTTCTGAACCGTGTTTGGACCTTGACAGAACGCTGACACGAGTCTGAGATCCGTAGCCCCGAGGAGGTCTGCCGCTGGCCGAGGACGCAGTGCCTTTAAGAGCAGTTAGCCAGCTAAGACATCTGTGCCACGGGCCTCACACCACCGTGGGTTGGGTCCTACCTCCGATTCGATCTCGTCTGTCCCTTTGCCTGTTCCGTCAGTTTGCGCGGCCTGGTCACTGATGGTTTCCTGATACCGAGATAAAGCGACTCTCTGCTCGTCATGTGTAAACAGATCCCCATGCCTTCCTAAGGACATGAGAAGGTGCCAAGGCCCCAGATACAAGATCCAGTTCATACGGAAGTGTAAAAAACCCAAGAGGTGCAAATATAAAGAAGATTGTCTTTTTCAACCCCCCCCCCCAACTCCACAAAGTGCAATGATGGGGGACAAGAATGCAAAAACTTCGAAAAAAAGATAAAGCAGTTCTGTTATTAACACTGTTTTAATGACATCCGTGGGTAGATTTTAGAGCTCCAGGAACGAACGTTATTTTAAAATTCATAACTCGCTAAGGTGTTACTCATGCTGGATTCCCAATCGAATAAGGTTCTCTCTGATGGAATTCAGGGGCACTCGCCCATCGTGTGCTGTGGAACCCTGTGAGATGTCCCGAGGCTGGAAATGGTTTGTGTTGGTTAGACCAGGCTTTGGGCTTTGGTTTTCTTTATGCCAATCCATTTTTTTTGCCAGCTGAATTTGAATTTGAAAAGTCATTTGAACAACACTGGCCTTTTCTATACCCAAGAAGGGTAAGACCTACAGACAGCTCACACTGCTGCCAAGAAGCCTTCCAGTCTGTTCTAGAGAGGAGCCACCCAAGGAGCAGAAGTAGGAGAATGAATTGCAGGCTAGGGCAGGATCTGCAAGCCACGGGCATTAATGTCACAGGGACAACTTCAGCAAGTCTTATAAACAGAGGTTCTCCTAAGCACACCAGACTTTTCCGTTTTTAATCGCTTGTATTTAAAGACAGGCATTGAGGTGGTTGGGGTTTTGTGCTTTGGGTTTTGGGAGTTTTTGGTAAAATATTAAAATTTGATTTTTTTTCTTATACAAATTTGACAATATAATTAAAATAGAGTCTGATCTATGCACTTTTATGAAAGGCATCTATAGAGCAAATGGAGGCCATAGGGATGCTATTTTGCATTGTAAATTTTTAGAACACGGAGCAGGCCTGCGCTACCTTACTTGGTATGCTGTTATAGGTATAATATTGTCTTGACAATGCAAGGTAGTATGAAACAGCCAACTTACTCCTTTTCAGTGCTGTGCGGGCCCCCACAGCCAGTGCACACCCTCTCTCCCAGCTGCTGTCTACTCACACAACCCCCAAATCATAGAAATGCATGATTCTATATGCCAGATTCTTTTATGACTTAGAAAAAACATACTATTAATCAAACACTAATTTCTAATTAATTTTCCAGTGCTATTTTGCTTAACAACGTTCAGACAACACACATAGGACTTTTGAAGGAAATGTTAAACTCAACTTCGGTGATTTTTATCAGTAATAATAATTAACACTAATGATGACAGTAGCCCTATTATAGCTGGTGTTTATAAAGCATTTACCATATGCAAAAATATATCCTAAGTGCTCTACATACATCAACTAATTGAATAGTACAACAACCGGCTGAGGTAGATAACTGTTGTTGTCTCTGTTTTACAAATGGGGAAACTGAGGCATGTGGCAATTAAATAATTTGCCCCAGGTCACACAGCTAGTAAGTAGCAGAGCTAGGATTTGAACCCATGTGATCTGACTGTCCAGAGTCCACGCTCTTTGCGACTAGAGTACATCCCCCTTCACAGGTACTCCCTGACACTAACTTAGTCCTATGATGGTTTCTTCCAATCCATAGATCTTTCCCTGCCCTCTTCCTGAGGCCGGAGACCTTCCCAGTTAGGTGTGCCGTGCTCCAGGCCGCCACGTGACAGCCGCTACACAGGCTTGCCCTCCTTTCTTTTATTCACGTGTTAACAGATTTTATTCAGCGGTTTCCCTGCTTCTGGAGGAGGATACCTTTGTCTCTCCCCTTTCCTCCCCTCCATTTGGCTTGACCTGGTCAAGTGGGGCTTTCTTGCTTTCCCATCCAGGTCTAAGGACAAACGGAGAAATCGCACAGAACTGCTGTCTATTCACAAGAAGTTGTGTAGAGCTTAAGGACGATCTCTTTCCAGTGAGCAACAAGTATTCAGTTTGGAATATTTCTTTGCTGAGATCTCAAGGTGTAATAACAACCAACCTCCACAAGCCAAATACCAGCAAAGCCAATGAGCAGACCTTATCTCCCTCGGACTCTCAAAACGTTATATTATTTTTTATGTTAACATTCAACACATCTGCTTTTTGGAGACAGTTCTATATATTTTAACACAGTATAGATTTGTGTAATTACCACCCCCATCAGGATCCAGAACATTTCCATCTTTCCCCAAAAATCCCTAGTGCTGGACCCCCACCCCAAGCCTTGACAGCCCCTGCTCTGTGCTCCTTCACTAGAGTTTTGGCTCTTGGATAGTGTCACATCAGTGCAATGATACAGTGTGTCACCTTCAGAGACCGACTTCTTCACTCGGCGTAGTGAGTGATCCCCCCCAAACCGCAGTATCAGTGGTTCCTTCCTGTTTATTACTCTGTGGATGCAGCGTATCCGCCCACCAGTCGAAGGACCTTTGAGTTGTTTCCGGTTTTTACCAACTATGAATAGAGCCCCTCTCAACTTTGACGTACAGGTTTTTATGAACGTGGGTGTTCATTTCTCTAGTAAGTACTTGGGGATTGCTAGGTCACAAGCCGTGAGTGTGTTTAACTTCATAAGAAAGTGCCAAGCTGCTTTCCCAAGTGAGCCTACCATCTTGTGTCCACCAGCAACCTAAGAGAGTTTCTGTGCCTTATACTCTGGCTGCACCTTGTTTTGTTGGTATTTTGTATTTTAGCCATTCTAGGAGCTGTGTAGTGATCGCTCATTGTGGTTTGAATTTGCATTGCTCCAATGGCCAGTGGCGCTGAGTGTCATTTTCACGTGCCTGTTGGGCGTTTGGTGAAATGTCTATTCAACTCTTTTGCCTGTTTTTAAATTGGAGTGTTTGTTTTCTCATTGCTGGGTTTTAAAAGTTGTTTATATGTCTCCATCTACAGGGAGGGACAGAAAAAAAAGACATACTCACCTGAAACAGTATGAATCCTCCATTAGGAGTATAGAGATTGATGTTTGTAGTTCTTGGAAGGTGAGGAGTGTGTAAAAAGTCATTTGCAAACTCGTACCTCAAGTTTGATTTCTTTAGAGAGATAGGTCTGTGATATATTTTTAAAGAGTTATACACTGTTTTCTTCATAAGATCTTAGCAGTTTTATACGTATGTGAATGCGTGATGAGTTCTCTGGGTTGTCGGGAACTCTCTCTCGGAAGTGCTGTAGACACACTTAAACAGTATTTCTGTGTACGAAACAATGATCTGTTACCTAGAACGTTGGCAGAACCTGAATTTAGGGGCATTGCAGATTTATATCCAGTAAGCAGAAATTACAAAATGGTAGATTTCAATTTCAAAGGCCATGATTATCTGAGTACTCATTATGCTTCCCTGTTTCCATGTTTTTGTTTCAAGTATTTCTGTTGCCTGAATGCCATTCTTCTTGCTTTTCCACGTAGGTGATTTTGCCCATCAAGGCCAACCCCCACTGGCTCCTGTTTTCCCGGATAGAATCAATATCCCCCTCTCTATGTTCACTTACCACTTTACATATTTCTCAATTATGTAACTTGTCAGATTGTCTTAGAAATTTGTGGACATGTGTCTTCTCTACTACACAGAGAGCTTTTGAAGGATAACTGTGTTAATCCAATCATCTTCATATCCCCAGCAACTAATTTGATGCATGCTTCATAAGAGATACCCACTTACCCATCTATTCATTCATTTACCAAATACTTATTGAGTTCCTAAGAGGTGTTGCAAAGTGGGAAGGTAGAGCAGTGGACTGGCAGAAAAAATTTCTGCTGTCGTGGAGGTTACATTTTATTGAAGTTTTCAGAGAACTGGCTTCTGATTTCATATATTTTCTTCATTGTTTGTCCATATTTTATCCCATTGATTTCATCTCCTTGTTATTTCCCTTCTTTCTTCTTGATTTTGTTTTAATTTGCTTATCTTTTTCTAGTTACTTAATGTGAAAGCTGAGAATCATTGAGAATTCTCTCCTTTCCTAATAAAGAGATTTTAAAGCTATTAATTTTCCTCAAAGACCAGCTTTGCTGCAACCCACACATTTTGATATGTTATATTTTCACTATCATTCAATTAAAAATATTTTCTAATTTCTCCTGTGATGTTGTCTTTGACTCAATGATTATTTAGAAGTGTGTTGTTCGGGGCGCCTGGGTGGCATAGTCAGTTGGGCACCCAACTCTTGATTTCAGCTCAGGTCATGATCCCAGGGTCGTGGGAGAGAGTCCTGTGTTGGGCTCTACACTCAGCAGGAGTCTGCCCCTCCCCTGCTCATGCTCATTCTGTCTCTCAAATAGGCAAATGAATGAATAAAATCTTTTTTAAAAAGAAGTGTGTTTAATTTATAAGTAGAAGGGGTTTTCCTGGTCCTCTTTCTATTTTTTGATTTCTAATTTAATGCCACTGTGGTCAGAGAACATACTCTTTTAGACTTTAACTTCATCCACGTCTGTTTTTTGGGTTGAGAACATGATGTGTCCTGGAAAATGTATGGTGTGCACTGCCATTGTTGAGTTAGCTTTCCATACATATCCAGGAAGTCGAAGTGGTTTATAATGCTGTTCAAACTTTCTACTTCTTAACTGATTTCTTAAATTAATTGTCCTATCAGTTGCTGAGAGAGGAGTGATAAAAACTTCAGGAATAGGGGCGCCTGGGTGGCACAGTTGTTAAGCATCTGCCTTTGGCTCAGGGCGTGATCCCAGCGTTATGGGATCGAGCCCCATGTCAGGCTCCTCCGCTATGAGCCTGCTTCTTCCTCTCCCACTCCCCCTGCTTGTGTTCCCTCTCTCGCTGGCTGTCTCTATCTCTGTCAAATAAATAAATAAAATCTTTAAAAAAAAAAAAAAACTTCAGGAATAATTGTGGAATTGTCTATTTCCCACTTCAATTCTGTTTTTGCCTCATGTATTTTAAACCTCTATTGTTATGATTGTCTTGTCTTTCTGATAAATTGATCCTTTTTTCATTATGAAATGGGCCTCTTTATCTCTGGTAATACATATTATTTGGTATCTATTTTATCTGATTATTAATATTGGCACTCTAGCCTTCTTATGCTTAGTGTTTGCATGCTATGTCTTTTTCTCCATTCATTTATTTTTAACTTGTGTCTTTGTATTTAAAGTGTGTATCTTGTAGACAGCATATAGTTGGGTCTTGTTTTTTATTTTTCTCACATTCTTGGACTTTGAATTGATGTGTTAGTTTTTTTTTTTTAAGATTTATTCCTTTATTTTAGAGAGAGAGCAAGTGTGGGGGAGAGGGGAAGGGCAGGGGGAGAGAGAGAGAGAGAGAGAGAGAGAGAGAAAGAATATGAGAATCTCAAGCAGACTCCCCGCTGAGCAGGGAGCCTGACACAGGGCTCAATCCTAGGACCCTAAGATCACAACCTGAGCTGAAATCAAAAGTCAGACTCAACCAACTGAGCCACCTAATTGATGTGTTTAATGGAATTATTGCTTTATTTTTTTTTTTTTAAAGATTTTATTTATTTATGTGACAGAGATAGAGTCAGCCAGCGAGAGAGGGAACACAAGCAGGGGGAGTGGGAGAGGAAGAAGCAGGCTCATAGTGGAGGAGCCTGATGTGGGGCTCGATCCCAGAACGCCGGGATCACGCCCTGAGCTGAAGGCAGACGCTTAACCGCTGTGCCACCCAGGCGCCCCGGAATTATTGCTTTAATGTAACATTTAATGTAGTTATTACTATGTTAAGTTTACATTGATCATTTTCCTTTTTTTTTTCCTATTTGTTTACTTTCTGTTCCTCTCTCCCTCTTTTCCCCTCTTCTTTTGGATTATTTGAGTATAGAATTTCAATTTAATATTTCTGTTGGTTTTTTTTTTTTTTTTAGCTATACTTATTTGCATTATTCTCTAGTAGTTCCCTAGGGATTACAATATACATCTTTAACTTTTCATGGGTCCCTTATAGTCAATAATGTATAATATTAAACTTTTATGTAAAATATTAAAACCTTGCAGATCCATGTCTTCCCCATCCTTTGTGTTATGGTAGTTATGTGTATGACATGTGCACACCTTATGGATCCTGTCAGTGTCATAACTTCCATCTTCAACGGCTTAAAGGTTATAAGAACAGTAACAGGAAAACGCAAAAAGGAAAAAAAAGTCTTGAACTCACTCAGACATTTTATCACTTCCAGGGCTCTTCATTCTTTCCTGAGGGTCTGAGTTTTGATCTTACATAATCTCCCTTTACCCTGAAGAACTTCCTCTGGTACTTCGTGTAATGTTGGTCTGCTGGCAATGAATTCTTTCAGTTTCCATTTATTTTTATGTTTTTTCTTTGCCTTCGCTATTGGAGGATATTTTTGCTGGATATAGAATTCTGGATTGAATTTTCTTCATTCAGTACTTTATTTTTTTTTAAGATTTATTTATTTCAGACAGAGAGAGAGCACAAACGGGGGGGAGGGGCAGAGGGAGAAGCAGATTCCCTGCTGAGCAGGGAGCCCGATGTGGGATTCGATCCCAGGACTCTGACCCGCCGAAGGCAGATGCATCACCGACTGAACCACCCAGGCGCTCCACTCAGTACTTTAGAGATGTTCCGCTGTCTTCTAGTCTGCGTGGTCTTTCCGCACTATATCCTATGTCCGTTTGCCCTTGCTGCGTTCAGGATGTGCACGTCATCTGGTTTTCCGCAATTCGATTATGATGTACCTTGGGCGGGGCTTCTCTGTGTTTATTCTGCGTGGTGTTCGTCTAGCATTTTGTTTTACATTTCTGTCTTTCATCAGATTGAGGATATGTGGGGCCTTTATGTGTTAGATATTTTTTTCTGCCTCATTCTCTTTCTTTTTATATTCCAATGTAGTGTATGTTGGACCGTTTGAGATCCTCTAACAAATCCCCAAGGGACTTGGCTAACTTCTTTTCTCAGTTCTTTTCTCTGTGTTCTTCACCCTGGAGACGTCCTCCACTCATCCTCAGGTTTACTGGTCTTTCCTCCATCACGTCCATGCCGCTGCATCCAGTCAGCGAATTGTCTGCTCCAGAAGTTGTATTTTTCAGTTCTAGAACTTCCATTTGGTTCATTTTTTATTGTTTCTGTTTCTCTGCCAGTGCGTCCCACTTCTCCATTGAAATTTTCATTCATTGGAAATACCTCATTTTCCTTATCTGTTTGTTCCAATATTTTGTCATTTGGAGTTGAACTCAGTGTATTTTCTTTTCTCTTGAGACTGTGTTCCATTTCTTGATTCTTAGTACGTTGAGCAATTTTGGATTATATCCTGGACATCACAAATCTTAAGTTGTAGGGATTTTGTCTTCTCTTATTTTCCTCTGAGAAGTGTCCTTTCCCTTGTCTAGGTGGCTACGTTCCTTGGCTGGACTTGAACTGCAAACTGCTTCTTGGGCGTCTCCTCCAATCTGAGTTCCGCTCTTCTGCTGTTAGTGGTGGTACTTGAGTCTGTTCCGTGCTGGTGCAATTCCTGGGTCAGCCAGAGCTGAGATAGGCAGAATTTGGGAATCCCCCTCTGGCATCTTTCCTTCTGGAATTTCCCCACTCTCCTCGGTGTTCACAGTTTTTGGACTTCACTTCTTGGTTTTCTTTGGACAAAATGGCTACAGGGTTTCCCACATGTACGCTCACCCCTGCTGTGTACCACTTAGATCTGGCTAGAAGCCATGCAAAAGGGATTTACTTGTTTATTTTTCCAAGTGAGTGTGAACTCCCCACCAGAGTCTATACACCTGTGTCTCCCCTCCAGTACTTCCAGGTAGTTGTTTTTTTGTATAATTTCTAGGCTTACAATTGCCTTCTGTGGGCAGGAGGGGGTGGGTGCTGTCCATGAAGGGTTTGTCATACCTGGAAGCAGAAGCAAGTCCATGATGCTTACATTGTAGTTGGGAGATAGCAGATAAGCTAACAAGAGCACGGTAACATTATGGAAGGGAGAAATAAAGTTGAGGTGATCCAAGTACCAGCCTTAGGTTAGGTTGTTAGGAAGCATCTCTGAAGAGCTCTGGTTGAATTCACACCTAAAGAACAGAAGAATTTGGTCATGCAAAAAGCTCGTTGAGAAATGTTTTAAGTATGGGTGCCTGGGTGGCTCAGTCCTTTGAGCATCTGACTCTTGATTTTGGTTCAGGTCATGATCTCAGGGTCATGAGATTGAGCCCTGCATTAGGCTCCGTGCTGGGCATGGAGCCTGCTTAAGATTCTCTCTCTGCCTCTCCCTCAGCCACTCCCCTGCCTCTCTCTAAAAAAAAAAAAAAGAAAAAGAAAAAGAGATGTTTCAAGGAAAGGCAACAGCAGATCCCAAAGCTGTTAGGGCAGTTGTGAAAGGTCAGTGTGACCAAAGCACGGAGAGTGAAAGGAGGAGTTACATGAGATGAGTTTCCGAGGAAGGAGACTATGTGGGCCCTGGGAGGCCTTGGTAAGGAATTGGCGATTAACGGCTCTGTACAAGAGACCAGGATTGCCATCGCTGTAAGGGGACACTTACCAAACCGATTTGACCACTCGTGTTACTTTGTCCGAGTACCCAGACCTTAGCAGGCATGACTGGTACATAGTGTAGTCTTGGGTTTTTTTGTTTTTAACGAAGTCAAAAATTTTATTTATATGATCTTAGACTCTGCGTTGCGGCTAACTTTTATAACATTACTATCTATCATGTTTTGACTGAATAATAAGATTATCCATAATTATCTGAAGAGGCTATTAAAATACTTCTTCCGTTTCCTATTGCGTGTCGGCATGAGGCCAAATTATCTTCGTATATTCCAACCAAAATAACATATCACAGCAGATTGAACGAAGAAACAAATCCAGTTTTCTAATAAGTCAGACATTAAAGAAAATTTTTAAATAATCAAAATGTCAGTCTTTTCACAAAACTATTTTTGTTTTTAAAAACACAGCAATTTTCCACAATAATGTGTTATCGAATGTCATGCTTTTGTTGCTTTTAAATAGGTCATGATTCAATATTTATAAAATGCCTGTCTTAATTTCCAATATCGTTGGTACTGATGGACTCATTCACACCATCAGAAGCTACTTGTGGTCCTCAGTAACTGACTAATATAAAGGAGTCCTGAGACCAAAACATTTGATAACTGCTATGTCAAAGCTATTTTACCTGCAAAAGATGATACATTAACTTTACCTACATAGTGAAATCATGCAAAAAGGTTTTTTTCTCACATTTTTATTTAAATTCTAGTTAGTTAACATATGGTGTATAATATTGGCTTCAGGAGATAGTGTAGTCGTATGATTATGTGACCACCCCGTCAGCTAGCATCAATGGCACCAAAGCTAGAAGACCGTGCAGTGGATTTCTGCAGTGTGTGCGAAATTGAAGTGGGTGCACCCTAGCCGCCCCCCTCCCCGGCCTCTGAGGTCTCTGACGTCATGGGAAAGAAAATATGTTGCCTTGTGTCTAGAATAATATAATAGCAATTAAAACCACAGCTAAGGGCACCTGGGTGGCTCAGTTGGTGAAGCGTCTGCCTTCGACTCAGGTCATGATCTCAGGGTCCTGGGTCCTGGGATCGAGCCCCACGTTGGGCTCCTTGCTCAGCAGGGAGTCTGCTTCTCCCTCTCCCTCTGACCTTCCCCACGACTCATGCTCTGTCTCTCTCCCTCTCTGTCTCAAATAAATAAATAAAATCTTAAAAAAAAAACCCACGCAGCTAAAAAATGAAAAGCACAAGCAGAACGAAAAGACTGTAGTAGAATGAGGCGCAGTCGTCATAGGTCGTAAAAGCTGTCCCATGTTTCTGCATAAGAGCTTTGCCTTCCATTGATAAATATTGTTATGTGTTAGCCACATGCACGCACATGGATGTTGGTCTGATCTCCCTGGGGGCACTAACGAGTCACTGGTTCCTCTCCTGTGGTTCAGATGACAGCGCTTCGGCGGCCAGCAGCATGGAGGTGACAGACCGCATTGCCTCCCTGGAGCAGCGCGTCCAGATGCAAGAGGATGACATCCAGCTGCTCAAGTCGGCGCTGGCGGACGTGGTTCGGCGGCTGAACATCACGGAGGAGCAGCAGGCTGTGCTGAACAGGAAAGGACCTACCAAAGGTGGGCATCTTAGATGTGCGGGCGGCAGACAACCTGGTCTGGCAGCAGGTGTTCGCCCCTAGCGCGTATGCGCATGCTTGAGCTTTGACACAGACCCAAGACTCAGAACACCAAGCAGCTGCTCTTGGCATTGCCAAAATCATCACACAAAGCAGGACAGGGTGTTTTTGGCTTGATGTTAGTGAGTTGTTCAGCCCAAGGGTGTACGTGAGTAGGTAACCAGTAAACGCTCAGAACCACCCACGGTGGATGGTCAGGAGCAATCGTGTATCAAGTTTAGGAGGGGGGACGTAGCTTGCAAGGCAGAACCTAGAACCGAAAAACCCCACGATCCTTTGGGCACCCTGGAGGCTGTTCGCCCTAGAAACTTCTTGATAACTCTCCTGTCTTTCTTTATACTCAGCTTGTCTGCTACCGTTCAGTTCAGCATAGCCAACAGTTAATTATCCAATGTCTCGGCGAAGCTCGGAGCCAAGGCCTGGGGGCCCAGAGGGGGCCCTGAGGAGCCCAGAACCCGTACGTTCATCACTCACTGCCCCCGCCCCCCTTAGCTAGTAAGCTCCTCCTGGGCACAGCTGCCTGTTTCGAATTTCCTGCTCTGCTGTCCAGGAGAACGTAGCCTACTACAGAATTCAGTACCTAGTGGGTTTCTGGCAAATTTAAATCATCGTTTCATGTCCCTGTGGCGCCTATGTGTGAAACATAAAAAAAGCAATATTTGTGTTTGAAGTAACTTTGTAGTGACCCTCTTCCTAAAATTTGGAAGTGTGACACCTCGTAAAAGCTTCTGTCCTGCTACTCATCGTCCCCCAATGTCTGTTCAACCCATATACATTGCTCGTCGTTTGCCAGGATTTCTGTTCCTCGTGGCTAACTTTAGAAAACAGAATTCATCTTGGCTGTTAAATTCCTTTGATTGAAACATTTGAGATCACACTGGCATGTAAATGTCCCTTTAAAATTAGCTTTTTTTTTTTTTTTGGTTGTTTGGATTTAACAAATTATTTCACAGTTACCATGTTTTTCTTGGAGTCAGGAGAGGGTACTGTCTTATGTTGCATATGTTACTTTTTTCTCAAGTGCTTGGCTACATTTTCACATATCCGCGGAAAGAAATCTATTTCTTTGTCCTTCTGGGTAATTATCACCAGCTCCATGTAAGAGATACATGCTGGGCAATGTCTACATATTTCTGTAATTTTTTTTATCTGAGTATAGTTGACACACAGTGTTACATTAATTTCGGGTGTAAAGCATAGTGATTTAATATCTCTGGATGCCGTGCTCACCATAATTGTAGCTGCCATCTGTTACCATATAACACTACCTCTTGAATAATCCTTTTATTTATTTATTTACAAGATTTTATTTATTTATTTGAGAGACAGAGCACAAGCGGTGGGGGGGGGGTGCAGAGGGAGAGGGAGAAGCAGGCTCCCTGCTGAGCAGGGAGCCCAACAAGGGGCTGGATCAGGACCCCGAAATCAGGACCTGAGCTGAAGTCAGATGTTTAACCAACTGAGCCACCCAGGTATCCCTTGAATAATCCTTTTAAATCATGTGTTTTTTTTTTTTCCTTCCTCCTAAGTTACAGAGTGATTAGGAAACTTTAAAAAGAAACCAGTTCATTTTAGATACTCTTGACCTGCTCAGCTTTCCAAAAATAAAACCGACGACTACTCTACCCTAAAGGGTCCATTCGAAGTTGTTACTTCATATAAAACGTCAGACTTCCAAAACTTCTGTTTTTAAAACAATTAGGGAAAAAATAATACAAGAGACCTGCCAAGGAGTTTTCTTCCCTTGATTAAGGGTGAGGTTTGCTTTTTATGAAACTTTGTCTAGGAGAATGATTTGTTTTCATAGTGACCTCTATTTCTCTATAATATTCTTTTCATAAGTAAAAGTAAATCAGAGCATAATAGCCAGGGGGTCACTCACCCCAAGAAGTAGAACAAAGATCATAAGAGAGCTGGTGAGTGGGGTGGCATCCCCAGGATACAATGGGCCACGGTTTCCCCCAAGCAGGTAATTACAGGACAGAGGAAGCAGAGGTGGGGAGGTGGAGGAGGGGGCCTGTCCGAAGCTCTGGGTCGCTGCTTCCCTTCTGGGGAGGGTCGTGTGGGTGCGTGCGCACCTGTAGCTGGACAGCTATAGTCAGTAGCCACAGCTCAGTTGGGGGATCTTTCAGACAAGGTGGATTGGAGGCAAACTTGTTTTGGTTGTAAAAGGCCACATTATTATTATTATCGCACTTTACAGTATTTTGGCCTGCCAGCCTCGTGCAGACTTGAAGAAGACGGGACACACGGCATTCCAATGGTTAAACATTAAGTGTTGTCAGCTTAGGGTTCATGTTTCGGGCTTGGGGTGCACATCTTTGCACTGTTTGCCCCGTGACAGGAATGGCTGTGCCACCACGAAACAGGCCACACTGGTGGGCAGTGAGCTTTCAAGGCGCTCAGCATGGTTCAGCTCAGAGAAAGTGCGCGGTGGGTGCCGTGGCTACGCCACAGTCACCCCTCGCTGGTAGACGGCAGGGTCCACACAGTCGCCCCAGTGTTGCCCGTGAGGCCGTCTATCATGATTCTAGGCCCTTTCCATGACAGACCTTCACTTATGTGAAGAAAGTTTTCGTGACCTCTCAGCTTTGACTTACTTTATTATTCTTTGCATGACTTCACTAGCATAACAATGAGGACTGCAGTCTCAGGATAATAATTCACTGACAGATCGCGTTCATGGCTCCCCGAGACAGGGGGCAGATTGTGGCCAACCCTTCCGATGCTGGGCCTGTGGACGTAGGGTTTATACAGAGGGAGCGACGTCTCAGACCACTTTTCCTTGGCAACATTCTCCTGTCCCTGGGATTTTTAACAGTGCTACCGCCCTGGGTCTTAGGAGTTATTCAGTCTCTACCTAAGCTCCCCAAACTTTGTTCCTCTTGTTTTCTTTTGCCTTTGGTGTTTTGTTTAGGTATTAAGAACTGGTTGCCCTGTCATGCATCTTAGCTCGAGAGAACCTCAGCCTGCAAATTTGCTTTTGTTTATGTTAGATCGACTCTCAGATGGGGAGATATGGCATTTTTTAGTTATGCTGAGCTTGGGTTACCATATAGTGGAGAAAAGAGAATCAAATAGTTTGTGAAGGCCCATATTTTAAAAATTCTTGGCGATATTAAAGCTTTTCGGTGTTGTGGTTGGAGCGGGGGCAGTCTTCCTGGCTCCCTAGCAGAATGCGGTGAGAAGACCCTCTTATAGATTGCTGTTGTGAGTATAAGTACAGAAGAGCTTCAAGAATAAGAGTTTGCTGCCACATCATGCACTTTGGGGGATAAATGGATAGAAAGGAATGGAAGGAATGCAAGCTATAGGGGCATGGCTAGAAAACCCGCAGCCCTTCGTAGGCTTGAATACAGTGTTATCTTTAAAAAATGTCTGTGTTATTGGTAACAACAGGGAAAGTGCCCATGCATTGCATTAAGAGTCAAGAGCAAGGGGCGCCTGGGTGGCGCAGCGGTTAAGCGTCTGCCTTCGGCTCAGGGCGTGATCCCGGCGTTCTGGGATCGAGCCCCACATCAGGCTCCTCTGCTATGAGCCTGCTTCTTCCTCTCCCACTCCCCCTGCTTGTGTTCCCTCTCTCGCTGGCTGTCTCTATCTCTGTCGAATAAATAAATAAAATCTTTAAAAAAAAAAAAAAGAGTCAAGAGCAAGATATGAAACTGTTTATATGGCATAATTCAAGTAAATAGACAAAATCTGTGCAAAAAGACGGGAAAGAGTTATACCAAGAGTTATCATTGATGGTGTTTTTTTTTCCGAGTGATAGGATTGTGATTGCTTTTCTCTATACTTGTTAGTTGTTTTCTAAATATTCTTTGGTGTAATAAGCAAAAGAAACTTGTGTTTTTAAAAATGACTCCTTTCTGGGGCTCCTGGGTGGCTCAGTCAGTTAAGCGTCTGCCTTTGGCTCAGGTCATGATCCCGGGGTCCTGGGATTGAGTCCTGCATTGGGCTCCCTGCTCAGTGGGGAGTCTGCTTCTCCCTCTGCCCCTTCCCCTGCTTGTGTGCTCTCTCTCTCTCAGATAAATAAAGAAAATCTTTTAAACAACTCATTTAAAAAAATTAAAAAATGAAAATTACTCCTTTCTTACCCCTGAATCTGATCTTCACCGCACTGAGAACAGCAGCAGGGCTCAGAGCACATGTCCGGAGGCTGGAGTTGGCTCACGTGTGTTCTCAGGAAGACAAGGAATCATGGTTTGGAGTTAAATTCATAATGGGCCCATTGTACACATGCATGGCTAATTTCCATTTCAGTGCAAGGGGAGTGCGATACGATTTTACTGTAAAATGTAGATTAAAATATAGTCATTGTCCCATGTATCTGGGGTTGTCTGCTTTGTTATGCATTAACTGGCAAGTAAGTTCTATTTATCATTTTATTTATTTTTTATTTTATTTTATTTTTTTAAAAGATTTTATTTATTTATTCGACAGAGATAGACAGCCAGCGAGAGAGGGAACACAAGCAGGGGGAGTGGGAGAGGAAGAAGCAGGCTCATGGCGGAGGAGCCTGATGTGGGGCTCGATCCCATAACGCCGGGATCACGCCCTGAGCCGAAGGCAGACGCTTAACCACTGTGCCACCCAGGCGCCCCCTATTTATCATTTTAAATTTTGCTTGTGTGTTCAGACCGTAATTCGGCAGTTTGCCTTTTGTAAACTTTAATATACCTTTTACAGACTTTTTTATTGGTTCTATTCAGAGCCCCATTAATTAACAGATCAGAGAATTACTAAATACAACCGAACTTTCTGGTCGAGATGCTCATATGAACGTAGGTCCTGCTGTTCTGGGACATCAAAACCTCCCAGTGTCAGGACTTAGCCCCGAGAGCGCTGTTGAAAGCAGACTACGGCTCACCTTTCAGTAGTCTCTGCTACGTTGACGCTTCCTCCTGATACTCAGAATGAGACTCGTAGCTACATTTATTGATCGGCTGGGTGCTGGACATTGCAATAGATATTTTGGATATGTGAGCCCATTTCCCCTCTCCGTGGTTCTTCGAAGTAGGTGCTGTCATGCCCATTTTACAGATGAGAAAACAGCCTCTAGGAGGTTGGATAATTTACCCCAGGTTACACAAATCTGGCACTGGCCCCAGGGGCTGGCTGGACTGCCTTCTTTCCACCATCTATGTTGCTTTGCTTCGTATTTTTATTTAAATTCACATTATTCAAATCAAACCAAATATTTAGGGAATGAATAACCGAAGGACTTGAAATGCAGGCTCTCTTCTCAAGGTTTAACTTGATTTGCAAAGTGTCCCAAATAGCATAGATCATATCTGGCACATGATTGTGTGAAATATGTATGATCCCTTCACAAATTTTATTAGAGAGGGACAACGAACAAATTAAAATTTGAAGCTCTCCGCAATGAATGAAATTAACAAGTAATTAGTTCTTGATGCTGGTTACCTGCAGTTAGCAGTTTGTGTCCCCCTCTCCTACACCGTGCTTTCTCCTCGTCTTTTGCCTTACAGGGGGCTCTATTACAGAAAATAACTTTTGGGTTTTCTTTAAGACAGAACACACTGTCATCTCTCTCATTTTTCCCATTAATTGTCCTCCCCGGTTTAGACAGTCATTGTTTAATGAATTATGGAGAAGGTTTAGTAGATATATTCCATTTCCCAGAGACTAAGAAGGATTGTACTCAAAATTGATATTATGGTGGGCCTCCTGGGTGGCTCATTTGGTTAAGCATTCGACTCTTGATTGGCTCAGGTCATGATCTCGGGGTCATGAGATCGAGCCCCATATCAGGCTCTGCTTGGAATCTGCTTGAGATTTTCTCTCCCTTTCCCTCTGCCCCTCCCCCCTGTTCTCTCTCTCTCTCTCTAAAATAAATAAATAAAATCTTAAAAAAATAAAAAGCTTCATATTATGAAATGTTCAAATGTATATAAAAGTAGAAAGAAAAATACCTTTTATTTTTTACCTGGCTTCATTATTTATCAACGTGTTGCCAGTTTTATTTATTATCCCCCCGTGACTTACTTCCCTCACCCCATTAGGATTATTTTAAGGCGAATCCAAGACATTGTATAATTTTATCTATAAATATGTCTGTATATATTCTTAAAATATAAGGATTCTCTTTTTTAAAAATCCATAATACCCTTATCACAAATTTATTATTACAAAATAATTCCTTAATATCAAGTAGCATTCAGATTTTTCCAGTTTTCTAATGAACGACTATTTTATAGCAGCCTAGTGAGATGCAATCCACAGAACATGAAAGTCACCCTTTTAAACTGAACAATTCATTGGTTTTTGTACGTTCACAGAGTTGTACAGCCATCCCCACTCTCTAATTTCAAAACATTGTCATCGCCCCAAAAGATACCCCTTTTCACCCCCCCGCCCCTGCTCCCTAGCAACCATCAGTCCACGGTCTCCACAGATGTGGCCGTTGTGGACATTTCGTGTAAAAGGAATCATGCGGTATGTGGTCTTTGGCCGCTGTCTTCTCTCACTTAGCAAGTCTTCAGGGTGCATCCGTGTCCCGCAAGTGTCAGTAGTTTATTCCCTCTGATCCAGTCCCTCACTCCGTCTGATGGCTGGATCAACTCTGGTGCTTGGAGACGCAACATACTGCTTATCCGTTCACCAGCTGATGCTAATACATGACTCTTCGTAATCGGTTCATTAATGTCTTTTTTGTCCATACATATTTCCATTATATTGACTATTCAGCCTTACAGGATTCTTACATTACCAGACCTGGGCCCGGGAATTCAAATAACCCATGATACCGGGGAGAGCCCCATCTACCCACCAACACTATATTAAAACTTGATTCATTTGTAGACTGATCATTTTAAAACCTTTTTAAAATCATATAAGAAAAGGAGCGCCTGGGTGGCTCAGTCAGTTAAGCATCTGCCTTCGACCCAGGTCATGATCTCAGGGTCCTGGGATCGAGCCCATATCGGGCTCCCTGCTCAGTGGGGAGCCTGCTTTTCCCTCGGCCCCTCACCCCCCACTTGTGCTCTCTCTCTCTCAAATAAATAAATAAAATCTTTAAAAAAAATCACATGAAAAGAGTTAAGATTTTAAATCTGCTGAAAGTCCTCAGGCTTCTGGCACAGCAGGTAAAACTGTTCTGTGCTCGCTCTTTTCTCCCCGGTGTGGAGAGATCTTCCTTCCTCCTCTTGCAGCGCCCCCTGCGGTGAGGCTGCCCCACAGGCTACTCCACCAGTCCCTGTGGTGGTCTTTTATCTTACAGGTAATGCTGCGGTGGTTGACCTTGTGCGTGTGGCATTTTGCATTGTTGCCAGTAAGTCCTTAGGACAGATCGCTAGAAGCGGGATTGCCTGTCAGAGGATGAGAGCGCGAGTGACTGTGCCGGGTGTCAGGATCTTCCACAGGACTTAAGTAAGACTTTGTCTCACAGCGTAGCACACACGGTTTGCCTCCTCCAGTTCCAAATGTGGACATTTTGTAAATTCTGAAATGGATCATTAGGGGGTCTCGAGCTCAGGGTCATAAGTTCAAACTCCATGTTGGGGTCCACACTGAGGGTGAAGCCTACTTAAAAATAAATAAATAAAAATAAATGAAGCCTATACATAGATTCCTTCCAGTTTGGGGAGCCTGGGTGGCTCAGTGGGTTAAGCATCCAACTCTTGATCTCGGCTCAGGTCATGATCTCATGGGTCGTGAGATGGAGCCCCATGGTGGGCTCTGCGCTGGGCATGGAGTCTGCTTGGGATTCTCTCTCTCTGTCTGTCTCCCTCTCTCTAAAAAAATAGATAAATAAAATAAATGGATAATTAGGAATTCTAGATTCATAATGGCCAGATATGCTAAAATTAAACTTTGAATTTCTACACATAACCACGTACATAGTCACACTTTGCATAATTAAATTTATTTTTAAACCTAATGGGGTATTTTCCTTATCAAATATTGCACATTGAGTTATTACTACAATGAGACTGAAAGGGTTTCTTGGTCCTTAGGTTGTAACATCTCATAATAATAAGCGTTGATAGGTTCGACTAGCTATACTCGAATTTCTGTATTTATATCAGCTACGGTTTTGAAAATATGTCATCACAGGTAGTAGTTCTTGAAGTCTGGATATTCCAATCCGACCACCTAGAAAGATTGGAGAAAAATTATTTCAGGTTTCATCGTGAATGTTTTAGACCTGAGATTGCAAACACCTTTTCAGAGCCAGAGGTTTTCAGTTACCATGCTGTGGAGTCATTTTGCAGGAAATTTAACTCCTGGCAGTTTATCGAGGACCTTCTGTGAAAGAGTATGCCAAGTAACTGCTGGCCATCAGTGCTGCACGTGTGGCTGGCCCAAGGGCCTGGCCTCTTCAGCCTTGTGGCTCAGTCCCTGGTGGACTGTCGGGTCTGTCTACTAACTGACTCAGTGTGGCGAAGTCATAGAAACTCAGAACACTCTTCCCACATGAATTAGGATCAGATTTCAGGGTGGGAAGAGACATCCTTAGAACGCATTTGGATTCGAAATGGGGCCTAAGGTCACGCTGCCAGCTGGGGACACACTGGGCCTAGTGCTCTGCCCTCACGGCCAGACCTGAGGTCCTGCCCCTGCCTACACCCCCCTGCCTCCCTCACTTTGCCAGGCATCTTCCTCTGCCCATCCCTGGGTGTGCTGGGTGCGGCCGAGGGCACTCGTGGGTCTGATTCCGCCGTAGGTGCCTCTGACCATAAGTGACACACTATGCTAAC
Source organism: Ursus maritimus (assembly GCF_017311325.1). Taxonomy (NCBI): domain Eukaryota; kingdom Metazoa; phylum Chordata; class Mammalia; order Carnivora; family Ursidae; genus Ursus; species Ursus maritimus. The sequence continues at coordinate 4,606,137 of NW_024425008.1, read as the reverse complement.
TCTTCTCACATCGCGTTCCGGGGGCTCGATTGCACCCAGATGTCCAAAAGCGTTTCATCATCTGGATGTAGCCATAGGATAAGAGCCCCCACTTCTCGTGGGCCTGCTGCGTCCCGGACACGCTGCTGACAGCTCGTGTTCCTCATTCCCGATCTTCGTGGCAGCCCTGCAGGCTGGGCGCTGTTCCCCGTATTTCACAAAGAATCTGGGGCTTGGAAAGGTAGTGACTTCTCCGAGGCCCTGTAAGTAAGCCGAACTGAGAGTGAGCCAGTCCCGTCTGACCCCCTCAATCCTCTCTGCTTCTCAGTTTCCCTTGAGATTTGAGATTCCAGCCATCCTGATACCGCTCCAATGAACGCGTTCTAAATACACACCATTTATCATTCATTCTCCTTTTATTTGAGAAATTCTTCTTTCGTGCCATGTGTCTATGTTTTGCCCCTAGGAACAATTAAAATGTTATTTTAAAAATCCCTTTTATGAACCAGAAGAATGTCTCATATCTTAGTGTCATGTGGAGGCAAAGGAGTCATTTATCTTCGCACCTGATGAGCGGGAAATTGTGTTTGAACCTTTCCCTGTGCTATTTCTCTTCCACGGTTTTAAAGATCGCTTGTCTGAAAATGACTCATTGTAGCCGCCCGCTCCCGTGTCCTCCCGTCTCCCGTCCTCCGATCCAGGCTGCTGCTTGTTCACACCGGACATCAGGAGGCATTCTTTTCTTCCAGAACTTTCCCTTTATAGCGGCCGCCTTTCGCCCTTGAGTGGCTGATCCCATCTAGATGTGGAAACACGGAAGGAACCTGCCGGGGGGTCGTGTGCACGATGGGCGCTTAGTTAAAGGCGTGTTGGTGGCAGCGGTGTGCTGTTGGCGGAGTCAATGGTGACAAAAACCAGGGGATGTTACCCAGACAGGTGTAGCACTAACAAGATCTCTCCACCTTCCCCGTCCCTCCGAGGGCGCTCACCGTGCCCCCGCCGCATCCTCTGTTTTTCTTTCATGATTTCTCGTCAGAACTTTGAGGATTCTGTTTGCTTCCGACGATGCTGTGTCACAGCTTGACGTACAGATCTGTCAGCCTGGGAGAGCCCGCCGCACGCCGCTGAGCTTTTCACGGGCTCGGCCACCCTCGTTCCCCTTTTGGGAGAAGGACAGAACTAGGTTATTACGAGACTGAACTTTGACATTATGAGTCAAGAAAAAAATAAAAATTTCATAATGACTCAGAAATGGGGACATGACGCCTTCTCTGGGAAGCAGGGCTTTTGTTCTTGAAATTCAGTGCAGTGTGACCCACAAACCCGTGTGGAACACCTTCTGTGGAGGGATGCCACCTTCAAGGAGCCCTCCGTCGATGCAGTGGGCAGGCGAATAAACAGACGCTTGCCATGCTGTGTTCTGGGGACGGCAGCACAGGCCTGGGCTGCGGGAGCAGGGAGGAGGCTCACCCAGCCTGGTTTGGTGGCAAGCGTGGGGGGAGGGGTGGGGCGGTCCTGGGCCAGGGGCCCCAGAGGAGCAGAGCGCCAGACATCCTCCTTGAGCCCCTCTGGGTCCCCTCGTCCAGCCAGCTCTCCCTGCAGGCTGACCTGTGGGGGCCGCACCAGCAGGCCCTTGCCCTCCACCTCCCAATCAGGGTTTGGGCATTGGGAACCCTAGCTGGGGATTGGAATGGGGGCAGAGGAGGAGGCCAGAGTATTTACTTCCTTGGCTCTTTTCTCATGGGGTCCTTCGGGTTGGCTCTGTCCCTCCCCTGCGTGTTGCTGCTGCTCCCAGAGCAGTTTCTCTCCCTCTGGGTTCAGGTAGCTGCTCCTTCCCTCGGTCCGTGGGACCTGGGAGGGATGATGGCTTCTCTGCTGTCAGCTCGAGGGATAGGGCAGTCCTCCCGGGCTGATGGACAGGATGGAGAGAGCTAGGTGACACCCCTCCCGGCACAGGTGTCTGCCGCCCACTGTTACTCTGGAAAGTGAGATTAGCCCAGCTGGGACAGCAATATATAAGCAAGGGCTAAATTGTAAGGTACAAACTGGCATGGGGTAGGAGCTCAGAGAGGGCAGGAATGCCAAGGAGGGGACAGTGGCATAGCCTGTGGGTCTTAAACTGTGGTCCCCAGAGCAATGGCAGCATGACCTGAGAGCTTGTTAGAAAAGCAAATTCTTGGGCTGCCCCCCAGACCCAGCATTGGAAATGGGCTGGAGCCCGGCGGTCCGTCTTGTAACACGCACTCCGGGTGAGTCTTACACACTCAGGTTTGCGAGCGCGACAGAAGCAAAGCTAAGGAGTGGCATCGTTTCTCTTGTTGGTTTGTTGGGGGGGCGCACTGAAGAGTCTGGATGCATAGTGGGAGAAATAAAGTCATACAGACAGAATGAGAGCAGCTTGTAGCGGTTATGAAAGACCAGATCCTGACAGGCCAGGTGGCAGGGAGGTGTGCTAACCCAGGGGTCGGGACCGGGTCCTCTCTCCTTTCTGGGCTGGTCGTGAAGTAGGAGCCCCCCCCCCCATGTGCAGGTCCCAGTAGGACGAGACAGCACCCTTCCAGTTGTCCCATTCTGCTCGACAGTGAGCGTGTGTGGCTGCCCTTCCATTTTGTGTCGGTCCTGGCGACCGTAACACAGTGTGGTGGCTCCTGGGTGCTGTCGGAGATGGTGGCGAGGGACGTCAAGGTGAGGGTCACGGGGAGATGAGCCTGGAGAGGGCTGACCAGACGTGCAGGAGACGCACCATCAGGGCTAGGAGTCATGCTTCAGGGACAGGCTGGACAGGCAGGAGCGGCAGGAATGGAAGGGACAGCCAGGTGGACATATGCGTCATTCTCACCTCCAGGCCGCTGTGACCAACGACCTCAAACTGGGGGGGCCTGGAAACAATAGACTTAGACTCACACCACTGGAGGCTGGCAGTCCGAGACCAGTATCACCGGACTGAAGTGAAGGTATGGGCAGGGTCGGTTCCTGCCGGAGGCTCTAAGAGAGACTGTTCCAGGCCTCTCTCCCAGCTTCCGTGGCGGCCGGCCATCCTTGGCATTCCCTGGCTTCTAGATGCTTCAGTCCCAGCTCTGCACCTGGCGTCACCTGGCCTCCTCTTCCGGGGCCTCTGTGTCTCTTCTCTGCTCCTCACAAGGACACCATCACTGGGTTCAGGGCCCACCCCAATACTGTATGACCTCATCTTAACTAATTACATCGACAAAGACCTTATTTCCAAATAAGGTCACATCCGAGGTTCTGGGTGGATGGGAACGTTGAGGGTCCATGTATTTAAAAAAAAAAAAAACCAGAATGGGAACAGAAATGGTGGATGAAGCCGAGAGAGAAGGTAGAGCAGTGACAGTGACGGGGACGATGCCTGTCCTCCTGTGGGGAGAAGGGTCCCGTCCTGTGGGCGTGGCATGGCAGACTTGCGCAAGAGAAGATGTGGAGTCCCGGTTCCGGAACCGCGGTGCCTCGCTGAGCAATGCTGGCTCCCGCCACGCTGGGCCCTGGGGCGGGCAGGTGCTGAGGAGGCGAGGAGAGAGCATGGAGGGTGGCGGAGGGTGTGGTGCTCTGGCCGGGGCGCTACCTGTGCCCTCTGCCGTTTACTGTCATGTTTGAAGAAAGAAGGAAGCCTGACCCCCTGCCTTAGGGACCGAAAAGTTTTGGTGTGTTAAAAACTTGGCTTTCTATGCAGTCCCGTCATTGTTTTTAAGAACCTCAGTCAAGGCAGGTTTAATTCTTGATGCACAAAATACATTCCACTAGCATTTCAAATTTGACTTCAGAATAGTGTTAGATTTACAGAAAAGTTGCAAGGATGGTACAGACAGTTGCCATCTACCCGGCACCCGGTTTCACCTCCATTAGCATTTTACATCAGTACCCCACAGTGATGATACTTTATTTTTTATCCTATCCTTAAAAAAAAAAAGATTTATTTATTTGAGAGACAGCTCATGGCGGGGAGGGGCAGAGGGAGAGGGAGAGAGAGTCCCAAGCAGACTCCACGCTGAGCGCAGAGCCTGATGCAGGGCTTGGTCTCAGGACCCTGAGATCATGACCTGAGCCAAAACCAAGAGTCACACGCTTAACCTACTGCACCACCCAGGTGCCCCAGTGATACAGTTTTTTATTACTTAGAAGCACACTGTACTTGGATTTCCTTAGTTGATCCCTAACATCCTTTATTTGTTGCTCCAGGACCCCCCCCCCCCGATTACGTTTGGTCATCATGTCTCCTGGGGCTTCTCTAGACTGATGGTTTCTCAGATTTTCCTTCTTTCTGATGATCTGGACGGTTTTGAGGGGCCCTGGTCAGATCGTTCATTATCTCTCGACTTGGGTCTGTCCAGTAGGTCCTGGGTTTTAGGGAGGAGCACTGCAGAGGTAACGTGCATCGCCATCACATCCTGTCCAGGGTACGTGCTGTCGACGTGACTCATCCCTGTGACGCTGGCCCGGGTAGAGTTCACCAGGTCTGTCCGCAGTGAAGTGACTCCCCGCCCCCGGCCACAGCGGGTTGTGCGGAAGGCCAACACTGTGCCCCCGCACTTACGGAAGAGAGGACGGTGCTCACCTCCTTGAGGATAAAGCATCTACATACATGATCTGGAATTCTGCGCTGGAGAAATTGTCTTTCCTCGCCCGTTTAATCATTTCCTCAATTATTCCATCAGTATGGGCTCCTGATATTTACTTTATACTTTGGGCTATAACCCAGAGCTACTGTCTATATTTTGTTGCTGAAACTGTGGCAGCTCTGGCTCCTGGGGGAGCTCTTCCAGTTGGCTCCTGGGTCCCTTTGACTTGGCCCCATCTGTACAGGGTTTGGGGTTCTGTTACTGCTTTTGAGCACTTCCTTACTCTCTGGCTCTACAGGATACTCCAGGCTCATGTTGTACGCGCCCTGCCCCAGCCCCAGATTCGCGCATTTCCCCACAGAGCCCTGGTTCTTTGTTGCTGAGGAATCGTGTTAGAAACCAGGGTTTGGGTGCCCGGTGTCCTTGCTTTCAGTACTCTCAGCACGCCGAGCTAAGGAATGTGTTTATACTGGGGCGCCTGGCTGACTCAGTCAGTTAAGCGTCCGACTCTTGGTTTCAGCTAAGGTCACGATCTTGTGGGTTGTGGGATCGAGCCCCATGTCAGGCTCCATGCTCAGTGGGGAATCTGCTTGAAGATTCTCTCCTTCTGTCCTTCCCCCCACTCGTATGTTCACTCTCTCTCTCTCTCAAATAAGTAAATCTTAAAAAAAAAAAAAAGTGTGTTTATAACTAACCCATGTTTACGTACATAGGTATAATTTTCTCTGTAGCTGTATCAGGCTAAACATGGCTTCATACTGAGGTCTCCTACCCCCTGGCTCATTCAGCACCATCCCTCTTGCTTGTCTGTAGCCTCCCTCTGCAACAATGAGAAGCCTAGTTCCCACCATCCTCCTTGCCATTCCTTAATTGTTCACTGCTAGGGCTCATGACGGTGGTTTCAGAGGTGTTGACCATGCCCTGTGGGAAACAACGTGCTTAGATGGGCTCCTCTGTAGGCTTAGTCTCTCCCCGTTTCCACGACACCTTCCTGTCCGCCCCCTTGCATGAGGTTATAGCACATACTTGTAGTATGGTTTGATTCTTTTATCTGTCATGGGTTTCCCCATCCCCTAACTGATCTTTATCTGCATACATTAAAGTTCGCTCTTTGTGCTGTAAGAGTCTGGAGGTTTTGACGCATGCATGGTGTCACATAGCCACCATACAACATCATACAGCGTCATACAGCATCATTTTACCACCCAGAAATGCTCTTGCGCCTTACCTGGTCAGCCCCCCACCTCCACCTGGCCGGCCTCTGACAACCACTGGTCTGTTTTTTGTCTCTGAGTTTTGCCTTTTATGGAATATCATATAAACGGAATCATACAGAAAGTAGCCTTTCAGCCTGGCTGCTTTCACTGAGCAGCGTGGATCTAAGACTCGTCCCTGTCCTTGGACTGCTTCGTTGATTTTTTTTTCTTTTTTTTTGCTGAGTCATATTCCATTGTCTGCATGGACCACACTTGGTTTAGCCACTCACCAATTGAAGGACATCGTGGTTGCTTCCAGTTTTTGACAATTATGGATAAAACTGCTATAAATATTAAATGCAGGTTTTATATAGACAGAAGTGTTCCAATCAGCTGAGTAAATACCTAACGTCCCGCGATGACTGGATCCTACCGTGAGACTGTATCGAGCAACCGCTGAACTGCCTTCCAAAGCGGCCGCACCACTTGCATTCCCACCAGCGATGAATGAGAGCCCCTGTTGCGCTGGTCCTGGCCAGCAGTTGCTATTTGTGTTTGTTTTTTGGATTTTAGCCACCCTAATAGGTGTATAGAGATATCTCATTATTGTTTTAATTTGCATTTCCCTAATGACAAAAGATGTTGAGCATCTTTTCATATGCTTATTTGCCATCTGTAGATCTTCTTTGGTGAAGTGTCTGTTCAGATCTTTTGCCCATTTTTTTTAATTGGGCTGCTTGTGTTCTGACTGAGGAGTTTTAAGCATTCTTTTTTATATTCTGTATACAAGTCCTTTATCAGATACGTGAGTTGCAAATATCTTCTCCCCGTTCGTGGCTGGTCTTTTCATCCTTGTAACAATGTCTTTCACGGAGCAAACATTTTTATAATTCTGATGAAGTCCAAGCACTCATTTTTTTCTTTCATGGATTGTGCTTTTGGTGTTGTATACAAAACGTCACCAAAACCAAGGTCACACGGGGTTTTCTCCTGTGTTTTCACCTAGAAGTTTGATAGTTTTGCATTTTACGCTCGGGTCTTTGGTCCATTTCGAGTTCGTGTCTGCGGAAGGGGGTAGATTTTGTCTAGGTTCATTGTTCCAGCGCCCTTTGTTGAAAATCTCCGCTGAATTCTCTTGGCACCTTTGTCAGTCCTGCCAGCATTTTGAAATTGATGTCCTTTGCCATCCTACCAGTCGTAAGTTCTGTAAAAAGTTACCTTGACAGAGGGGAAAGCTCTGATTGCGTTTTCTATTTGTCTCACAGCAAGACCACTGGTGCAGACCTTGCCTTTAAGGACCACTGTCAACAACGGCACTGTTTTACCAAAGAAACCTAGTGGCTCTCTACCGTCCCCCTCGGGGGCCAGGAAAGAAACTGCTGTGCCCGCCGCAACCAAAAGGTAGGTACAGAGTGTCTTCATCCAACTCGAAAAGGAGTTCCATCTCAGATTTAAAATAAATATTGCCTTTTTATGTGACATCTCTTAATTTCTTGTCTGAATTAAAACTCATAAAAGTACAATATTTGGTGTGTTGCCGTATCGGGACCCATATAAATTTATTGTTCTGCTTTTTTTAGACTTAATCTTACTGTCTTTGAAGTCTCATTGACTAACACCACGATGTGCCATTTCGTATTTTCGCCTGAGGTTCTCTTAAAAACACAAATGGGAGTGTAAACTGTGTAAAGATGAATATGCTCAAAAAAAAAAGAAAGAATGAAGGGGCACCTGGGTGGCTCAGTCTCTGAAGCATCTGCCTTTGGCTCAGGTCATTATCCCAGGGTCCTGGGATCGAGCCCTGCGTTGGGCTCCCTGGCGAGCCTGCTTCTGCCTGCTGCTCCTGTTCTCTCTTTCTCTCTCACACACACACATTCTCTCTCAAATAAATTTTTAAAATCTTCAAAAAAAAAAAAAAGATAAAAAAAAGAATATGCTCTTCCCAACTTTATACGTGGCATAGAGCAAAATTCAGATTATCATACCAACCTTAACTTTTTATCTATAAAATTTGGATAAGCTCATACGTTTAAGTAGTGCCTAACGGGGAGGTTCTGGATATTGATATTGTCTGTCCGAGCATAGTTTGCTCTTAACATTTCTATAATTTTGTGATTATCATATTAAAATTTCATATCTTATATGCCAGGCCACTTGTCTATGTTTTCAGGCACTAGAAAATTAAATACCTGATGATAATAGAGTCTAGAAAACCTTAAAGAAATTCTTGTGCAGTGCTAGCCCCCCGACTTGTTACGAGCCCACCGTAGAAGCTTTTAGAGCTCATTACGATGCTAGCTGCCTACCAGGTGCCGGGTCAGGGACCGTGAGCGTGCTCTAGGGCATGCTGGGGCCGCCCGTGGGTCCTCAGGTGTAGATCAGAAGCTGGGCTGTGACTTGGAGGAAAACGTAGCGACCCCATCTTCGCCTCCAAATGTATAGTGTTTGTCCTCTCCCGCAACAAGCGAATTTTCATTGTGTTTTTATCGGAGTTTCATGGACTTATTGTTTGTGAATTTTAAGAAAATTGATTTTGCAGGGCTTTTTAAAACAAAAAATAACATTCTTAGCTTCATGTCGTATCTGTTTAATACTTGCTTGAATCCTTTATTTCTAATCGACATGAAGTGACCTGCCTTCTAAATGACGGCAGTAGATATGGACTTTTTTTTTCGTCCAGGTGTCGAAGATTGCCAAGGTTGACTTCACTTTAGGATTCGGGTTGCCATCTGTTATAAAACACATGACATTATATCATCTCAACCATTTCTAAGCGTACAATTCAGTAGTGTTAAGTACCGTTGCACATCGTACCACAGCAGATCTCAAGAACTTTTTCATCCTTTTTTTTCTGTTTCTTTTTAAAATTATTTACTTACTTACTTAAATTTTGATTCCGACACAGTTAACATACAGCGTTGTATTAGTTTCGGGTGTACAATGTAGCGATTCAACACTTGCATACACCCCCCGGTGCTCATCAGGACGAGTGCCCTCCTTCATCCCCAGCCCCCACTTCCCCCGTCCCCCACCCACCTCCCCTCTGCTGACCATCAGTTCGAAGAACTTTATCATCTTGCAAAACTGAATCTCTATACCCATTAAACAGTAATTCCCACGCCCAGCCCTTGGCAGTCACCTTTCTACATTCTGTTTCTGTGATTTTGACTACTTTGGATACTACATATGCATGGAATCAGACAGTATTTGTTTGTCCCTTTGTGACGGAGTCATTTCACTTAGCAACATACCCTTCAGATTCATCCATATTGTAGCATATCACAGGATTTCCTTCTTTATTAAGGCTGCGTAACACACACACACACACACACCCCACCTCTTCTTTATCCAGTCAACCGTTGATGAACACTTGACTTCTTTCCACCTCTTGGCTAATATAAATGATGCTACGATGGACGTGGATTTGCAAATAGCTCTTCAAAATCATGCTTTTAATTCTTTTGGATATGTACCCAGAAGTGGGATTGCTGAGTCATAAGGTAATCCTATTTTTAATGTTTTGAGGAGCCACCATACTGTTTTCCCGAATGGCTACACCATTTTACATACCCACCAATGATGCACAAAGGTTCTAATTTCTTCTCATCCTTGCCAAAAACTTGTTATTTTCTGTTCTTTTGCTAGTGACCATCCTAATGGATATGAGGTGTTATCTCATTGTGGTTTTGATCGGCATTTCTCATAAGTGATAATGAGCATCTTTTTTTTTTTTTGAAGTAATCTCTACGTCCAATATGGGGCTTGAACTCATGACCCATGAGATCAAGAGTCACGTACTCTACTGACTGAAGCAGCCAGGTACCCAGATATTGAGCATTTTGTTATATGCTTTTGGGCCATTTGTGTATCTTCTTTGGAGAAATGTCTGTTTAAGCCCTTGGCCCATTTTTAAATCAAATTATTCATTTTTCTGTTATTGTTCCTGAACTGTAGAATTTCCTTACATATTCTGGCTATGGACCCCTTATTAGATATATGATTCGCAAGTATTTCCTCCCATTACATAGGTTGTCTTTTTACTGTATTGATTGTTTCCTTGATGCACAGAAGTTTTTAAGTGTGATGCAGTCCCAAGTGTCTATTTTTGCTTCTGCTGTCACATCCAAGAAATCATTGACAAATACAATGTCCCAAAGCTTTCCCCCTCCATTTTCTTCTGGGAGTTTTATGGTTTTAGGTCGTACATTTAGGTCTTCAATCCCTTTTGAGTTAATTTTTGTGTATTGTCTAAGGTAAGGGTCCAACTTCATTCTATTGCATGTGGATATGCAGTTTTCCCTCTGCCATTTGTTGAAAAGGACTGTCCTTTTCCCGCCATGTGCTCTTGGTTCCCTTGTTGAAAATCATTTGGCCACATACTCAAGGCTTTATTTCTGGGCTCTCTATTCTGTTCCATTGATCTGTATTTCTCTCTTTGTGCTAATAAAGATACCTTACCAACTTGATTACTGTTAACTTGTAGCATATTTTGAAGTCAGGAAGTTTGAGGCCTCCAACTTTGCTCTTCTTTTTCAAGGTTGTTTTGGCTATTTGGGGTCCCTCGAGATTCCTTTTAAATTTTAGGATATTTTTTTCCATTTCTGCAAAAAATACCATGTTGATAGGGGATGCACTGAATCTATAGATCATTTTGGGTAGTATAGACATCTTAACAATATTAGGTCTTCCAATCCATGAAAATGGGATGGGTTTCCACTTATTTATGTCTTCTTTGATTTCTTTTAGCAGTGTTTTATAGTTTTTTGTGTACAGGTCTTTCACTTCTTCAGTTAAATTTATTCCTGAGTATTTTATCCTTTTTGATTCTGCAGCAAATGGGATTTTTCCTTAATTTCCTTTTTTGTGTTAGTTGTTGTTAATGTATAGAATGCAACTGCTTTTTTGTATCCCATAACTTTGCTGAAATTATTTATTAGTTTTAAAGTGTGTGTGTGTGTGTGTGTGTGTGTGTAATCTTTAGGGCTTTCTACATGTAATAGCATGTCTTCGGCAAATAGAGATAACTTCACTTCTCTCTTTCTAATGGCAATACCTTTCATTTCGTTTTCTTATCTAATTGTGCTGGCTAGGATTTCTAGTACTGTATTGAACAGGAGTGGTGCAAGCGGATCTCCTTGCCTTGTTCCCGATCTTAGAGGAAAAGCTTTTAGTCTTTCACTGTGGCCTATGAGGTTAGCTGTGAGCTTTTCATATATGGCCTTTATTATGTTAAGGTAATTTCCTTCTATTTCTAATTTGTTGAGAGTTTTTAACATGAAAGAACGTTGAGTTTTGTCAAGTGCCTTGTCTGCATCTGTTAAGATAGTGACGTGCTGTTTGTCCTTCATCACGTTGATGTGGTGTCTTACGTGGATTTTCATATGTTGACCCATCCTTGCATTGCAGGTTAGGTCCCACCGGGCTATGGTGTAATGGTCCCCTCTTATGCATGGTCTCACTTTCTGCAGTTTCAGTTGCCCATGGTCAACCTCAGTCCCGAAGCACATGACCCTCCTGACATACCACCAGAAAGTCAACAGTAGCCTCACACTATGTCACAGTGCCTACCGCACTCATCTCACTTCATCCCAACACGTAGGCATTTTATCATGTCACATCATCACAAAAAGAAGAGTGAGTAGAGTATAATGAGATATTTTGAGAGAGACTACAGTCACATAACTTTTATTACAGTATATTGTTATAATTGTTCTATTTTATTATTATTGTTGTAGATCTCTTACTATGCCTACTTTATAAATTAAACTTTATCATAGGTACGTGCTTATAGGAAAAAGCTGTGTAAATAGGGTACTATCCACAGTTTCGGGCATCCACTGGGGGTCTTAGAACATGTCCCCCGTGGATAAGGGGGGCTCCTGTTATCCTTTTAAGATGCTGTTGAATTCAGTTTGATAGTATTTTGTTGAGGATTTTTGCTTCAAGCGTCATCAGGGATATTGGTCTATAGTTTTTCTTGCTGTGTCTTTGTCTGGTTTTGGTATCAGAGTAACGCTGGCCTCATAGAATGAGATCGGGAGAATTCCCATCCACCCCTGACCCCCTTCAACTCTTTGAATGACTTTGAGGAGAATTGGTATTAATTCATCTTTCAATGTTTGGTAGGGTACTCCAGTGATGCCATCTGGCCCTGGGCTTCTCTTTGTTGGAAGAATTTTTTTATTACTGTTTCAATTTCCTTCTAGTTATCGGTCTGTTAGAGTTTTTATTTCTTCCTGATTCAGTCTTGGTAGGTTGTATGATTCGGGGAATTGATCCATTTCTTCTAGGTTATCCAGTTAGTTAGCATGTAAGTGCTCATACTGGTCTCATACAATTCTTTTTCCTTCTGGGACATCAGTTGTAATATCCCCTCTTTCGTTTCTAATTTTGGGTATTTGCATCTCTTTCTTTTTTCCTTAGTCTAGCTGAGGATTTGTCCATTTTGTTGATCTTTTTAAAAGAGATTTATAGTTTCACCGATTTTTTTCTTTTTTCTATTCTGTTTTGTTTATCTTTGCTCTGATCTTTATTAAGTCCTTACTTTTACTAACTTATGTTCCAGTTCTTCTTTTTTCTAGTTCCTTGGGGTAGAAGTTAGGTGCTTGTTTTGAGATCTTTCTTCTTCTCAATGCACATCTTTACTGCTGTAAACTGCCCTCCTAGGATTGTGTTCTCTGCATCCCACAAGTTTTAGTGTGTTTTGTTTTTATTTTCATTTGCTTCTAGATATTTTCTAAATTCCCTTGTGATTTCTTCTTTGACCCATTGATTGTTCAAGAGTGAGTCCTTCCATTTCAAGAGTAACTTTTTATTTTATTTATTTATTTTTTTGAGAGGGAATGCGCATGCACACACAAGTGCACGTGGAGGGGGAGGGAGAGAATCTTCAGCAGGCTCCACGCCCAGTGTGGAGCCCAACGTGGGGCTCTCACAACCCCAAGATCATGACCTGAGCCGAAATCAAAAGTTGGATGCTTAACCAACTGAGCCACCCAGGCATCCCACAAGAGCAACTTTTTTTTTTTTTAAGATTTTTTTATTTATTTGACAGAGATAGAGACAGCCAGCGAGAGAGGGAACACAAGCAGGGGGAGTGGGAAAGGAAGAAGCAGGCTCATAGCAGAGGAGCCTGATGTGGGGCTCGATCCCATAACGCCGGGATCACGCCCTGAGCCGAAGGCAGATGCTTAACCGCTGTGCCACCCAGGCGCCCCACAAGAGCAACTTTTTAAAGTAGCAAATTATTGTGGTGCTTGGCTGGCTCGGTCGGTAGAGCGTTTGACCCTTGATCTTGAGGTCGTAAGCTTGAGCCCTACGTTGGCTCTGGAGACTACTCAAATGAATAAATCTTTTTAAAAAAATAAATAAAGTAGCAAATTATTAATGGAAAAATGAGATTCTTTCCCTTTATTCTTAGATAAAACAGAATGTTATCATTTATACCTCATATATTTGGAATTTATATAAAATAAAAAAATTTTCAAGGCAAAAAATAAAAGTAAAAATTGAAATGCAAATATAATTCCTAGCTTTCAGTTCATTTCACAAAAGCTTACGTCCAGCATTCGCGCTCTTTGATTTTGTAGAATTCTCTATGTTTGGTCCAAAGTAACTTTGATGTAGTGCGATAATGCCTTCTCTTTATAGACTATTTACAGTTTTCTTAGACCTTGTAGGATTAATTGGCATGATTGCTAGAATTCCTGGCAAATTGTATTTTCAGTTCTAGTGTTCGACACATGTATTCAGGGCAGGGTAAGGCTGGGGAATGAGGTTTCTGAAACTGACCACAGAAGTGAGGCTGGGCTATGGAATTGGATGGACACTTTCCCCAGGGTGTGAAAAAGCAAGGACATCAGTGGGTACTTTGGGTCCCCTCTAAGTCAGTGATGAGGGCAGAAACCATTCTTCGATGATAATAAAAGCCTTCAAAGTACCAGGTTTTTAACATTGGTATCACTAATCCTCAAAATGACTTGCAAGGTAGATATTATTATTTCTGTTACAAGAAGACCGAAGCTCAGAGAAGTGAGGTAACGCCCCCAGGTCCCACGGGCACAGAGCTGGGAAGGGGCTCGGACCCAGATTCACGTGCACCCAGAGTTCACGCTCCTACCGCTACGCTAGGCTGCTTCCCGCAAGATGTCCAGGTCAGCACTTACATAGACTCCTAAAAAGTGCTCGATACAGTTACTGTTTGGAAGTGATCCCTTGTGTATGCCCCACGCTGTCTGCGTGCTGCTGTCAGGAGCAGCGATGTTCCGAGATGCCCCCGTGGGTGCCGACGGGAGCAGCTGCAGAGACTTCTGGCAGCAAGTCTGAGAGATAGGACTGCCGGGTACTCAGGGGCTCAGGGGCTGGACTCCAAGGACAGAACTGGCCATCTGCCGTGAGCAGAGACCTGGGTCCTCTGCCCGCCGTGTCAGCCTTACATGCAAGAGCTCGTGACTGGTGATTGCTCTCAGCAAGATTATCTTGGGAGGAAAGGAAGGAAAGGCGGGAGGGAGGGAGGAGAGTTAGTGGTAGCCATCATATTGTGTGCATGTATACGTGTTCACACTTAAACAATAACCTTCCTTCCAGAAATATTCTAAAGCCTCTGTAGATACTTCTTTTTAACTTACAGAATAATCAGTTTGGTTCATCTGATAAACTGTTGTCCAGCAGCCAACCAGAAATCCATGGTTTTCTAGAGTGAGTGTCCAAGGCTACTGGCTTTCAGGGTAGAACATAGTGGATCATTAATTTTGTTTCTCTGGCTTTTATGGGCGTCCATGGATGTGAGTTCCCATCCACTCGGATGTTGGAAACCCAAACAGTAGCATCCAATTATTCCTCTGCGGTCAAGTTCCTATAGATCTCTCATTAGGAGAGAATTCTGAAAAGAGCAAGAAGCACGCTGGGCATTCTGAATATTAGGAATAAAATAGCTTCCAGGACGTTTCAAATATGTTTACAATCACGCGGGAATTTTTCTATAATCAGAGTTCCAAATTAACCAAGTCGGGGCATCTGCAGTGGGTGGATGGGTATATGTTTGTTTTCTTTCCTCTGGGGTTTTTTCAGCCTAGTGCTTAAGAACAAAATCTCCTTTGGAAATTGTCCAGCACCCAGCAGTTGTGCTTTGTGTTGCCAATTAAGACTTCGATTGGGGGCTCGATTTGGAATCCTTGGGAAAAGCTTTGTTTCCATTAGTCAAAGGAAAAAAGGCAGAAAATCCGGGGAAGACATTGTAGGTCATACCTTGCTCAGTGGGGGTGCTGACGCTGACAATAGAATAACATTCCCACGGGCTCAAAACAGAGACAATAACTCATTCTTTCAGCTCCTAAGCAGAGTTTTACAATAGGGCAGAGCTGTGAGAAGAGAGATCAAAAGAACAAAACTGGTACAAAACAGAGCATTATTTTAAAAATGCTCTGTTCCAAGTGTAAAATAGGGTGGTAAACATCTCTTGCTTCAAATAAACAGCTGACGGTCCTTTGGAAAAATGATTACACTTGTTAGAAAGACCCATTTGTAAATGCACCAGTCGGTGCTGGACACGCACACAATTTCAAAAGTAGAAAAGTGAAATTTGATTTTCCAGGGTTTTTTAAATTATTACTTCTGATATATTTCCTTATCACTGAGATCCCTTGAAATGTAGGTGTTAAACTCACGTTTTGAGTCTGTTTCTGTAGCAAAATAGAGATAGAGTCATTCTGTCATTGAACGAAGGAAGATGAAGTTGGCACCTGTCCCCTTATCAGAAGTGACGCAGTCACCCCTCTGGGCTCAAGGAGCTGGATTTGCATGGTAGAAGAGAAACTTATTCTGAAGACCCATCAGATTCTCTAACACCACCAGCCTTCCTAGGAAATGACTTGGTTTCTGCCACAAAGATACAGTGGAAGAGAGGGAGATAAGAGCATTTTGTAATTACTCAAGTGAGTGATCTCCTGCAAGAATTGTAACTTGCCGGGGCGCCTGGGTGGCTGAGTCAGTTAGGTGTCTGCCTTTGGCTCAGGTCATGATCTCAGGGTCCTGGGATTGAGTCCCCACGTCAAGCCTTCCTGTTCAGTGGGGAGTCTGCTTCTCCTCCTCACTCTGCCTCTGTGCTCTCCCTCTCCCTCTCTTAAATAAATAAATATAATCCTAAAAAAAAAAAAGAATTGTAACTTGCAGGACAAACACCAGATTGGTCCTGGCCCATGTTGACTCACCAGGGCTCAGCCCAGCTCCCAGTATACAGTCAATGCCTCATACGTATTTGTTGAGTGGATAATTGTTCCGATGATGATTGTCATCACCCCGGCTGTCATGACAGATGACATCATCAGAAAATCTCTGGTGGTACACAAGAGACACCGGTCAGATTTCTGTTTTTTCTTTTGTAAACGTTTGGGATCTTCTTGCACAATTTTGGAAAGCCAATCCTTGATTCCAAATCACTAATGAGAGAAAGACATAATTGTAGCTTGTTATGCTTAGAGTTACTATCTAACCGTAGGAAGAAAGCTTGCCACCAGTCTCCCTTGCAGAAACTTTTATTAAGTCTAAAATTTAGTTTAAATTGGCAAAAACCATCGAATGGGTATGGAATGGAATGCAAAGAACCATTGTATTTGCAGAACTTGGAAGGTTTTTGGTTTGGAAGTGCGGGTAGAGACCAGAAGGGAAAAGAAGAAATGATGCTGTCCGTGCATTTCTACACCAAAAATATTTTACTTGCCTTAACTGCTAAAAAATGTTCTCCACTACTGTACAGTCTCTCACAAGCCACTTCTACCACTTTCAAAATGAAGAGCAGTATTTTTCCCGTGCTGTCCGGAGGGAACATAACTTCTCTGATATTCCCTGCTGGTTATTGAAGGAGGCTTCTCGCAGTGAGTGTACACTCTTACTCCTTCTGGCTGCCCTTGATCCTGTGAATGTCTGGTCTTCCAGCTTTATTTTCCGTCCTTCACTTGGAGTCCTGGTAAATCCTCTTTAATTCCTAAGAGCTCTGGGCTCTCAAAAGGAAATATCTTGTTTTTTCTGTGTATACAACAATAGTTTTTTTTTTAAAAGCTTAACATTTTAATGCAAATGTGCAAATGATAACTATCTGGGAAGAGCTGTGATGAATTCTATCCAAGGCTGTCTCCGCAGAGAAGGAAATGTTCTCCACTTGGATGTGTGGTGTGTGTTCTGTTATTTATTGAAGCTTACCAAAATATTTTCCCACGCTCTTGTTGTTGCTCTCAGCTTCTTCCGCTTTGTCTCTGTGGCTCTGATGCGTAGATCGAACAGGTCTGTGAGTCTGCTGAGTGCATGCGGACTGAGTAGACGGATTCGCAGGTCCTTAGCTTGATTTCACAGCGCGGGAGCGTGAGGGCCCGTTGGCGTCGCGGCAGGGAGGTCTGCGGTGTCTCTGTTGGCCCCGCCTCAAATCCTGTGACCACGTTAATTATTGACGTTTGTTGGACGTTTAGATGTTCGGCAGGTCCTCGGCCCCGTGTACGTGGGTGTCGCATGAAGTGTAGGCAGTCCTGAGTAGGACGCCCAGCAGAGAGAGCAAGGAGGAAGTAATCCCAGACGAGCTGCCACATCCCCGAATGTGTGTCCTCATCTCTATAAGGGGGATCACGCCGCCTTTGCCAGGGGCTAAATGAAATCACACATGCCAGCCGCGCAGTTCTTTGCGTGTGTGGCCCGTCACTGCCACCTGCTAACTCCATGTTTCCATCACTGCTGTCCCCTGGTAGCTCTTCTGGCTGCTAAGCTCAGCGTTATTAAAAAATCGGTTAACGTTTGCTCTAATTGATGAAGAGTCATGGTTTTTCAGTTCTGTAAGGGTGTTTTATCCCAGTCTTTAAGTTGCCGTGAACTTGCCATGAACTCCCCTAAGGACACCACGCGGGTGACGCTCTGGGCTGGTGGCTCGGCTGCTCCCAGGGGGCCACCAGGGGCTGGGCAGCGTGCCTCCGAGCCCCGTGCCAGATGCTTGGCAGAGAAGATCCCGTGAAATTAAATCAGCTCGGTGTTTCTCGTCTCTGGAAGAAATTGAACTTTAAGCACAAAGGTTTCTATCATTTTTAGACCTCAGTCCCAAATTTCAGAAATGCAGTGCTCTCCTAAGATCTATAATTTCCTTGTCCCCAAATTGAGCGTTCTAAAAATGCACGTTTTTGACCTTGAGGCATGCCCGTTCAGATCTGGTGATGTAAACCAGAGCTTCCTTGGTTACCAGAAAGTCTACGCAGAAAACATATTCATGTCATCACGATTACGGTCACGTTATTTGTATTTGCTCACCCAGAGAGCAAGATGGTTTTCAAAAGCTGATACACCATGCAGTCTTAAAAAAAATGCTAAGAGATTCTTTGCTGAGTGGTGGGTGGTTCCAAAGGGAAAGGGACTGAAACTGGCCTGAAGGAAGGGGGTGAGGACAGAAGAAGAGTGGGTGGGGGGCTACTGAGAAGTCCTAGTGCCTGGCTGTCATTAGGAGAAAGGGGGGCTCGGACCTTCGCCCCAGGAGTGTAGCCTTGGTCTCAAATCCCTTGGTTCCCGTGTCCCCCTGGTTGAAATGTGGTCTGATCTGCCACCTCCCTGGGCCCATTCTCTCGGCAGCCACCTGGCCCTTCTGCCTTGTCCCTATTTCCACCTGCAGCCCCAGTGCCACCTGGACCCTGCTTCTTCCCACCTGTGGCCCCCTCCTGGCTTCCTCCTCCCCACCTCTCTAGCCTTCTCTGCCACCTAGCTCCCATGCCTGGGGCAGACCCTCCACCCCCAGCCCCAGCCCGGGACTGGCACCGCCAGCCAGCCCTCTCCTCCTTTCTACAGAGCAGGCGCTGCGTTAGAACACCTCCTGTCTCTTCCTGTGACAGGCTCACAGTGTGATAGTCCCGTTTATTGACTCATTTATTCCATCTTTTTTCATTGAGTAAGTATCAAGCTTCACTAGCTCTCGAAGTATGTAGGAATGATCAGTGAGATAGGGTCCCCAGGAATGTGTGGCCTGGTGATGAGGATACGACCTTCACAGGGATGCCTGTAATACACGTTTCACCTGCAGCCCCTGTGCTGGCTGACCTACCCTTCATGCCACGCGGGCCTTTCTTTTCCCTAGGACGTCTCTTCCCGACTGTGTAATGACAATACATTCAAGCCGTTCATTTGATCTCTCCCAGAAACTCCCAGTCTTCAGGGAATCTTCCCAGACATCGCCCCTGGACCCCGCAGCAGTCTAGCTCCCCCTGGTTACACTTGCATGGGCGCTGCCTGCAAACAACAGCATCGTACAGGGGCTGGAGTGTTTCTGTCATTAGCGGGGTGTCCTATTTGCTTTTGTCCTACATGTGCCTTTAGAGCAGAGTTCCTGCGTGTCAGCACTGCCAACTCTGGGGGCTGGGTGGCTCCTTGTCGCGGGGCTGTCCTGCAAGTTGTAGCGCGTTCAGCAGCATCCCTGGCCTCTCTACCTCCTGGACACCAGGAGCAGCCCTCTCCCCCCTGTTGGGACCATCACAGATGTCTCCAGACATTGCCGAATGCCCTCTGGGGGAGTAACCCCTGGTTAAGCACCCGTGGTTTAAATGGAAGCCTGCTCCGGTGCTGGCTACTCCCAGCAAAGCCCCTGCAACGCTTTCAGATAGGGTCATTGGCGATCTTCCCTTTCGGCGTCTGCTGGGACACTGAACTGTGTGCCAATTGCTACTGTTCCGAAGTCCGTGAGCAGAGGCATTGATTCCAAGTGAAATCCGTACAGGCATACAGACACAGAGGGAGAGACGGACACTCTATAGTTAGGAATTTAGAGCCACGCTCTTAAATATCCATGTGGAAGTACGATGTTCTATGTAATATATTTTTATACGCGGCAATAAAATAAAATCGCCCTGTTAAGAATTTCATTGCCCTTTACATCTCACTGTAGTACCGTCAAGAGGACCAGCTCCTCCGAGCGAGTGTCTCCCGGCGGTCGGAGGGAAAGCTACGGCGACTCCAAAGGAAACCGAAACCGGACGGGATCCACGAGCAGCTGTTCCAGTGGCAAGAAGAACAGTGAGAGGTAAGGGGCGTCTTCTCTGCTGGTCCTGCGTCCGGATGCTTTGTCACCTCTTTTCCCCAGAGATGAATCAGAAGATCCCCACACGCACACGAGCGCCAAGCTCGCCCCAGCAGACAGGCCTTCTCCTGAGAGCGTTGGGGGCACTGATCCAGGGGCCGCTGGAGGCGGCCGCTCGTCATAGCGCCCACCAATCGTTGTCCACGTAGGAGGTGAGAACTTGAAATCCCAGCACCCTGATGCACACAGAAATAGCTCCTGAGAATTTGCTTAGCACCAAATCCAAGGAACTGGGGAAGCCATTCTGAATTTCCGTACAGAGCTTTTTATACTTCTAGTATGTTCTGCCGCCATTTTGAAATTAATTTCAGTGGGTTGTTTGACTTTGTCAGCAGTACTTTCCAAGATAGACTGGGTGAAAAGTTGAAGTTTTATCATTTGTCAGAAACCATTTTTAATACTGAGCTGACACCAGAAATAGGACCCTTTCTTTCTGGTTTTACGAAATACGCTTACTTCTAATTATGAATTTTCCCTTTGAGGTTAATTTATAATGGATTATGATAAACACCTACACAACTAATAGTAACCTTTTATTAGTGAAAGCTAATGTTGGTGTTGTAATGGCCTGTTTCCCATTTATGCATGTGTGGGGCCGAGGAGACCGGTCTCTCTGGGCGGACACCTGACGCTGTACTTTATTCCCTCTTTTTAAACATTGTGCTTTAATTTTACTCTCTCTCTATTGAGCAAGGCTGAGGAAGGAATTTCAGCTTCACAGGCTAAACATGGCTTCCCCCCCCAAATGTTTATGTAAGGAGAAGGCTTAGTCATAAAGCAGTCGACTCCAACCCACAGGCTGTAAAGATTCCAAGTTTGTAAATCCACTCTGATTCACTCCTGTAAGGAAGCTTAAATTCTTTTTCAGTTTTATTCCTCAAAGATATCTTCTGTAGAAAAGATGCGGACGCTTCCCCCATCTGTACCAGGTTAGGGCCACCTGTCGTGGATTAGCAGTCTCGGAGACCACTCACATGGGCTTCTGTCTTCTAATTTAGACTGTTAGTACTTCTTATCAGAAGATTATGCTAATTGGACGGTAATACCTTAGAAATAAGGCCGCATGGCAACGTTGGCGGTAGGGTGTTAAACGGGTCATGCTGCGGCCCGTCGGGCTTCTCTGTATTTAGGGTAAGCTTGGAGGTTGGCCCTGAAATGTCTAGATCTTGGCAGTTCTTAAAAACTTGGCTCCTTCTCTGCACATCTGATTTTTATTAAGAATTTCCAAAAAGCATCTGCATTGTGCAAACTCCAGATCTGTTTTATCTTTTTAAATCCTACGGCGTTGATAAATGCACTGGGTAAATATTTCCATAAAAGATATTTGCAAAGGGTTTTGTTCGGTTTGCTTTTGTTTTTAATGCCACGGTAGGAAATTTTGATTTGGAAATGAGGGATGGGGAAAATCTACTCATCATTTTCTAAAAATAACTCCAGCAATGGAACATGTCCATTTAAAAATAAAACCTTTATTTCGTTAGGACCCAGGAAAAGCTGAGGTCTGCGTAGCGCTGGACAGGTTGAGTTGTATGCACCTGAAAAAGAAAGTTCTTGCCTTCTCATAGGTAATTGCTGGTGTTGGGAGATACCTTCAGGGGTCCGTGGGAATAATAGCCCAGTAACTGAGACAGGAAGAAGCAGCACCGAGAAGCAGGAGCAGTGAAGGCCAAACTGGTGATTCAGTCTCTGCCTGACTCTTTCCTTCCTTCTTCTTCTCCCTTCCGCTGTGAGCAGGCCCCCTCCTGGGCTCTGTTCATCTGGCCCCAAAACAAAGCTGGGAGTCCCATGGACCGATGCCCAATGGCCGGGACTTAACTCGTGCAGAGAAAGGTGGAGGGAGGTGGCCTGACCTAACCCTCTTTGAAACACCATGGTCTTCAGGGGTCTAAGACGGTGTGGTCTCTGCCTTATCACTCTGGTGTGTGTGTCTGTCCATGGTTCCAGGATGCCGTCCTACAGTTTCAGAGTTTGTCTTCTTCAGTTACTGGGGACAGCAAGACAAAATGGAAAAAGCACAGGCCCTGGAGTAAAAGAAAGGTCTGGGTTTGTAAACCAGGAACTTCTCCAAGCCGCAGCTTTCGCCTCAGTGCGTGAGGGATCGCATACCCAATCACCTCGAATCTTATCATCGAACTGACTAGGAGGAGAACCCCCAGCCCAGGGCTTGGCACCCGGTCACCGGCATCACGGTGGTGGCAGCTGTTAGAGAGCCAGACCTGAGCAGAGCACAGGAGAATAATTGATGAGGCTTTCAGAAACCGGGAGCTTTCTTTCCCCCACTTGTAAGATAAGGGAGTTACATGGTGGCAGAAGCGATTAGTCTTGTTTCTGGTCTGACACACATTCACTGATGTTCACGTGAGTGACGCAGTCCCAGGAGAGCAACCCGAGTTCTGGCAAGATCTAGAAAGAAAGTGTGACACGTCCGCATGGTTGTCCGCATCACATCAGAGCTAGAGGGGCTGCAGGCCATGCGTGGCCCCCGGGCGAGCTGGTGAGGATGCAAGGGAAGGAGAGGGGCACAGGCGTGACTTTGGATCAGTCCCGGGTTGTGCAGGAGGCACGTCGTGCCCCCTCGCCGGTGCGGTAACTTGGGAGAAGCAGACTCTTGGCTCCGGAGCTCACGTTACCGCACACCATATGCAGAGCTGTCTTCAGCGCAGGTGGCCCTTGTACGAAAATTGGAAAAAGCCTCCTCTCACTCCAGGAAAACAGTCCCACGTCAGCATATATAGTTCTCGATGATAATCATGGCAGATATAAACTACTCCGTATACATTGTCCGAATCTTCATGTCGAACATAAAATAATAGTGTTCTTGAGGTCCTCCACACTCACGTTTTCCGAGATAGACTGATTTACTTAAAAAATAATGGCCTGTTTTGCTTTCATAGAATCCCTGCTCTTTTATGAGTTTCAGTGTTCCTGCATCTCATTTTCTCTGGAAATGGTCACTGGGTTTGACGGTCGTTCTTGTGACATTGTAGACTTTTGTCTTAGAGCGCTTAACCTCGTAAAAGAGTCTGCTTATAACAACAGCGCCTCATCTTTGCCCTGACAAACTTCCATCAAAGCAATGTACGGCAATGTAATATTTACTCTATGTATTATCGATGATAAATACTAACAGGTACATACTGATTTGTGTCGTAATGACGTACTTGTTAAATTTAAATAGGAAATCAACAGTAACATTCTGATGAACTACTTGTTAACTAACACAGCCACTATACTAACCCAATAGGGGTTTTTTTAATTTAAAAAAAGTGCTTTGTATCGGACAGAAAAACAGCTACTACTTAGAATGCAGTTTGTTAGATGTTGCTAGACCGATTGTTTCAATTAGAAAACCGGTCCCCCCTTTGTAATTCTGACTGCAATGACATGTATCAGCTTTGTAAACTGGACACTTTGTTTCCATCAAAAAGTTGTTGTAATGGGCTCATTTTGTTAGAACAAGAAATGTTTTCAGCCATCTGCTGGAAACCTTGTTAGAACACACATTTATTATTAAAAAAAAAAAAAACACCACACATTTAAACTCCCCATCTTGA
The DNA here is from genome assembly GCF_017311325.1 of Ursus maritimus. Taxonomy (NCBI): domain Eukaryota; kingdom Metazoa; phylum Chordata; class Mammalia; order Carnivora; family Ursidae; genus Ursus; species Ursus maritimus. The sequence continues at coordinate 4,582,742 of NW_024425008.1, read as the reverse complement.
GAGTCAACAAAAGTGAAAAAAAAAAAAAAACCACTTCAAAATAACAAAGATGTGACAATGTCCCCTTAGAGGCTGTTTCGTGTTGAACAACCTGAACACCCGTACCAGCCGTTTTGTCCAGAACCCTGAGCCGGAGACTCTGAGCTCCATCCTTCCTAAAGTTCTAGTGTTCGATGAAATACTCTTTTCAATGACACCTCGAGGTCCTCAGGGCTCACGTTTGCTCTTTGACTTCAGCATCACTGATAGTGTAATCCGAAACTTCATCCTCAGCCTGGGGCAAGGCCCCTCACCTGCCTGCTCCCATCTTCTCTTGTGTCCTGATACTCACGCCTCTCTAACACCAGCTCTCACTTGTCCCCAGCAAGAATTTTCTCTTCGAGATAATTGATTTATTACACAAGTAACGTGTGTGCCCCAATGATCAAACCCAGTCTTAATTAAAGCAACGCAAATCTAAGTAAGAAGATAGTATATTTAGAAAAACCTTTATTGGGGCGCCTGGGTGGCACAGCGGTTAAGCGTCTGCCTTCGGCTCAGGGCGTGATCCCGGCGTTATGGGATCGAGCCCCACATCAGGCTCCTCCTCTATGAGCCTGCTTCTTCCTCTCCCACTCCCCCTGCTTGTGTTCCCTGTCTCACTGGCTGTCTCTATCTCTGTCAAATAAATTAATAAAATCTTTAAAAAAAAGAAGAAGAAGAAGAAGAAAAAGAAAAACCTTTATTATATAAGGGCGCCTGGGTGGCTCAGTTGGTTAAGCATCTTATTCTCGATTTCAGCTCAGGTCATGATCTCATGGGTCTTGAGATCGAGCCCTGCATCAGGCTCCATGCTCAACGCAGAGTCTGCTTATCCCTGTCCCTTTCCCTCTGGAACCCCCCCCCCCCGCCGCCGCCAATCTCTCTCTCTCTAATAAATAAAATCTTTTAAAAAATCCTTGTTGTATTATAAAGCACAGATCCCCCCCAAAAAAGAAAAAAAACACAAATATATAGCTTAATGAATTACACCTGCTAGCACTTAGAAGTGGAGGGTTTCCCCTTCTCCTGAGTGACGCGTATGTGTCTGGAGATTTGGCAGAGGTCGCTGGTTGGGTACATTTGGAGGACCTCCAGCCGATCCTTCAGGACCCAGCTCAGGGTGCCCCTTTCTCTGGGAAGCCTGCCCTGGCTCTTTGGTCTGAGTTAGTTGCCTTTCTGATTGCTTTGTATCTGCTCATTCGCCTTACCTGTAACTCTCTCCCCCCTCGCCCCATGCCCACACGTGCCCCTTGCCCTCCTTGGAGCTTTGGGAAAGCAGAAGCTGTCCCTTGTTATTCTTTGTATCCCTAGCACTTCACACAGGCCCTGGCACACAGCAACTGCCCAATAAATACTTGCAGCATGAATGAAAGAATATATATTTAAGTTTTTTTAAAGTCCTTTAAGAACCATGTAAACAGCACCACCTACTGGTGGATACATTTGACACTGCGCTTCAGATTCCGAAACCTTTCCCGTTGGAAATGAGGTGACTTCAGTGAAGCATCTTCCCTTTACGGGAAAGGTGGTTCACTCCCCAAGCCATGGGGTCACTTATGTTTTCATAAGTGTTAAAATAATAGGTGCTAATATTCTGTATGTTGTTATAGTTAGGAGGCTGGCAGGCAGAGAGCCTGGAAATCCGTGTAGGTTCTTACCAGTGAAATTTGGAGGAAGAGGGTAGTGATCACCGCCGTGTCCTGGGCGCTCTGTGACACACTTTATCTGATCTGGCCTGTACCTGACAGTGGATTTAGTCCCATTTTGTAGATGAAAGAAAGTAAGACTGGCCCGCACCGACTGCAGATCGAGCTGACTTCAGAATCTGGGCTCGTTCTGCCGCATTAAGCTGGAGGCATTGGTTGGAAATTCTGTGTAGCAGTTTTGGTCCCCAGCGAGGTCTCCAGTGACTTCTAAACTCTTTTAGATGGTTCTTAAATGACCCTCTTTCCAGTAGAAAGCCATTTAAGGGCTTTTGTAATGGAGAATCATTACTTACACGTTAAGTATTTTGATTTCCAGGGGAAATGTTATGTCAAGTGAGATCCTTTTCAAAAGGACTCGTGGTATGGATGCCAAGAATGACAGTTTTTATAGGCGAATACATTTCAGGGAAATAACACGTTTGACTTTGGAATGGCGTCCTCCTTGATGGAGCCTAGTAATCGTTTTCAAAAGCAAGTATCTCTCCTCAAACCGCAGTTGATGCGTGTTGGCTCTGCTCTAATATTGGTCTCCCAGGGGTCCCCGTGACACATGGCACTCGGGGGTCAGACCTGGAGTGCGCAGGACCTGGGACTCTGAGCCCCCTTGCAGGCACGTGGGGCAAATTAGGTAACAGATAAGGAAGTGCCAAGTGCAGATCCCAGCGCAGAGGAGGAGCACGGCGAGTAGGGGTCGAATAGGAGAGAGCAAGTTCCGCACCAGACTCCCCTCCTTACACACCCTCCGCCTGCCGTGGGCCAAGGTGCATGTTAGCAGATGGAAAGACAAACAGCCACTAGGAGAGTCCACAATGAATGTTATTGGGGGCAGGAGCTTCTCCTTGGCTCGGCTGTTGGATTTTCTCCCGCTGCTGGTCTGGCGAAGGTTCTTGGCGGCCTCGCATCCTCCGTGAGTCCCCAGGTACTGCTCCTAGCTTCTAGAGTCCGTGAGATAGTCTGCTGAGCCAACCGCTCCGGGAAACACACAGCCAAACTCTTTCAGCAAATCTTCCTCCTGCCGAAGCAGAGCAGTGAAACCTTCCTCGACTGCAACGCTGGGCATGTGGGGGGATGGGCCACTGCCTAGCGCAGAATAGCCAAGAAGAGAGGGTCTGCTCACCGGACAGGAGACCCTTTCTCTCCACCAGGCTCACGTCTCTCGTGGGCTTCAGGGGCGGGTGGGGGACATCTGTGTCAGCCTCGCCCTGGGACTGAGTGAAGCCTCGCTGTGGTCCTGGTGTTCAGTCAGCCCCCCCGCCCCCCCCCCGGAGCCACACGTGCATTTCAACAGCGACAGGTCGTCGGAGACCAATCACACAACACTGGACAGGCGATCTCCTCCCGCACCAAGCGAACTTGCAGCCCAGGTGACAGCCTCGGGTTCCGAGGGTCCACTCCCAATCTGTCGACGGCGAGTTTTGGCAAGGACAGGTGTTCAGCGTGCTGCTCCCATGAATGGATTCTGACTGGGGGCCGCAGCGTCTTTGATCTTGGATCACTGTTGTCATTGCATCTGTGGGGTGGCCGCTCTGTTACTAGTTGGGAAGGTTCACTGTCGCTTCGTGGGTTTGTACTTACAAGGCTTGCACACAGGAGTGGGATGTGGGACTCCCTCTTCCTGGCACTCCGGTGCTGTTTAGGAAGGCTGCTGGTGCGCAGACAGGAGTAACGGGTTCGCAAGTAAATAGAGTATATTTTTCTATAAAAATGTAGCTTTCTGAAACAATGAAACACGGCAATAGTATCCTTTCTAAATATAATAGACCCAAAACGTGGTATAGTTCAGAGCAAAATTTAAGAACTCTGAGCACGCTGGTGCCTCTCTCTGTGGCTGTCAATTGTTACCCTCACACTGCCGTTTCTAGTGTTTTATTTTTTATTGATTTATTTTTAAAGATTTTATTTATTTATTTGACAGAGAGAGAGAGAGACAGCGAAAGAGGGAACACAAGCGGGAGGGAAGCTGGAGAGGGAGAAGCAGGCTCCCCACTGAGCAGGGAGCCCAACACGGGGCTCGATCCCAGGACCCCAGGATCATGACCTGAACCAGAGGCAGATGCCTCACTGACTGAGCCAGCCAGGCGCCCTCATTTCTAGTGTTTTAATAGAGATCTTTGGTTGTTCCTCTAATGTTACAAGCTCAGCCTCAAAAGTCCACGGGCCTCCCTATATTTAGAATTCAAACTGCCCTACGGATCTCTCTTTCTGAGAAGAACGTAGTTGAGAATTGCTCTTTTCAGTCTCCAGGAAAGGTCCTGAGTTGCTTGTTCCTGTGTTCGTGGCTTTTGTGTCTCTCTACTTCTGTGATCAAAGTCATGATGGAAAAATGGCGTTGGTGTCCTCTGATTCCCTGTCATTATGTTCCTATAACCAGTAGGCTTGCTCTGCAGTCTTCCGTTTCAGCTTAACCCCGCGTGTCCTCACCCTGCCTGTGAATCTAACAATATGTGGAAGTCACAGGTAAGACTTGTGCTTCGACTCAGACGATCACTGGCATGTTGCTCCCGCTCCGGCAGGGAGCACAAGCCGGTGATCTGCGAAAACATGGCTATTTTAAACCTACCCTGGAGCTGAGGTCACAGAGTAATAAGGCTGAACGAAAATCCACGAAGTGACAAGCCTGTCTTAGGAGAGACAGGCCCACGGCTGCGTTTATCTTGGGCAGAGTGACAGGAGAGGAGCCTTCCTGGGTGCACGTCGGAAGAAAGCAGCCGAAAGCTCATGGGATAATTAAGCTGAGCGTGGACTGGCAGGGTCGTCTGGAAGTCTTGGGAGCCCCCGGCACAGGGGAATCCTCACACACACACACACACACACACACACACACTCCTACCCTTCTGCAGACTTTCAGTGAGCTCGTGACAGGTGACAGATCGGGAGCAGGTCAGCAGTGAGGAGGGACACCCTCTCTCGGGCACGGGCACGCCGGCCTGCTGTCATCCAAGGGCGGAACAGGGGAACCAGGAGACATGCGCTACCCGTGGAGCTTGCGCAGGTGCTGGGCAGGAGCCGGCCCCCCTCCAGGAGGGACGGGAGAGCCGAGGGAACCCCCCACACCCCGGTTACAGGCAGGGAGCCCAGCAGTGAGCAAAGCAGAGGTCCTCGCCCTCTGTAGGCACTGACCTGCAGCTGCGGGAACACGGCATGAGAGGATTTGGCTCAGCGGGGCCAGGGAGAGAACTTCTGCTGGCTGGGGCGCGGGGTTTGTCGGGGGCAGGGCCGGGGGAGGTTACAGAGTGGAGCGGCAGAGAGGTCCCCTGGGAAGTGGCTCAAAGCACAGACAATGCGGGGGCCGTGGGACCTGTGTACAGGAGGAGGGGAAGCTAGGGCAGATGCCTGGCACAGGAGCTCCGGGTGCAAGCGAGGGCCACCAGGGACAGGGCAGCTAGACTCAGTGACTAGGGGACAGTAACGGGAGACGTGGACAGAAAAAGAGAGTTGTCAGGAAAAGTGGCATTAAGGCCTTAGAGGCCAGTGTAAGACTTAGACTGTCACATTAAAGATTGGACCATGCTTTCCGAGTAGTTTCCAGTGACCAAAGGTCAGAATCATGCAACGGATCCAACTATTTAAAGCACATTTGAGCAGAATGCCCAGCACTTCTAAAGCATCAGCCCAGAGTTCCCCTCCCCCCACCCGCACCCCGGTACTGCATAAAATTATCTGGGAATGAAGGACGTTGATAATATTATTTGTTAGATTGTGAGGTTACAGCTCATTCTTTTTCTTTTTAGGACATTATTTATTTGAGAGCGAGGGGGTGGGGGAGGGGCAGCGGGAGAGAGAGAATCCCAAGCAGACTGTGCTGAGCTTGGAGCCTGATGCGGGGCTCGATCCCACAACCTTGAGATCATGACCTGAGCTGAAATCAAGTGTTGGTTGCCCAATTGACTGAGCCTCCCAGGCGCCCCAGGTTACGGCTAATTCTTACTAGTGGTGTTTCTCAATATATTTCAAGAAAAATAGAGGAGAGGGGTGCCTGGGTGACGCAGTCGTTAAGCCTCTGCCTTCGGCTCAGGGCGTGATCCCAGCGTTCTGGGATCGAGCCCCGCATCAGGCTCCTCTGCTGGGAGCCTGCTTCTTCCTTTCCCACTCCCCCTGCTTGTGTTCCCTCTCTCGCTGGCTGTCCCTCTCTGTCAAATAAATAAATAAAATCTTTTTTAAAAAAAGAAAGAAAAAGAGGAGGAAATTAAGGACTATATGTGCTCAGGTACTTTTTAAAAAATGTGCACACACACAAATCTGTGTGCTTCCGTAGGCTCCCTTGGGGGTGGCTTTCATCTACGTAGCCTGTCTTGTCCCGTGTCTGCAAGCGAGAGGCCAGTCAGGAAGCAGGCTGGTACAGGGGAACACGGTGCGGACACTGGAGTCTCGCAGATTCGGGGTCAAGCACTGGGTCTGTGCTTGAACAGGACACTTGTTGCCCTGCCTGGGATCCCTCCCCGGGTCTGGCAGGCAGGTGGTAACCTGTCCCCGCAGGTGCTTGTGGTGGGAAGTAGCAGCACGCCCGCCTGCCCCTAGGGATGAGCCTAGCCCTTCAGTGGCGGGACCTTGAATGCTTTGGGGGTTTGGTTTCCCAGGTGCAGTCAGGGGGTGGTCTCAGCCTGGCAGAAATCCGCAGCAGGGTCCCCACAGCACTGATGAGACGGCTGCACCCCCGATATTCCTTATTGTTGCCCTCTTCTTCTTACAGAGGCCACCCGTCGAGGAGCTAGGCTCTAAGAGTCCTTACCCGGAAGACTCGGTGTCAGGAATGTGCTGGTTTTAGATAAATTCTTTGAGTCTATCAGAGGAGCATGGGGAAGAAGAGCAAACCCTCACACATTTAGACACAGCCATTCCCATCTTGGAGAAGCACCTTTTTCCTCCTAGACCCTTCTTTGCTCTTGTAAAAAAGCTCGGTTGTGGCGATAAAGCTAGGATTACGACGATCCCTTGCACCTGCTTTTAGACATTCTCCTTTACTCGTGTTCCTTTCTACAGTTGCATGGTTTTGTTTTTCTCATTAACGAGCATTGTCCATGCGGCCTCAGGGTGACTGGCCTCCACCCCCCCCCCCAAGCCTCCCTTTCAACCTTGTCTCTCTTTTATCTCCACAGCAAACCCAAGGAGCCCGTCTTCAGCGCAGGTAAGTCTGATTTCATCTCTATGCGGGTGCCCCTCACTCACCTCAGGACTCAAGGGACAAATAAGTAGCTTGTCACCGGCGGTGTCCACGTGGCAGGGCTGACGGGCTGAGTGCCAGCAGCCTTCCCCCCTGGGCGCCGGGGCTCAGACCAGAGACCGGCCATAAGATGGTCACAAAGACTGGACCCCTTACTCACCCCCTTTAAACCTGATTTAAGACGCACCAATAAGGAGGGAGAGTCAAATGCCACCACGTAAACAGAAGCAGGGCTTCCAGGTGAAAACCCTGTGTCGCCTCTGTTACCCCGCCCCGCGGGCCTTCCAGCGCAACATCCGCATCTCTCCGAAACGGAAGCTTCTGATGCATTAAGTTATAACTTTGTCTAAAAGTAGCTTTTTTTTCTCTCTTTCTGCCTTTGATTTCCTAAACTGCAGACTAATAGTTCATATGTACCTTTCCATATACCTTTTCTTTTTTTAACACATTTTATAATAAGATAGATGCTATTTTTAGGATATTAACCTGATTTAAAAGCGCATTTAAAATGCAAAATCATTGACAAGGTATGGCGTCAGTTCAATACAGTCATTTAATTTTAACTTTTCCAGTTTTTTTTCCCTTCGGTTCAGAATTGAAACCTCTTTAAAAGTCAGTGTTCTGTATTTATCAGCATGTGCTTTAGTATCCATCTCATTTTCAGGAAGCATGAGATCACGCGCTGAAAATGTAGTTGCCCTAAGCCGGCAGAGCCAGGCCTCGAGCGCACTGGTCCGAACCCCTGCACCGAAGGCAGGTTGTCCTGCTGGGGGCGGGGCGGCCGCTCCGACTGAGAGCTAGCTGCTCCCCAGCGAGAGCTGCTCCCCAGCGAGGGCTGCTCCCCCAGCGAGGGCTGCTCCCCAGCGAGCGGGCAGGCTGGTCCCTCTTGCAGTTCTTGCCATCTCTTTATCTAGCGCTTCTGTCCCTGTCTCCGAAATCACAAGGGAAACGCCGGGTGACACACTGCAAAGGTAGGCGGCATTTCTGAAACCTCATAGCTCTCTGAGCAAAGCTGCTACCCAGGCTGCAGAAACTTTTTTCATACAGGCAAGCAGATAATCTCCTCGTATGAAAATGTTTTTGGCACACGAGCCACTCCGACTTATTTTAAGTTAAAAGCATTCCTACGCTTTTACTTGGATGGGTTTTAATAAGTAGCTTATACATTCGATCTGGCTTGATTATTGGCTGATTGCAGGAACTTTGAAAACTCCGTATAAACCTTAAGAGAGCTATAGGGCAGCCCTGAATGTCCCACTGCTTGACCTGGTGTCCTGCACCGCTGCTGGCCTCTCCCTCTGCGCCTTCGAGTTGGCAGGTGTGAGCTGTTGTCCTAACATGCCTGGAAAATACTCTTGCTTTCCCTTGCTGCATTTTGATTTTATTTTTTTGAATTTTTAAAAAGATTTTTTTTTTGAGAGAGAGAGAGGGGGGGGGCAGAGGGAGAGAATCTCCAGCAGACTCCCCGCTGAGTGCGGAGCCCGACGCGGGGCTCGATCCCACGACCCTGAGGTCATGACCTGAGCCAAACCCAAGAGTCGGACGCTTCACCGACCGTGCCACCCAGATGCCCCTGCATTTTGATTTTAAATGTAGAATGTCTCAATTACCAGTGCAAAACAGTGCCAAGGCAAAACCCCGGGGCTTTTTTGTCTAGGTCAGTGATTTAGAATTGTGCTAAGTAAGCCTCCGTTGTAAGGATTTAACCAGCACACAACTGTAACAGACTCAGTATTTCATGCACACTGATTTTTACAGCATGGAGGGCTCTGCCGTGCTGCGGAGATGGCCTTACAGCCTCTTTACTACCCATCCACGTTCTGTGCCTCCTCTCGTACAAAGAGAATGGACGCAACCACATGTCCTCTAGCTCCGGGCTCGCGCGTGCCTGCTTTCTTTTCCCTTCTGTCGTCTGCTGGGGGCTCCTGAGTCCTGCAGGTGTGGCGGCCACGCAGCCCCATGAGCTCAGATTTGGGTGAGGGATGAAGCAAGGGAAGAGGTTTTGGGTGAGGACGAGAGCAAGGGCAGAGGCCCAGAGCTGGGTGCGAGAGACACATCTGGCCAGACAGGTGGATGCAGGCAGGTGCTTGCAGCAGGGAGGTTACAGAGGGGAGAGCAGGCAGGGAGCCAGACGTTTAGGTCCAGCAGGTAAGACAGCGGGCAAAGGATTTTACGTGGAGGAGGGACGCGGTGAAATCCCCTTTGGGCCTTGATGGGTTTGGCAGCAGAATGTAAAATGCCCCAGGGGAGCAATAAGAGAGCCTGGGGTGCCAGACCTGCGGTGGCCAGTCCCAGCGGATCTGGGGAGGACAGAGCCTGGTGGCAGCATCCTCACGGGAGGGTCCACGGAACACAGCGCCTGGCACACTGCCTGTCTCCAGGATGAGCACGTGGGGGTTCTTATTCTCTAGTCAGACTTACCGTGCAGAGTGGAGCGTGCATCACACGCATGCATGCGAGACCGGAAATGCACGCGCACGGTAACACAAAACCGCTCTCTTCATTTGGAGGCGATGTTGCATGTGGCGTTGTGTGAAGATCCTTAGGAACAAGACTTACAACACTAACCTGTAAATGTGGTGCTTCTGGCAGTGTAATTACTCCATGACTTCTTCTCACAAGTTTCCTCTCTGCGGATGATTTTTCTGTTGAGTTCTGTGCTGCTGTGGCTAGTTCCAAACCGCCCGATTTAACTGCCGCGAATTCACAAGGAACTCACCAGACGTTTTCTCTGGTCTTATTGTCTCCTGAAAGCCAGCAGAAAACCCCAACTTATTTCTTGTTAAAACTACACTTGTCCCATGTCGATGTATCACTGGGTTTTCCTCTTGCCCCATAATTTCTCGAAACACCAGAAGTTATTTTATTATAAAAATGTTTGTTCTAGAAGGTCCTATTTCACAATGCCGCTCTCTAACGGGTCTTTTGTTCTTTTATTTTCTTTCTAGCTTTTCCTTGAGACCTTTCCTTCTTGCGTGCACCGTAGCATGTACTTTTGCCAATTTTGTGTTCTTTACGCTTGAAAAATGTGTCCAACATAAAAGATGCATAAAGTTATATTTTTACATTACGATACAACAAACCAATTTCAATATTGAAAGAAATCTAATGAATTTTGATACTGAAATTGTATATACATTGAAATCAATAAAAAAAATTTAGTGGATTTCTTGTGTTAGTTGTAATTTTTTGAGGTGGCATTTTCCCCCCTCCTGATGATAAAGAAAACGTAAGCACCAAATCTCTCATGGAAAAATATTGGAATCGAGTTTTTCCCTGCCTTTTATAGTTTCTCATATGTTTCATATACTTAAGTAAGCAGCATGTCAAACGTAAACAGGGTAAAAACTTTCGTTTTAAACTGTTTAACGTTATGTTTCAGTTCTTTTCCCCCAACACGTTAATTAGAAATCACACGAAGGGTAAAATTTCCCCCTTTTATGTTAAAAGGCTAAAGAAAAGATAACATTTGTTTTCAGCTACACTGGCACTGAGGTGTCTTACTGATCTCTTTGTTCTTTTTGTAGAAGAAGGATACGTAAAAATGTTTCTTCGTGGACGCCCTGTTACCATGTACATGCCCAAAGATCAAGTGGACTCTTATAATTTGGAAGCAAAAGTAGAACTACCAACCAAGAGACTGAAGCTGGAATGGGTGTATCCTTTATCCACTGACTGGACCTGTTGCAAAGTTTAAGTTGTTTCATGCCCTGAGCTTAAAGTTTAACTGTGGGAATTCAAAAAACTTAAGGTCCCTTAAGCTTTTATTTATTTATTTATTTATTTATCTATCTATCTATCTATCTATTTATTTATTTATTTTGTAGAGGGGTGGGGGAGGGGCAGAGGGAGAGAGAGAATCTCCAGCAGACTCCCCGCTGAGTGCAGAGCCTGACGCAGGGGTCCATCCCATGACCTGAGCTTAAACCAGGAGTCAGACACAACCACTGAGCCACCCAAGCACAACCAAGTTCTCTCAAGCTTTTTTAAAAAAACACCAAAGTATTCTATTCTCACTTTAAAAAAAATCAATTTAACAGAAGGGGCCACATGTGAGCACCCAGTACGGTGGTGTCCTGGCAGAGGAGGGGCTCCGTGAGGCCTGCCGATCATGCAGGACGCTGACTTACCAGGCCTCCTGCTCTGTTACGTACTCCTTACTTTCCCGAAAAGAAAATATTCACAGGCTGGACGGGTTTTGTTTGTTTGATTTTGTTTTTGTTTTTGTTTTTGTTTTTGTTTTTGTTTTTGTTTTTGTTTTTTTAGAGAGTCATGGGCAAATGCATCACTTTCTGGCCTGAATTTTAATCTTTCCGACAGAACAAATGTGGTTAAAAACTAATAGAAAAGCAAGCTTACTGAAAATCGCAAAGGGGTAGAGTTTAGGATTCTAATGAAATTGAAAGAACTGATTATTTTTAACAGTAGCTGTTGCCGGCTTAGTCAGCTCTGCGGGCAGATGGAAAAGCCTGGAGCTCTACCTGCTTACCTGGGAACGGTGGAAAGGCAAGGGGACACCGAACTCACACACTTCGGAAAGTGAGACTATCAGAAATTGAACCAAACTGTGCTGGCAGGAGGTTCTTACACCCAGAGAGTGGGGGACACCCTGGAAGGAAGGACAGGCATCCCCCCTCAAACCAAGTGGGAGCTGGGCCCCCCTTGGGAGAGTAATTGAAGGAGTAACATCAGGAATACCCCAGTACTGAATGAAGGGAGTCCAGTGAAGGCGTAAAGAAAATCGACATGTAGCCTAGATAGAATGCTACTTTAAGAAAAATAAAAAGCCCCCCCTCCTCCCGCCACAGTCAGAGCCACAGAAATCCCAGTCCGCCCTAGGACTAATGTTCTTGAGATGAAGCTGTTGCAGCCTTCATACTTCAAGGTCTGGAAAAGTCAATGAGCTCCAGGGAGAAAACCCCTGAAACACAAAGAAACAGAGCCTATGAAAAGGGGTGAATGAACTGTCGGGTTTTTTTTTTTTTTTTTACTTTATTTTTCCTTATTTAATTTTACTTTATTTTATTTTGTTCTGTTTATTTTGCTTTAAAGCAAGCCTGCAGAGGCCACCTTCCAGTCCGTGCAGATTTTAAGACAAAGAACAAAAATCCTTTCTTCACTCTCAAACAAATTTTTATTGAGTACCAGTTTGATATCAGGCCCCGAATATAAATTCTAAGAAGTTGGTTTAAATCAATGCTGCTGTCATTTCAGTTGGAAGAATTGCTATTTGAAATGATAGTATCATATTCTTTGGGAATATATTTTTTACATTTTCAGACTCAGATGTCATAAGCATTTGCGTGTGTCTGTTTCGGCACATGTAATCGAAGTGATTCACTTCTTCTTTAAGTCAATAACGGTTTACATTTGAGGTTCAATCATAGCTGGAAAACATTCAGAACACATTTTTTTCAGCCCACTCTCTATTCATATTTTTAGGATGTAAAATGGTGGGATTTACTTCAAATAAATGAGACTTCTGTTAGATTAGTTTTTCACGTCTAAGTTCAAGTGATGTGTTGCTCCCAAAATAGTTTGTAGGGTTTGAAAGTACACATGTCAAGGTCTTAGCAGAGGTCATTATCTCCAAGGAGGTGGGGATGCTTGTGGCAAGGAGGATCGAAGTTTCTTAGCCTTGACGTATGTATGTGGGAGGGTTGTTTGCACCTTTTACAAGTACTTTTATAATGTAAGAAAAAAATATAAATAAAGGATTTAGCTCCTAGATAACAATAAAAAATAAGATTGACTCAATAACTGAGGTCGATACAAGTCAGTTACCAGTATCTTAAAATTTATTTTTAAATACTTTAAAATAAGGAATGTTAGAGTTCCGAGGTCTTTTTGGAATAGTCCTTTTGACCTCACCGTGCTCGGTAGTTGGGACAATGTAGTCACCTCGCATTTTCAGATCTATTTTGTATTTCACACAAACTGCAAATCCCACAGCCTGTCATAGGGATTTGATTCATTTCCCAGCCATGATTCTAGAACCAGAGCCAGTCCTCTGGTGAAGCCACAGTGTAGTGGTGATGTCAGTCCCCAAGTTGGACGATGGTGGGATGGGATAGGCAGCTGGGAGATGGCAGCCTGCTCCCCCACCTTCTCTCCTATTCCTGGAGTCAAGCCGTCTCCTGCAACAGACGGACACTCAAGCGGGAAGGAGAATGAATGCACTATAGACCTCGAGATACTGAAGTAGACCTGAGCAGGTGGTACGATAACTAGAGGAAAGAGAAAACAAATTTTGGAGCAAAATATTCCAGCATTCTTGTGAAGTGTCAAAATACAGTTCCCAGGTGATTTTAATTCTAGAGTCAAGCTGGTTAGGTAGTGGGCCTTTCAGGAAACCAGCTTGGCAAAAAAAAAAAAAATTTTTTTTAAGATTTTACTTTTAAGTAATCTCTACACCCAACATGGGGCTCGAACTCACAGCCCCAAAACTGAGAGCCACACGCTCCACTGACTGAGCCAGCCAGGTGGCCCTTGGCAACACTTAAAGGCAGACTAGTTGTGAAGAAGACAGGCATCCACAGAAAATCCAAACAGTTCAACAAAGAAATTTGGGCCTGGCTGTGGCTCCCAAGGTCTATGATTGTTTGGCTCAATTCAGAATAGTTCGCTTTCTGGTAACTTCACAAATGTCCACTGTGGTTATTTTCAGTAAATAAAATAATAAGTTACATTTTTGATCCAGCTGAAAAATTCAGCTTTCAAAATATAATACGTAATTTCTACAAACAAAGCTCCATCTTATAAAAATATGTATTCCCCTCAACTCAATGACCATTTCCACCTCTATTGCCTGCCTGTTGAGAGTCCCACGTATTCGGCACTGAGTATTCACGATTTCACGTTATTGAACCAAGAGAAATTGATGGGAAGAGTCTTACGGAATTGTGTTATCTGTCCCTGTTGAATAGAGCTGATGTGTTGTCAGCTCTTGAAGGAAATCAGGTTTCTCTTGACACACACAAAGCTATGGCTACCGGGGTCGCGACTGCCGGAACAACCTGTACTTGCTTCCGACGGGGGAGACGGTGTACTTCATTGCGTCCGTGGTGGTGCTGTACAACGTGGAGGAGCAGCTCCAGAGGCATTACACCGGCCACAATGACGACGTGAAGTGGTGAGCCCTCACTCTCATGCAGATAGCGTCACAGGAAAGACGCCCGAGCTGAGATAGAACTAAAGAGAAGAGAAGAGATGGGAGAGAACTGGGTCTTTTGGAAAAGCTCTTCTTCATATTCTGCGTTGTCATAGCTAGTGGTTGGCTAGTTACCTAGCTCTCAGACACTAGAGACTAGTTTAGTTTCCATCCGTATAACACGTAATCGTAACTAACCGTATCACCCAAACCAACACTTCCCATAGATCCCCGTTTGGAGGCCTTCTTAGCACAGATGCTAATAACTTCCGATTTGAGTTCTGGTTTTTTAATAAAAATGTTCATGCTTATGGCTGGGTTTGCTGTAATTCTTTCATTTTTAATTCATTCATAATTCACCTATAGGTTTTGACAGGGAGTTTATGTATCTCAGAAGGACGGGTGGTTGAATAGGTGGTTTTTCCTATTTCTATTTATCCTAGATCCCTGGTCAATTATGAAAATCCTGTTGGAAAAAGATGATATTTTTGCTGTTTAACATACTTAACAAAGATTGTTGTAGGAGACTTGGTATTTTCCAAGCAATGGATGCTTTCTCCTTGAGTTTGGAAATTCTCAAGAAAGGATGGAATGAAATAGGGACTAATTGTCCAAGGTTGTTGAGGTGCTGAGGGAGTTTGTCATGAGAAGTCAGGCACCATATCATTCTCATATTTAAATTTTTGACTAGATTATATGTGGCCAAGAGAAAAGTAAAGCTTATCTTTAAAGAGTGGCTGTCTTAAAAATATCCTTTTTTTAGCCTAGCGGTTCACCCTGACAGGATCACAATAGCGACGGGACAAGTCGCAGGCACATCTAAGGATGGAAAAGTGAGTTGAATTACCTTTTCATATTTTTATAATGAGCTGTTAACTCGATTTCATCTTCTGGAAACATTTCACTGATGAATAAGCCTACCAGTTAAAGTATCTGAATGCTTCTTAATCCCTCATTAGAATCTTTTATTGCAAAAAATTTTTTTAATTTTATTTTTTATTTGTTAGAGAGAGAGATAGAGAACAAGCTGGGGCAGGGACAGAGGGAGGAGCAGACTCCCCGCTGAGCAGGGAGCCCGACACAGGACTCGGTCCCTGGATCCTGGGATCATGACCTGAGCCAAAGGCAGACATTTAACTAACTGAGCCACCTAGGCGCCCCCCGAAAAATTTAAAAAAAAAATAAACTTTATTGCAGATTTTCTTACAGTGATCTTCAAAATGCTTCAAACGTGCCTTAATTTCAGCCAGTCTTTAAATAGAATTGTTCTTGCTGAAGAATTCAGCAATTCTTAAGATACTTACACACATGATAATACAGTACCTTGTGTTCCTATATTCATGACGTCACCCCAGAGCCCTCAAAGGCTGCAGGAGAGTTTGGACACAAGTTTTATAAGCACATCAGTAAGACTTTAACTTGAATTTTAAGGAAGCAGAGAAGGAACTAGGGGACGCTAACAAGCAGAGAACAACGTGAAACTGTCTTCCAGTTGGCTCTAGTCCGCAGTCTGTGGTCCTTGCCACGTCTTATCCTAAACTCCCTGCAGCTTTTTTGATATCTACTTTGTATGGCTTATTCTTGCACTGAATATGAAGCGAACCTCATTACACGGAGCACGTCCATTTTTACCAGCATGTTTTCTTCCCGATAACATGAATGCTGCCATTTTTCAGAAAATATTTTAATAACATCAAATTTTAATTATTAACTTTATGCTCTTTCCCATTAAAATTCTACACTGAAGAAGTTAACAGGAAGGACAGAAATCAGCTTACAATTATGTAAATACACATAAATGGAATAGGGTCTTCATCTTTTTTTTTTAATGTTATGGCTTTTAAGTCTTTGAAATCAGTAGCATACCATGTGTTCCTCCCTCTAGTGGATTAAAAGGGTATTTCAGTTTCTGGCATTGAAATTGAATCAGAAATTTGGAGCCAGGGAAGATGGGATGGCTCTCCGAGCCAGTCCTTCAGTTCAAGTGCAGAGAGACAGAGAGACGCAGAGGCCATCTGACCGTCTGCAGACACGCAACTACTCAGAGCAAGCCCAGCCTGGAGCCTGGCTCACCTCACCCCACTCTGTCCCCCTGGGTTAATGCTAGTCCTTTCCCAGTCCACCTGCTGATCGTTCTAGGACGCTTTCTTCTATTGAGGGAGAGAAGAATTAGGACCATTCACCTTGGAACACAAGTGAGAGGGTTCTGAACTAATGGTAAAAATTCTAAATTTTGTCTGTGCATAATCGATTGCCCGTTTTGCTCCTGTGAGACACAAGAATGTCAGACTCTCAGTACTATTTGGTGGTGACCGTCTTGTTGAGTTTAGATGTATTTACGCCTTAGTGACAGTACAGATTTTATAAGAACAGCCCTTGCGTGAAATTCCACTTTCCTTGTCATTTTTCATTTTTAAAATTCGGACGCCCCTAGATGCCCAAGGGAGCTCATCAGTTCCCGTGGTACAGTTATGAAGAACTGGCTATTCGAGATGTAAAACCCGGTGGACCTCCCCTGAAGTGACGCTGGCCGCAGGGGCCATGATCTGCTGCAGCCGTTGGGAGTGTTTCCTTGAGGCCAAAAGGCACAGTCTTCAAATGCAGGAAAAGACCTTGCATTTTGACAAAACTGAAGTAGTCTTGTAGCTTCGAGGTAAAGATAAATCTGTATGCCCGTCCCCCGTCGGTGACTCTTTCTCTGCATTTCCTTCTAAACAGCAACTGCCCCCACATGTGCGCATCTGGGACTCCGTGACACTGAATACACTGCACGTCCTCGGAGTCGGGTTTTTTGACCGAGCCGTCACTTGTATCGCGTTCTCGAAATCTGTAAGTGCGAGCCCCGTGGGTACTGGAGCCCTGGTTCGCAGGGAGGAGAGAAGCCGCTCAAGGTTGAAGAGGGAGGCAGTTAATGCGCTCGCTGGCTGCCTGGGTGCATGCGCGGATCTGCAGGCTGGACGGCATCCTGCTCCCTAGGTCCCCTCATTCAGAGGCCACACGTGTCCCCTCGGGGCCACACACGTGATGGAAGGAGGCCCAGCAGCGCTGTCGTCGTGTTCCTCTAGGCGGTTTTGCCCGCTCTGACCTTGGATGTCGCCTGCCCGTTAGTAGACGGCTCCAGCGTGTCTCTGCCGTCCCTACACGGGCTGCCTGTCCGTTCCAGCAGTCGGAGGGGCCTCGTGGTCTCCCAGATCTTCCTCAGGATGTGCCCATTCAACAGATCCACCCTATAAACCACTGTTCCAGAAACTTATGTCCACACGCGCTTGCACGTGTGCACATCGGAACCCCACGTGCCTCAGCCGCAGGGCCTTTGCTCCCTGCACTGCCTCCCAGACACCCTGCCCCCCGCCAGTCCCAGACGGGCGCCGTGCGCGCTGCGGGTACTGGCTCCTCCAGGAGGGGGCGCTGCAGCCCCTTTGGAGACTGGTCTTAATAGACCCGAAGGGGCGGGGCGGTCCCCCACCCTTCTCTGCGCTCCTGTCCCTTCCTCACCCCACTCTCCACCGCTGTCCCGGAGTGGCCGGGGAAGCAGGTCTCAAAAGCAATGCGTACACATTCTTTAGCCAAAACGGACTCTATTAAAAGGAAAATTAATGCTCATTGTTAATCACTTTTAACCTATTTTATTCTCAAATGTAGTCTTCCTGGGAATACCTTTTTTCCCCCCAGAATGGAGGAAGCAACCTGTGTGCGGTAGATGACTCCAACGACCATGTGCTGTCTGTGTGGGACTGGCAGAAGGAGGAGCGGCTGGCGGACGTGAAGGTCTCTCTCCAAGCCTGATGCGGGGCTCCGTTGTCATGTCCCCCGGTGGAGCCTTCTCCTTAGCTGCCTCCCAGGCCCGGGTCCCACTTCTCGGTGGGCCACAGGCTCCCCATTTCCCGTGCGGCCCTCGGGCCTGACACCAGCACCCAAGAATCCCGAGCCCGCCCATCTCAGCTCCCAGGGTGCGGTGCCACGTCCCGGCAGGGTCTCTCCCCCTCTTCATGACACCTGTAAGGTTTCCTTCTTCCTCGTTTTACAGCCCCTCCCCTTCTGATCCACTCCCTTGTTCCCGTTCCCGGCTGCTTTGTTTCATCCCACAAATGTGTGCTCGCGCAGTCGAGGGGCGCTGCAGGCATGGCGGTATGGGAGATGTGCCCCCCGCGCCACCAGAGAGGGGATGAGGAGGTGGGGACAGGTCAGGAGCAGTGAGGGAGAGGTCAGCACGGCCAGCATGGGGCTTGTCCAAAGCTGAGTGGCCTCGGCAAAGGTGGCAAAGGCGAGCAAGCCCCCCTGACGGATCCCAGCCCCTCCCAGTGGACTCTTCCTGTAGGGGGTGCGCTCGGCTTCTCTTACCGCCTCCGAGCCATCTTGCGCGATAGGTCACCCAACTTTCCTTAAGCTTTCTTGTATTTTCTTCCTATGAAATCATGAATGGATCCCAGTTGTTACAGAATTGACTTCAGATTGCCCGTCCTGTCATCCATATACCTTAGATCACCTTACTTCCCGAACATTAGGGTTACCATCCATTGCCTTACCTTTTTCCCTTGAGTGTCTGCGATACAGGGTCCATATTCTAACCTGGCATGTTTCTTAACACCTGTTTACTAATATTCGGGTCAAGTATTTAAGTTCTTGCTAGGTTGCTGGGTTGAAAGTAATCAGAGGCAAATTTTTACCCAGGTTTAAGGCGTGTAACTGAATTTCAAGCAGAAGGAACAATCAGGGTCAGATTTATCCGACCAAAGTGCAGGTGCTGGAAATCCAGAGAACAGGGTCAGGGTGGTGCAGTGACACCCAAGAGCCAAATCCCCCACCCTGGAACCCCTGCCTAGTCACCAAACCACCGGCAGAGTCTGAGGAATTAAACCAGGAGGGAATCCCAGAGCAAACAAGACAGCCAAAGTCAGCCAGGAGTGATGGAGCTATATAAAATCCAGATTCCGGGGCCCCTCCTGAAGACTCCAGTGCCTAGATGGGGCTGAGGCCTGACCCATCTGCATTGTAACACACGTTGGGTGATTCTGTTGTTCAGCCTCGGCCAGGAATCTGTGCTCGAGATGAGAGCAGATTCTTGGATTTTTAAGTTTCCACCCACCCCTTCAGCAAGAGTGTGCTTTGTGCCTGCTCCTGCTGGGGGCCCCACACACAGAGAGAGGAGCCGTGGTCCCTGTCCTCAGGGCTGTGGTCCAGCGGGGGAGACAGACAGACAGACAAGGAGAGGTTATGGCACCTGACAAACAGAAGTTGACTGTTTGTGAAAGCTGAGTTCAGTGGGGAGAAAAATCAAGAGGCTTAGGGCTTAACCTGGATGAGTTATTTGTAGTTCAGTGCTGTTTATTTTCTGAAGTGTCTTAAGAGATTTGAGACATTTGATTCTCCCGTTTTGCTCAAAGTGTTCTAACGAAGCCGTGTTTGCTGCGGATTTCCACCCCACGGACGCTAATATAATAGTTACCTGTGGAAAATCACATCTCTACTTTTGGACATTAGAAGGAAACTCCCTTATTAAGAAGCAAGGATTATTCGAGGTAACGTTAAGTTGCATTTGTTTTATCTTCACTAGTGGCGCGTGTGGTCAGCTGGCTTCTGCGGGAGTTGTGAGGCCTTCCGCCGTCTGCGAAGTTGCTGTAATTGCAAATCAGGAAGTGCCTCTGGGGCTATAGTGATCAAGAGTATTCCCGGGGATCCTTAACAGAATCGGGGAGCCCCTTGTGTCTCTGTGGGTAGCCTTGGTGATGCCGGCAAGGAAAGATGGAGCCGCATAGAGAGAAGTGCAGGGACAGTTGCCCTGGGGGCCGGGCGCCCCCTCCCAAGTGTGGTCCTCGCAAAGAACAACCAAGAAGGCATGCGGCCTGGTGAGCACCAGGGACAGCGCCTCCTTCCCTGGGGGGCCTCGTGCCACTGCCCCGCGAGGCCCAGTTGGAGGACCGCTTTATTCCGGGGCCAGGGCCCTGTTCTGGAGGCTCTAGTCATGACCACACAGCCCGCCCCATAGCCCCTCTGACACCCTCCCCTGCTCCAACTGTAACTTCATAATTACCAGAAATTTCTCTATTTCAGAGCAGGTAGTCTCGCGGCCTAAGTTATAGAAGGGTAGCTAAAAATGAAAGTCATGCGCAGCTCGGGAGCTCGGGGCCTCTAGGTCGTACGAATACAAGTAAGAGGAGGTCTTGACCTAATACGTCTGTGTATTCACAACATTCTGCAGAAGCAAGAAAAGCCAAAGTTTGTCCTCTGCGTGACTTTTTCTGAAAACGGTGACACCATTACCGGGGATTCCAGCGGCAACATCTTGGTGTGGGGAAAAGGTAACACAGGCTTGTCCCCAGAGCAAAAGATTGGGGGCGGATATTATACGCCGTTAAGGCGACTTCTCTAAGAATTGTCTATGAGCACAATTAATAGGATTACAACTAAATCCCAAGTTTTATAGGTACATACATACATGGGTATGTGTGTAACTTGAAACCTTCAAACTAGAACAGAGGAAAACAAGAAAAGCCAAGAACTCTTCACTTTCTATCACTGCAGAAGGCTCCTTAAGCCCAAAATATTTTGATGGAATAGCTTTATTAGGAGATCTGTTAACACGTTATATGGTGAAGCTGTCAATGACTATTTATTTAGCTATAAAACACTTAAATAACTTTCCTGGTTCCCATGGCTTCCGGCAGACAGCTATTGAGAACTAATTCTGTGCGAGTCGGCGTGCTAGCCGCCGAGCGCACCGCTGATCCGAAGCTCCTGCCGTCAGGGAGCCCACAGCCCGGGAAAGAGGAGCCGCTACTCGGAAAACACCCATCGGTTCAATTCAGTGAGCGATTACGGCAGGAGGAAAGGAAAACACACCATCTCTGTCTTCACAGGGCTTCGAGTTTGGGTTGGGGGTGAAGGTGGAAACAGGCCCTGGATGTGAGTTCAGGGTAACGTGGTGACTTCTCTAGCGCCCCCACGTCTGCGGGGGCAGGTCCTTCCCACGTCGCTCCATTTCACCCTTAGCGGGATCCTGCGGGATAAGCAGGAGCCCCATTACCGACAAAAGGGAAACTGAGGTGTGGGGCAGTGAAGTCACTTGTCGAGGATGTGAACGCAAGCCCCTGTTTTTCAGCGCGTGTAGTCCCACCGTGATCTCCACCCTGGGCTTCCTGGGAGCGTGTTCTCCTGAATCATAACCCAGGGCACACTTGCCTCGTGCTGCGTGAGCTTCTGGAAGTTGTGCCCTTTGTAGATTCACACAGCAGAGGTGTCCTCACCGACAAGATCACATTGTAAAACTGAAGCGAAATGGGATGGACGGAGGCGAGCCTTTCGATAACGTCCTAAGGATGGTTTTCTTGGTGTGTTTAGGTACGAATCGGATAAGCTATGCTGTTCAAGGGGCCCACGAGGGCGGCATTTTTGCACTTTGTATGTTACGGGATGGCACGCTGGTGTCGGGAGGAGGGAAGGACCGCAAGCTCATTTCTTGGAATGGAAACTATCAGAAACTTCGTAAAACTGAGGTAAGACAGCAAGCAGCATGATCTAAATTCCTTTTTTTATTCAAAATTCATTTTGAACCTCCTAAAACTGTTACACTAACTAGTTTTCTTGTTAGTTTGAAATCTTTAGCTTACTGTTTTGAAAATGGTTTAGATAAACTTTTATTAAAAGGGTAGCATTTTATTAAAATCATTGGAAGCGGTTTAACTACTAAAATGGACTTAGGTTTGTAAAGTTCTAGGTCGTAACATAATTTACATTTAGAATATCTTTATCATAGAGCGATCTCACTTTGATTTATCGTTCAGTGCTTTCTTCCTGGGGCGCCCGGGTGGCTCAGTCCTTTGAGGGTCTGCCTTCGGCTCAGGTCGTGATCCCAGGGCCTGGGGATCGAGTCCAGCTTCAGGCTCCCTGCTCAATGGGGAGTCTGCTTCTCCCTCTACCCCTCCGCCACCCCCTGCTCGTGCTCCCTCTATCTCTCTCTCTCAAGTAAATGAATAAAATCTTTTAAATTAAAAAAAAAAGGGGGTCTTCTTTTTCCTCTTCAATTTCCAGGTGTGACTTTGGAGACATTACGACCTGGAACTAACATTTACTGAGCACCTACCTTGTACATGGCTGAGTGCCAACATGTTCTCTAAAGCCCTGTCTCCTTTTAGTATCTATTTTACCACCTCATTACCTGGCCGGCAGCCTTGCACACCGGCAGGAACCCAGGCAAGCAGCCTAATCGGCCTCGTACACGCTCACCGAACTTCCTCCCCCAGGCCCCGGAGAGTTAGGAGCAGACAGACATCAAGGCAGGCATCCACGTGAAGGTGGACTGTCTTCATCCCCAGCATTGAGTTGACACGTTATGGAACTTCTCCAGCCTCTAAGTCAGATGTGTCCAGCACACACAACACGTCACGTCCTGTGACACGTTCAATGGGAGAGCAGCGTGGCCCGGTGCTCTAGCTATATGACCTACGGTTCTGTTCATTGTCGCTCTTAATAAAGGAAGGCCTCTGGGGGAGCTTGGGAAATCGCTTCCCCTTTCATGGAGGTTTTAATCATGCTGCCATTCTTTAGCCTACGATTGGACCAGCGTTTGACTGAACGGGCACCTGTGTTAAATCATGACCGCGGCAGAAACTCCGAAGCCTCGTCCCGCTTCGTGAAACAGACGCATCATTTTTTAAGCCTCTTTACACTCCTCTTCCTTAGCATGAGTTATCTTCCCCTTTGCCGCAATCTGTGCCAACACACCGCACTGCAGGAGGAAGTTTGTAAGAGAGCCAGCAGCTTCTTCCCCTTCTAGACCTGGAGTGCCCGGAGTCGCCCAGCGGGGTCTAGCTGCAGTCTGTTCCTTTCGTAAAGGGCGACAACCCGTGTTTATCTTATCACAGCAGATCGTTCTCGGCTGGAGTATTGGGAAATTCTTTGTCTTAAAATGTAGGTAATTCCTTATGCTTACCGACAAGAACAGAGGATTTCAACACTAAGTCATGCAAAGTTGCCAAAGAATTTACCATTTTAAGTTACGGTAAATTTTAGGGACTCTTCATATAGCTTGTTATTCTTCTCTCTGCTTTCCAAATTTTACCAGCTACTGCTGTCCAAAGCCACAAGAAGAAAAGAGTAAACTAACCAGTGTTATTTCTTCTTTTTTAATCCTATCAAGAAAAAGACACTTCATTTTTTATTGTTTACTCTTGCCGATTCTTTTAAGGTACATACATGTTTGGAGTTTAAAAGTCAGATGTGGGGTTTCGATCATTCATTCAACAAGTCCTGGCCGGGGACCTTTCTGTCTCTCCATGTGACCTGTATACATGTGTGTACGTGCGTGTGTGTGTGCATGGGTGCATGTGAGTGTGTATGTGAGAGAGAGAGGGAGGGAGGGGAAGGGAGAGAGGAGCTGTCATCATGATATATAAGCACATATTTGGAATGGTGGAGCTAATATTTAAGGACATTTTCGATGCTTTCTTTTCAATGCAGATTCCAGAACAGTTTGGCCCCATCCGGACAGTGGCCGAGGGGAAGGGCGCCGTGATCTTGATAGGCACAACTAGAAACTTCGTTCTGCAGGGCACTCTGTCAGGGGATTTCACACCCATCACTCAGGTACGCTCCAGCCCAGCGGGCCCGCCAAGCGCTGTAATTTGGTGCAATATCAGGATATCAGAAAGCATTACAAAGAGGAGATGATTCTGGTGTCAGTTTTGGTTGCTGTCATGGCTTAGGTTGGGTGGGAAGGGAAACCGAGGAGGACAGTCAAAAGCATGCGGTTGCCGGGGACACCCCTCCCCCGAGACTCCGAGTGTCGATTGGAGTGTTTCAGAGACTGTCATCTGTCTTGGTCCTTTGCAGGGTCACACTGATGAGCTCTGGGGACTGGCCATCCACGCCTCAAAACCTCAGTTCTTGACCTGTGGGCATGACAGGCACGCCACTCTCTGGGACGCTGCTGGTCACCGGCCCGTCTGGGACAAAATGATAGAGGTAGACATGCACATTACATGGCGTTTTTCTTGTAAAAGTTCATCTGGAACACGTTCGTTTATGTTTTTGCGTGCAATCGATAGTGATAGAAAATTGTCCCAAAGTAAACGTCACCCAGTTTGCCGCTTTCGGTCGGCATTGCCTTAAACATTGCCTCATGTGGTCCCGTCCACGTCATCCTGAAGTTGGCTGGTGTTCGGGTCTCCCGAGCAGAGTTCCTTCACCGGCTCCCCTGCTCAGAAGCCCCTGTCCTGAGCCCGCACACCGTTTACAGCGAACCTTCGGCGTGAGAATTTACGCGGGCGACGTAATTTATTTCTGCATTTGGAGTTTGACGCTGAGGCTTTAGTGTTCCAGTCGACACAGAAGGAGCTCAGATTGTGCATTGCCAGCGGGGACGTCCTTGTCCCACCTGCACGGAGCCCCCAGCTAGCGTCCTTACTGAGCACCGGGCGCTGGGCGCGTATGAGCCGTCATCCCGGCAGCAGCGGGGGCGCTGTGTTGCTGAATTCGAAACTGAGGCTTAGCCAAGTCAACTAACTTGCCGTGGTCACTAGATCAGCAAATGACAGCGCCAGTGTCTACACCCAGCTCAGTCTGATTCCCCAACCCGTGGTCTTCCCCCACATGGTACTCGCTGAGTCCAAAGTATAGTATGTCCCGTGTAGCCTGTGCGCTTGATGACATGTCCTGTCCCGTGACAGGCGCAGCCCCTCTGTAGCCCCCCTCCTCCTCGCAGCCCCCACAGAGGCCCCGGCACTTCCTGGCACGCTGGATCTGCATTTCAGCCCTCTTGCCCTTTGCCTTTCGAGAAGGTCACTGAGGGCCTAGAACTGGCCGTCACCAGTGAGCTGAGCACTGAAGCGACAAGGCCCCAGCTGGCTCGGAGGGAAGAGTGGGTGTGGCCCGGGCGGCAGAAGGGGCTGAAGGAAGTGGTGTCCTGTGTTGGACCTGTCCCCCTGGGGGGGGTTGGAGGAACAGGTGGGGAGACACAGCAGGGGCAGTGGCATCGGGAGAGCGGCCTCCCCTGCTGCTGCTTGGCCACAGCCCCTCTGAGAGCAATCCCGGTGGCTCCATCCCCCTCCGCCTCCCCTGACTGGTCACCCCTCAGCCTGACAGGAGGGAAGGGGCTCAGAACCAGGCGCCTGAAGGAGCTGTGGTTAAGTCCTCGCTCCTTCACCCACTGGCCATGTGGCTTTGGACAGGAAGCTCCCTGTGCCTCCGTGTCTTCATCTGGAAAATGTTAAGAGCCTGAATGAACTAATGACACAGTGAAGCTTCAAGGTGATCTCTCTGTGGCTCGGTGGCAGCCCTGAGCTGAGTCACAGCTCCCGCCTTGAAGAGAGCGTTGCTGAGAACAGAATCAGTACCTTTAAGTTCCTGGGGTCTTCTTTTTTGAGTTTATGCAGTAGCGTGTCAATGCCTCTCTCTATTTCCATTCCCACGGGTACTTCCTTCTCGGTCTCCCTGTCACCAGTCTCCTCTCACTTTGGGCCCTTCTGAGCAGTTCCTCCAAGTGACTTGTATCGAAAACACAGATTCAATCACGTCACACTTAATTTTTTTTTTTAAGATTTTATTATTGTTCAGTCATCTCTACACCCAGCATGGGGCTGGAACTGACAACGCTGAGATCAAGGGTCACACACTCCACTGCCTGAGCCAGCCGGGCGCCCCCGTCATGTCATACTCTTTATGGAAGGAAAAGAGTCCGTGTGGCTGTGTTCTTGTTTCCCAGCGATCTCAGCCCTGACCATGGCGGCACAGCCTACATTATTCGTGTCGTCCACACGCCTTCCATCCCAGCCGGACATTCCACCTTGTGACGCTCTCTCTACCTGCCATTCCTCAAGTATGCCCCACACTGGGTTGTTTCTACCTCTTTGATCACAATCTTGTTCCCTTCACACCTGATCTAAGAAAATACTGATTGGAGTGTCTGCTCCTGCCTTCACCACCCCTGATCTTTCCTGGACCGGGAGGCCCGATTCCAAGGGGCTCGGCACCAGGAAGCCTCCTCCCAGCCACCCCGTCGAACTTCGTCTAACTCTCCCTCTCCCGGGACTTGACAGCTTGCTTTTCCCTCTGTCGCCAATCCCATTCCACCTTGTGTCAGAGTTAGTGACGGACACGTTAGTAACGAACACTAGACCCAAACCTGAACATGCCTTACTCGTCTCGAGATCCTTCCAGGCCTGCCGAGTGTGCTCTGTGTGCCTAGGGGGCTCTCATCCAGTGTTAGTACTGGCATTGGGCACGGTGGTCCTATTTCCAGGGCATCAAGCACACCCTTCGACAGGCTGACCGTTCAGCATGGGGCTCAACCGAAGGGGCTCCCAAGACTGGGAGAAGAGCATTTACTCGTTGGTCTGTCCTCTGATTCCTGTAGGTATGAAAAGTAATTAAGACAGAAAGAGAAAAATCTCTAAAGGGATGAACATTTAGTATGATGGACACGTGACCTTCACCTGAGTAGGAAAACGTTTTCCTCTCTCGGAGAGAAAAGAGCCTTGTTGTTTAAATGGGGCCACGTAGCCCTTTGGAACAGCCGTGTGTGTGTGTGTGTTTACTGCGGTAGTGCTGTGTCTGGCCATCAATTTTTACACTTCCTTTAAAATGTTTTAGGATCCAGCTCAGTCTTCTGGTTTTCATCCTTCAGGGTCTGTGGTTGCAGTTGGAACACTGACTGGGAGGTAAGTCGTGTCAGCAGGGCTCGTGCTTTCAGAGCGAGAGGTCTGTGTGTCCCCAGGGACAGGCGCGGGGTAGCTGCCCCTCTCAGCTTCTAGCCACTCACCAAGAATTAAGCCAGAACACAAAACTAGCATGGAAGACAGTGGCCCTTCGCTTTCGGGACGTGGGAAAATGTGACGAAAGACATAGACCCTTCTAGAAAAGCCACCCCACCCGCCCACGCACAGATGTGCACATACACACATACACACACGCGCACAGGCCTGCCTACGATTTTGGGGGATTCGTGGAGCTCCTCCAGCCCTGATCTGCAGCCTGTGGGAGGAGCCTCAGCTTTGGAATCGGGCGAGAAAGCATTTCAAAGCACCGAGATTTTAAAAATGCTTTTCTTGCTGCCTTTAGAAAATTCAGCAACTGCCCGGATCCTGAGCCTGTGCTCAGAGGCAGCTAACACGTACTTACCAAGCGCCTCCGACAGGCCGGCAGGAGGCCTGCACTTGAATCCCCGCTCCGCCGCTCGGCGGCTGTGTGTCTCTGAGCCAGCCAGACAACCTCTCTGAGTTCTTTCATTTTATAAACTGCGACGGTATTATCTGCCTAGACGCACGGCGCCGACGACTGAAGGAGATGGCGTGGGAGGTGTTTTCTGGGGTGGCCTGGCAGGCAGTGCTGGTGGCTTGGTGATCATTGTTTTGTAATTTTGATTGCACTTCTGTATTGTTTGTCATAGTACCTGTATGCTTGTTGCGATTTAATTCACATATTTTTGGTGATATCCTCCCATCTTTCCTCTCTGAAAAGCAAACCATTTAGACTCTGTTGTGATGACCGTGGAGTATGTATAAGGAAAGAGTAACCACTTATAAGTCCCAGGTCGCAGTATCTTAAAAGTTGGGCACCTCATATCCAACAGAATTCTTCATGAAAATGTTTTACCGCGTGTGCACACGCACACACATGCACACGCACAGACATACACACCCTCCCTTTAACTCTCCCGCGGACAGTGGAAGCTTCAGACCCAGCAGGCTCTGATGAGTGGCTGGTAGCCAATGATCACCAGACCTACGTGCTGACTATTCGCAGTAGGACAGGGCCTGGGGACAGTGCCAGGATGCTCAGAATCACAGACAAGGTCCCGTGGGTGGAAGAGATGGCACGTAGAACCTAGTCCTTCCCTCCTTGTATGCCTCCTGTATCTCTGGTCCTCGTGCCGGCCTTAGCCCTGGACGAGGCCGTTCACGGGGCTTCGGAGCACAGCCCAATCAGCCCCAGCCTCTCCACTTCTTATGTTCTGACCTCTGTTCACGTTCAATAGCGCGTTAAAGGTAAACGGTTGTTGAAGACGCAAGTCGAGAAGCCAAATCCAAATTTCAGGGGCCATCCAGGCCCCTGGAGTGGGAGGCAGGGAAACTCACGCTGCTCGCTGGCCATGCCCGTGGAATGTACGGTGTCTGGGGTCACCTGGGTCTGAAGCTGCCATGGCAGGACACCCACAGTCCTTTTCATCCCTGAAAACCCTGGAGTCCCGGTGACTGCCATCAGCTGAGAACACGCAGGCAGGAGAGTACATGTCCCGAGTGCCGTGTCCTTATCAGAGGATATGAAGCACGTCTGTATCCCTTCGAGCATGCTTTAACACTGAGCCTCCACGGTGGTCTTGGCCCTTAGCCCCATCTTATAGTCAAGGACACGGAGCCCAGACCAGTCCTGTGGCCGGCCTTCCGCCGCTCTCCATCCTGGTTTTCCCTGGCTGGTGCATGCCAGCATCATTCTCGGGAGGTCAGACACCCCGAGGCTGTCCCAGCCCACCCCCTGGGACCCACCCTGCTGCTCTGGGGCCAGGTCTCTGGGTAGGGCCGTGAAGGTGGCCTTTGCTGCCTCCTCTGGCCTCGGGCCCGGCCTTAAGTGTTTCTGTCCTTTGACATGTTAAGTGACAAAACTCAAACACTGAGGACCCCATCACCACACTGGAACCGAATCATTCGAAGGGAAGCCAGCATGCTGTTTCTTTCTTTAGGAAAGGCTCATATGAAAGAACTTTCCCTGAAAAGCCAGGAAAAAGTGTTCTTGTTAATTGAATACAGAGTATTTGTTAAGCCCTAAGAGTAATAGTTTTTAATAGTTACTGTTAAGTGTACCCGTCTTTATTTTCTCACCAAACAATTTACTGTGCTTTTTCTCATGTTCACGACAGGTGGTTTGTGTTTGACACGGAGACAAAAGACTTGGTCACCGTTCACACGGATGGAAACGAACAGCTGTCCGTCATGCGTTACTCACCGGGTGAGAGCGGCAAACTGTTGCCCATACAGTCACAACAGTTACGAAATCCTGCGTGGATGTCTTCTAGGGAAGAAGTCTCACAAGCCTCCTGAGCGGAGCTTAAACTATACTGAACCCCCGTGTATTCATCGCCCAGCTGCAGAAAGTACAGACGCTCAGCCGAGCTGGCTCGTCCAGAACCCCCACCCCCGCCCCTCGAAGCAGTTCCCCGAATTTAGCCCTGCGTCTGTTAATATTACTTACAGATCTTAAAAAGATGAGGCCTCTTTATTTTTCAACAGCTTTATTTAGGTGTAGTTTACAGATTCTGAGTGAATTCATGCCGTTGTACGGCCGTCACCACAAACCAATTCGAGAACCTTTCCATCACCCCAAAAGTTCCCTCCCTGCCCCTTAGCGATTAAGCTCTACTCCCACCCCTCAGCCTTTGGCAACCACTGGTCTGCTTTCTGGTCTATAAATTGCCTTTTCTGGACATTCCATGGCAATGGGATCCTGTAGTACAGAGCCTGTCGCATGCGGCTGCTCTTACCCAGAACACTGTATTTTGAAATTGATTCAGGTTGTTAGGTGTGTATCCGTACTCTGTTCCTTTTGAACTGCCGGATAGGATTCCACTTTGTGTCCATACCCCATTGTGTTTATCCGGTCAGCATGCGGGTCATGGGGGCTGTTCCTGGTCTGCCTATTATGAGAAGTGCCACTGGGAACATTCACTGCAGGTCTCTTTGTGGTCATTTGTTTTCATTTCTCTTCAGTAAATTCCTAGTAGGACTGGTGGATTGCATGGTCAGTCTGTGTTTACCATTTTATGAAACGGGGCCAGACTGCTCGCCGGGGAGGCTGCACGTCTTAGGTTCCCACCAGCAACGTGCAAGGGTTCTGGCTTTTCTCTGCATTTCCACCAAACACCCGTTATTACCTGCCTCTCTCCGGACGGCCGTTCTGGTAGGGCTGGAGTAGTACCCCACTGTGGTTTTAACTTGCACCTCCCCTCAACCATCAGAGTTGCTGGGCGTGTTTGCCTGTGCCTGTCACTCACTCCTGTATCTTTGCTGAAATACCTTTGCAGATATTTGCATGCTTTCTAGTTAGTTGTCCGTCTTACTCTTGAGGTGTAAGTGCACTTTCTATAGTCTGTGTGTAAGTTCATTACCAGCTACGTGACTTGCAAATGTTTTCTCCCAGGGGGTGGCTTGTCTTTTCATCTTCGTAATGGGGTCTTTTGAAGCAAAAGCTTTCCATTTTGATGAAGTCCAGTTTCTCAGGTTTTTCTTTGATGGATCATGCTTCTGGTGTCGCACCCAAGTCATGAAGCTTTTCCCCTCTGCTTTCTTTCAGAAAGGTGAGCTTTGGGGCGCCTTTCGGTGGCTTAGTCAGTTAAGTATCCGACCCTTGGTTTCAGCTCAGGTCATGATCTCAGGGTTGTGGGATCGAGTCCCGCTTCTGGCTCCATGCTCATCAGGGAGTCTGCTTGAGATTCTCTCTCTCTCTCTCTCTCTCTCTCTCTCCCTCTGCCCTTCTCTGGCCTCTTTCTCCCTCTCCTAAAAAAAAAAAAAAAAAAAAAAGATTATTTTAGCCCTTACATCTAGGTGATTCTTGTGCATTGCAAAGGGTAAAAGTTCGATTTGTTCTGCATGTAAATTATCCCAGGATCATTTGTTCAAAAGACAGCCCTTTCCCTATCAGATAACATTGACACTTCTGTCACAAACCAACTGACATATAAAATATAAAGGTTTATTTTGGGTTCTCAGTTCTGTTGTGTTCACCTAGATGTCCACCCCTGTGCCAGTACCACGCCGTCTGGATTACGGGGAGTGCAGAGTAAGTTTCGAAGATGAGTAGTCTGACTCCTCCAACTGGGCCGTTCCTTTTCAGAGTTGTTTTGGCTGCTTTGGGTCCTCACCATTTGTATATAAATTTTATGACCACTCGTCCATTTCTAAAATCTGCCAGGATTTTAATAGGGATTTAATGTTGATTTAATGTGGAATTTGTAGATCGATACGGGGAGAACTGCTGGCTTGGCAGTGCTGAGTCTTTTGATTCTTAAACACAGAATGTCTGTCCATTTATTTATATCTTCTTCCATTTTTCTCAGCAATGTTTCATAGTTTTCGGTGCGCAAGTCACACTTCCTTTGTCAAATTTATTTTCCAGTCAGTTATCTTTGTGTCATTATCAACGGAATTATCTTCTTAACTTTATTTTCAGGATGTTGGTTGCTAGTATAGAGAAATAAAACCAATTTTTGGGGGCGCCTGGGTAGCGCAGTCGTTAAAGCGTCTGCCTTTGGCTCAGGGCGTGATCCCGGCGTTCCGGGATCGAGTCCCACATCGGGCTCCTCCGCTGTGAGCCTGCTTCTTCCTCTCCCATTCCCCCTGCTGTGTTCCCTCTCTCGCTGGCTGTCTCTCTGTCACATAAATAAATAAAATCTTAAAAAAAAACACACACAATTTTTGCACATGGATCTTATATCCTGTGACCTTGCTAAACTCTTTCAGTAGTCTTAGTAGTCGTGTGCGTGCGTGTGTGTGTGTGTGTGTGTGTGTGTGTGTGTGTGTAAAATCCTTGGTACTTTCTTCCTACAGGATCATGTCATCTGCAAATAAAGACGGTTTTATTTCTCCCTTTCCAATCTGGGGGCCTTTAGTTATTCCTTCTCTCTTGCATCGGGTAGCGCTTCCAGGACCGCGTTGGACGGAAGTGGCAAGAACGTACCCTTGCCTCGCTCGCCGTCTTAGGAAGAAGAGCATTCGGTCGTTCACCATTAAGTATGACATTAGTGCCCTTTTAGTATGATGAGGAAGGCCATTTCTATTCCTAATTTGTTTAGGGTTCTCATCATGAATGGCTGTCGGATTTTGTCAAATGCCTTTTTGGGGTCAAATGTAACTACTAAGATGATTAAGTGATTTTTTTTAATCCTTCATTTTATTAATATGGTCTATTATATTGATTTTCAGGGGTTAACCCAACTTTGCATTCCCGGGACAAATCCCACTTGGTCATGGTGTATCAATTCTCTTTATATATCACCGATTCCATGGGTTAATGTTAAGGACTTTTGCGTCCCTGTTCCCGAGGGATATCGGTCTGTAGTTCTCTTTTCTTGCGATGGTTTTGTGTGGCATAGATACGAAAGTGCTGTTGTCCTGCAGCGTAAGGTGGGAGGTGGTCCTTCCGTGCTTATCTTCTGAGAGAGTTTCTTAAGGATTAATATTATTTCTTTATTAAATATTTAGTAGAATTCATGTGAATTTAGTGAGCCATCTGGGCTTTTCCTTACGGGAGGGTTTTTAACTACCGATGCAGTTTCTTGTAGGTCTATTCAGAGTGTTTATTTCTTCCTGATTCAGTTTTGGTAAATTGTCCATTTCTGCTAAGTTGTCTACTCGACTGGCACTAAATCATTCATAATATTTGCTTATAATCCTTTAAATTTTTCTGAGGTCGGCAGTGAGGTCTTCTCATTCATTCTTAATTCTGGAAACTCTGTCTCCTTTCTTTTCCTCTTGGTCAGTCCGGCTAAAGGTTTGTCGATTCTGTTGATCTTTTCAAAGAACCAACTTTTGTTTTCATTGATTTTCCTTTTTTTTTTTTTTTTTCTGTTCTCATCTTTATTTTTTCCCTTCCTCTGCTTGATTTCCCTTCGAGGGGCGCCTGGGTGGCTCATTTGGTTAAGCGTCTAACTCTTGATTTTGGCTCAGGGCATGATCTCAGGGTCATGAGATCGAGTCCCATGTTGGGCTCCATGCTAGGTGTGGAGCCTGCTTGAGATGCTCTCTCTCCCTCTCCCTCTGCCCCTTCCCCTCCTTTTGTCTCTCTCCCCTTCTCTAAGAAAAAAAATTTCCCCTTGAGCACTGTCTCAGTCACATCCCATAAATTTTGATATGTTGTGTTTTCATTTCCATTCCGTTCAAAGTATTTCCTAATTCCCTTAATGAGTTCTTCTTTGGCCTGTGGGTTATTTAGATATGTATTGTGTAATTTCCGAATATTTGGGGGATTTCCCATATTTCCTCCTGTTGTTCTCTAACTTAACTCCATCGTGGCCTAGAATGTATTTTGGATGACTTTAATCACTTTTACTTCATCGAGACTTGTTTTGATAGCCTGGCACGGGTTCTATCCCGGACGACGTCCCAGGTGTCCTTGCGGAGAATGTGTGTCCTGCACTCTTGGGTGGAGTGTTCTCTATTGGTCGGCCGCACAAGCTGGTGGACAGTGTTCAGAGCTGACTGATGTGTCGTTCAAGTCATCTGTGTCCTTACCGCCACCCGGTCTGACTGCTCGCCAGTTGCTGAGAGGGAAGGATTGAAATCTCCAGCTGTACCTGGAACCTGTTAGTTTCTCTTTTCGGCTCTCTCGGTTTGGCTTCATGCATTTTGGATGGAGGATGGGACAGAGTTGCACTCAGACACCTCCAGCCAGGAAGGCTCGCGCCCTCTGCCCACCGACGTGTGTGCGGGTAGAAGGGCGCATCCGGAGTTGAGGCCGTTTCCCGGTCTGCCCGGCTTCTACTTCTGCTGGCCCTTTGGCGTCTTCCCTGGGCTTGCGTGCAAGGTCAGCGTGGCCGTGAGCGTCTGGACAGCCGGGGTCCTCTCCCGCCTGCCCCACGCCTGCACGCGGCCCCCATCACCAGGAATAGGCTCCTGCAGCCACAGCCATGACCGCAGGCCACTACAGCCCTCGGCCCTGTCTGCTCAGCCGCCCTGCAGACGGCCACTTCTGTCCATGGTGCTGCTGGGCCTGCGCATCGCCGGGGCTTTGTGCGGAGTGAGCCGCCTGACCGCGGAAACAAAGCCGCTGGTCCTCACAGCCCGCTCTTCCGGGCCAGAACCTCGGGGCCAGCCGGGCTGGTGGGAGGGGTGAGCATAGCCCCAGGCGAGCGCACCGTGGACTCATACTTCCTTACCCCAGATTCCGCAGCTTGTTAAGTATAAAACACTTCTCAGATGGTTTTATGTCTTTGATCGATTTC
The DNA here is from genome assembly GCF_017311325.1 of Ursus maritimus. NCBI lineage: Eukaryota > Metazoa > Chordata > Mammalia > Carnivora > Ursidae > Ursus > Ursus maritimus. The sequence continues at coordinate 4,548,780 of NW_024425008.1, read as the reverse complement.
CACAGTGTGGAAACGGTTATTTTTGTCAGTTTTGTACATCTTTATCTTCGCTTTATGGGGAGAGGATTCCCCGGGCTTCTCACTGGGCCACAGCTGGAAGCCCTGCCCGCTTATTTTTAACATAGCCACAGTGTCCCTGTCACCCTCAGCCCAAATAGCATTAACTTCTTAATATCATCAGGTATTCGAAGTCAGTATTCAAATTTTCACTTGACTTTTTTTTCACAGTTTAAATTGAGATCCAAGAAAAGTCTCACATGTGGTAATTGCCTGATACGTCTCTGAAGTCCCTATTAATCCATAGTTCCTGTGCTTGTTCTCTCCCTCCCTCCCCACCCCCTCCCCCACCCTCTCTTGTGTGCACTGTTCACTTGTTGAAGGAATGGGCTCATTTTTCCCGCCGTGTTTTCTCTACTCTGGATTTTGCTGAGCGTGTCCTCATGGTGCCCTTTAACGTGTTCCTCTGTCCCCTGGACTTCCTCTGATGCAACGTTTGCTTCTACAGGCTGGATCCCATTCAGGTTCTGCATGCATTGCTGTCTTCCAGCTACCAGAGACTCACATCTGCTTCTCTCACTTTTTGTGATATTAGTAGCTGTTGGTGCCCCCAGTTCACAATTGGGGCTGCAAATGAGTGGTTTGCCAATGTTAGATTTTCTTTTTCACTTATTAGATATAATATTTCTATAAAGAAAAATGGCTCATCATCTATTTTGTTACCCAATAGCATGGTAGCGTTCATTAAGGAAAGTCAAGATAAATGCATGATTTCTTTTTTTTTTTTTAAGATTTATTTATTTGAGAGAGAGAGAGAGCAAGCATTGGGGAAGGGCAGAGGGAGAGACAGTCTTAAGCAGACTCTGTGCTGAGCGTGGAACCTGATGTGGGGCTCAATCTCACAACCCTGAGATCACAACCTGACCTGAATCTGAGAGTTGGATGCTTAACTGATTACACCACCCAAGCTGTCTTCTTTTACTGAATTTACCAATTTCCAAGATAAGGAATTTGTTCTCTGTCCCCCTTAACAGTGCTCAGTCAGTGGCGGTGGGTTGGGTGCCATCTTGAACGGAAGTATATATCCTCTGTTTCCGTCTGCGATAGTTACCACATGTGGAGCAGTTTCCTCAGCACAGGCCGGTGGAAGCCACTGGAAGTTTGGCGCCCGAGTCCTTCTGACAGTGTGGGTGCCAGGAGTGCTCAGGCGGGCCCTTGCTTCCAGGCCTTGTCATTGGATGCAGGTGTTTCAGGAAATGCTGTGTTTCTGTGATGGCAGGGTATTCAGCCATGTGAACACGTGGAAATAGCAGTTTCATCCTTGGAAATACTTGGCCAGGACTGAGCTGCCACTGCTCTGTAGGAATCCTTCTGTAAGCTAACAGATGGTGGTCTTACCTCACGCTGGAGCTGTGTTCTTTTTTTTTTTTTTTTTTTAAAGATTTTATTTATTTATTTGACAGAGATAGAGACAGCCAGCGAGAGAGGGAACACAAGCAGGGGGAGTGGGAGAGGAAGAAGCAGGCTCATAGCAGAGGAGCCTGATGTGGGGCTCGATCCCAGAACGCCGGGATCACGCCCTGAGCCGAAGGCAGGCGCTTAACCGCTGTGCCACCCAGGCGCCCCTGGAGCTGTGTTCTTAATCTCCCCAGGTAGCATTAGAGAAGGAGCAGCCCTTCCAGATGGGTTTTCCCTGTGCCTGAGCAAAGTTCACACTTCTCACCCTAAACAGACAGCCCCCCAGACACCTCGGAACCTTTTCTCGATGTTGAGAAGGTGCTTACTCAGCTCAGAAGGCCTTTCATTCTTGAAGTAGCCTATTTTACTGTTAATTCTGGCCAGTATTCTGCATTCTTTTATGTGTTTTATGTGTTTCTCGTCATTTCCTTGTTATTTTGAATGTCCGTGAAGGGCAAGAGGCCCTCGTCTACACACTCTTTTCCTAGAAAGCCCTCAGGTACCTATCAGCTCTTGCTGACATGCGCAGAGTCCTTTGGGGAATATATTTGCATTTCTTGTCGGTTATACTCACGGCCACTCCCTGGAGGCCAGAAAGCTCTTTCTACCAGCACCTCTGCTTCTCAGACTTCGGAGCTTTTCTTCAGTAACCAGGGGCCCTTGTCTCAAAGAGACATTTGTACACCATGTTTATAGCATTATTACTCTGTAATAATTATTCTAAGCTGTGGAAGCAAGCCCAGTGTCCTTCTAGGTGGATGGAAAAGCAAAATGTGGTATAGCCATTCAGCAGAATATTATTCAGCCTTTAAAAAGAAGGAAATGTTGGGGCGCCTGGGTGGCACAGCGGTTAAGCATCTGTGTTCGGCTCAGGGCGTGATCCCGGCGTTCTGGGATCGAGCCCCACATCAGGCTCCTCCGCTAGGAGCCTGCTTCTTCCTCTCCCACTCCCCCTGCTTGTGTTCCCTCTCTCGCTGGCTGTCTCTATCTCTGTCAAATAAATAAATAAAATCTTTAAAAAAAATAATAAAAAAATAAAAAGAAGGAAATGTTAACACATGCTGTAACACTGATGACTCTTGAGGATGTTATGCTGAGTGAAATACAGCAGACACAAAAAGACAAGTGTTGCGTGATCCCACCATGGGAGGTACTTAGAACAGTCGAAATTCTAGAGCTGGAGCCGTCAGAATTATAACAAACGGTTCCATTATGAAAGAGAGTTAACAGATGACACGGTAGTTCTTATCTTGAGATCATAGTTTAAGAGTGTACAAGCCAACGTCGCGTGGCGATGACACATCACGTGGCAGGCTTTCCCCTGTGCTTTACCCTTAATCTGTGTCATAGGGCCAACAGAGTCAGCAACGAAATGCTCCAGGCTCTGGAGTCAGACTGCCTGGGTTCGAATCCCAGCTTCCGTACACCTGTGTGACCTTGGGAAGTTACTTCACCACTTGTGCCTGCGTTTCCTCTCCTGAAAAATGGGCGTCATATCTACCTGTCTGTAGGGTTTATGAGGATGAAATACATGAATAGAGGACAGTACCTAGTGGGCACTACGTAAGTGTGGACTGTTCTAATTTGAGAATAATTATGGGCAGCCTTTAGTGTCCATCATCATCATTACCGTCAGGGCCCGGTCAGTTGGGGGAACCAAGGGTAGGACCTCCCATGCAGCTCTCTGGCCTTCTCAAGAGCTATCAGCCACAGATGGTCTCCTTCTCCAGGCCTCCACTGTCCTTGGCCTTTTTACCCCGTTCCGCCAGGATTCCCGCATGGGACAGGCTGACTTGGTCTTGCCAACACCCTTATTTTGACCTGGCCCAGGCTAGGACTTTCTGAAATACCATTTCCTGATGATGTCAGGCCATGCTGTTTCCTGTAGGACTCCCTACCTTGGGAGAAGGAAAATCTGAGAACAGTGGTTGGGGGGGAGAACATTTATTAAAGACATGATGGCCAGTGGCCCCCAGGACCTTTACAGACACTGCCCAGGGAATCCTCCGAACTGCTGTGAAAAGGCGCCGTTGCCGTGCTTTGCGGACGGAGGCACTGGCGCTCGGTGTGAGCAGGGACGCATCCGCGGTCCCCGAGCCAGTGTGCGGAGACCCCGCTGCTCTGTGTTCCATTCTGGGCCTCAGGGCGCCCGCCGCCCCCATGGTTCCTGCCTCCTTCCTTCTGCTTCCTGGCCTCAGGAAAGTCTGACCTCTGGATTAGTGTCTCAGGCATTGTTTCCTTCCCCGCGTATCCTGGATCTCCCTGCTTCGCCTTCACACTTGGCAAGTTCCTCGGCCGGCTGCAAAGGCGGGCTCTGCTTTTCTGTTACATTGAGCTCCTTCCCTGTGTTTCCACATGAGCACCGAAGCCCCGTTCCTTAGGCTTTCCTGAGGCCAGAGCCCAGATGAAAATGGTAACCCATGGCCTATGGGAAGAGAGGAGGGAAGGGCCTTCCAGGCAAGGCAGGCGGCGGGAGGGAGGACAGTGCGTGCACAGGTGAATTAGGAGGGGCCTTCCAGGCAGGGCAGGGGTGGGAGGGAGGACAGTGTGTGTACAGGTGAGGTGGGAGGGACCTTCCAGGCAGGGCAGAGGGGTGGGAGGGAGGACAGTATGTGCAGAGGTCTGAGAGAGCCTGGCGCTCAGGGAGGAGCGATGTGGCCGCGTCCTGGAGGGTCTCATCGGCCAGCCACGGAGGGAATGAGTCTCGGGCCTTCCATGTGGGAGTGGCTGGGATGGGGCTTATAAGGGGAGAGATCTGGTCGGGGCAGATTTTCAAAAGACAGCTTTGGAAGTGGTATAGGACTCCCTAAAAAGCAAACAATTCTCTTTGAGTTGAGTCACTGATTTGGCTAAATTTCTAAAGCTGTGATGTCACTAGTATTATCCCTTGTCATTGGTAAGTGTTTATTTTTAAAATAAACGTCGTCTGCATGTTTCTGCAGATGGGACCTTCTTGGCCATCGGCTCCCATGACAACTGCATCTACATCTACGGAGTCAGCGACAACGGCAGGAAGTACACGCGTGTTGGCAAGTGCTCGGTAGGCGCTCTTCTCTTTTCCGTGGGGGGGTGTGGTCACCGCGTGCCCGTCGTGCCGGGAATTTACGAGGCACGTGAAACGCATGCTGCTCTTCTCGCCCAGGGTCATTCCAGCTTCATTACTCACCTGGACTGGTCTGTGAACTCACAGTTCCTCGTGTCAAATTCTGGAGACTATGAAATCCTTTACTGTGAGTAGCACCCCGGGGCTTGTCTGGGTTCAGATCTAATAGAACGTTCACTCTGAGACTAAAATGGGGTCTCCTGCAAAACCCTGCTTCCCTACTGCCTCGGCACGTGCTGTCACCTCCAGGCCTCGGTTTCCTTTTCTATAAAACAGGGGAGTTGGGCAGGGCCACCTCTAAGATCCTTCCTGCCACCGAGATCCTTCGGGGCTGGGGCTGACGTGGGCTCCAAGGAGAAGACATGGGCTCCAAGGATGAGAATGCCAAATCCTGGAGGGAGAGGCCCGAGGGGGGCAGTTGGGGCAGGAGAGAGTGGGGACCCTTGTGAAGGTGTCATCCCAAGCAGGCAGACACAGTGAGGTCTCTCCTGCAGGGGGACAGCAGCCCCCGGGGCCCCTCCTGCTTCTCTCCCCACCCCTCCTGGCAGTGTCTGTGTCCAGGCAGGACCTGAGAGCACTCAAGACGAAAAGGCTGGCCCTTGCTCAGCACAGACCACACCCCGTGCGCTGGCTCCTCATACGTTTATCAAGCACCTGTCGTGTGCCGAGCTCTGGGCTAAGCAGAGGGGATCGTGGGGCATGAGGAGGGCCTGGTGCCCACCTGCCAGATGGTACTAAAAAGCACAGTACTAAAAAGTACCAAAAAGTTTACGTACATGTTCTCTCGTGATCCAGAGTTCTTCCAGGCTTATCGCATTTTGTAGACAGGAAATCTGGGCTCAGGTGTGAGGCCAGAGGATCAAGACCCAGTGGGTGGGGAGGCAGCCGTCCACTTGCTGAGGGGCCCGGACAGGTCGAGCAGCTGGCGGTGGAGGAAAGAGGGAACTAGCCCGTGCCAGGTGGCACCTGGTCTTCCTCTCTGCTCTGTCCAAGGTACTGCCTGGCACAGGGCAGAAGCAGGGGGACGGATTTCAGAAATAGGCCACGGGTCTAGAATCTTCTCAGACACAGTGTCATACTCTATGAGTAAGAGCTCATTTGGGGAACAAATCACCTGGGTATGACTGGTTTTCGTAAGCTTCCGAAACTCCTAGCTCAGGGCTGAAGGGGTATGTGTGTGTGTGTGTGTGTGTGTGTGTGTGTGTGTGTGTGTGTGTTGGGGGACAGCTGGAGAGCCTGATGTGACAGCAGGTGGCAGAGCTGTTCAAGGGCTCTGTGGGGGGTGGGGGAGGCAATCACTGAGCAGTTGGAGACCCAGGTACCCACGGATGGTCAAAGAGAAGCCCGACTGCAGGAAACAGACTCAAAGAGGGAGATGGATGGGAGGTGGTGCCCACGGAGGCCTCAGGGCTCGGGCACAGTTGTAGCTGTGAGCGCGGCTCCCACGGGGCTGGGAAATGGAAGGGGTCCCCCTCCGCAGGGCTCTGTCGCTGGCGGGGCAGGGCTCCAAGGGCCAGCCTTGTCGGGGGCGGGGGGACCTTTGGCCCAGATGTCACCAGACTTGGGTCTGCTTTTTCCAGGGGTTCCCTCTGCTTGTAAGCAAGTCGTAAGTGTGGAAACTACGAGAGACATTGAATGGGCTACGTACACCTGCACTTTGGGGTTCCATGTCTTTGGTAAGTTTTCTGAAGCTTTCATTCAGTTCAAACATAACGTGTATCCACTTTTAGAATATTTCTCTAATAGTTATGAACTCTCATAGTCACGGTTTTGCCACCGTCCCTACAAGGACGCGCTCCCTGCAGCTCCCATGGGAAGGCCAGGCGAGAACCAGAGATAGGCTTAACCCTTTTCTATTGTATTAAATGAGTCTTGAGATAATGTTCTAGAATCTTCTCCCATGAGGTTGTGCAAACTTCCTAGAGAGATGGGCCAGATGGCACTAAATCAATCTATTTCTTTATCATTTGTTAGAGGGTTTTTGGGTTTTTTTTTTTTTTTTTGGTTCCTTAAATTTTTCACGTCCTTTAAAGTTGAGGTTGGAGTACATTTATAAATGGTGTAAAATAAGTTACCACAGTTTAGTAGACTAAAAAAGAAAAGCCAGTACGTATAATCTCTATATGTAAGACCGTAAGTCAATGAGGTGGTCAGAATTTCACAAGTCCCTTTAGAGCTGGCATTACTCGTTTTCTGGTATAAATGCCAGGAACCCCCGGATCTGCCAGTCGAGAAACTGAGGTACATTCAGCTGTCTCAGACCCAAAGTTATTGGGACCAAAAGGGTTTCCCAGAGCAATGATCGGGAGACACTGCTCCCCCAACCAGGCTCCAGACCCATGACAGGCGGACACGACACCTGCCGGATGCCGCCGGAGCGGCCACAAGGAGCGGGTACCCAGAAACACCTGAGGGGGGTCTGGGTGGCTCATTCGGTTGAGCGTCTGGCTCTTGATTTCAGCTCAGGTCATGATGTCAGGGTCGTGGGATCGAACCCCAGGTCGGGCTCCGCGCTCAGCACAGAGCCTGCTTGTCCTTCTCCCTCTGCTCCTCCCCCCACTCTGTCTCTATATATATAAATTAAATCTTAAAAAAAAAAAAAAAACCAAAAAACACCTGAAAGGCACACACAGGATTAAACAGGCCTTTGGAGAGACTCACATATAAACATTTACCCCAAAAAACCCAAAAGTTAGGAAGCTGTAGGCTGAGGACTAGTCAGCTTCCCCTCAGATGCTTTGGGAATAAAGGAAAGACATCCAAAGCCAGGGTTTCTGGCACGCTCTCTGCTGTAGAGTCAAGAAGTAAGGGCCCCCCAAAAATTGTGGGAGCCCAGAAAGCTTGCCGTAGCTCTCCCCTGTGATGGGACAGATGATCTGGGAATTGCCCTGGGAGACGATCGCGGGCAGGCTGGGGGCTGGCCCCGGCTTCGAAAGCCACGGCCTCCGGGGGTCTGATCTCCATGAGAGCTCAGTGGCAGTCCCCATGCAGCGTGGCCTAGTGTCCCTGGGGTTTCAGGGCCCTGTCTGTGGTCTTCATTTTAGGAGTGTGGCCGGAAGGCTCTGACGGAACCGACATCAACGCCGTGTGTCGGGCCCACGAGAGAAAGCTGCTGTCCACTGGCGACGACTTCGGCAAAGTGCACCTGTTCGCTTACCCTTGCTCACAGTTCAGGGTATGCTCTTCGTCACGGACGCTGCCCCCGGGGCGCATGTGTCGTGGCCTCACCTGGCGGTCCGGTGGTTGACCAGAAGGGTGCTGTGCATGAACCTGCCAGTCGGCCATGCAGGCATGACCCTGTCGTCCCGCCGTCCTGGAGCTCTTCCGGGCTCCCCACTGCTCTCCGGGGAGAACCCCCACCCACAGAGCCCTTCGAGCTGGCTCCTCTACCCCTGTGGCTTCCTTCGTGGGCTTCACGCCTCTTCCACCACCAAGCTCCCTCTGCTCCAGCCTGCTGAGCTGAGCCAACGCCAGTGCCTAGAGCCCTTCCCATCCTTCCCGAAGTCCTTCGGCCTTCCCCCTCAACCCATGGCATCTGGTTGGTCCCTCCTTTGGGCGGCCCCATGCCTGGTACAGCGCTCTGGCCCCGAATGCGTCCCCGCCCGGGGCCGTCACCTGCCGGTGTCCGTCCCCCCGCGAGGCCAGTTCTCGGGGTACAGGGAGGGCCTCTGTGTCATTTGTTTGCATGCCCCTCCTGTACCTGTGCACGAAGCCGGTGCACAGGTGAGAGCCGCTGAGTGAGGGATGAAGCGGCGTAGAATTCCAGCACTTTCCGACTCCACGTAGCGCGCTCTGCGTTAAGCTCTTTCTCTCTCATTCTTCCCCAGGCTCCGAGCCATGTATACAGTGGGCACAGCAGCCACGTCACCAACGTCGATTTCCTCTGTGGCGACAGCCACCTCATCTCCACGGGCGGCAAGGACACGAGCATCATGCAGTGGCGGGTCATTTAGTCCCAGCAGGAAGCGTGGGGAGCAGAACAGGGGCAGGCACCGGGTCGTGCTAGGCCCCACCACTGTGATTTCTGTTCTGTTTGAGAAGTTCTGACAAACCTCAGGAAAACCACTCCCTCTACCAGTTACCTTAGCTTAGCGAATCGGTGAGCGTCGCACCAGAGCAGTGGTTCCCGGTTCGCCTATGTTGTACAGTACACAAAACAGCACACATTTAATGTTAAACAATATGCCAGGGTTTACATTATGGTGACATCAACAGAAGTGACTGGTATATCCTTCGTAACTTTTCTACGAACCCTTCAAAAACGGTCACAGAATGCCTTTTAAAATACTGTACATAGGCTTTACTCTTCCCCATCTAGCTCGCTGAGTCAAATATTTATGATAATAATGAGGTACTGAATTGCGATCGCTATTGATTCATTGGTCCTAAAAGCATAAATCGATGGACAAGAGCATGGAGGACTGATGGGCACAGCTGAATCAGGAAATGCAAATATGACTTTATTTGGTTACATTCTCGAAGGGTTCATGCAGTCCTCCCGCCAGGAGGCTGACGGCTGACGAGAAAGGGCTTGTATTCTTCCCGAGTGAAGCAGATTGTACTCCAGATTAACTGAAATTTGTCAGCAGGGTATGCAGGCACCGTAGACTTTCCGTGACGCTGTCCGGCAGCCGCCTCACTCCCTTCGGCCCCGCGCTCGCGTGCCCGGAAGAGTGGTGGAGACCTCGAGCCCCCTGCTTCTGTCTATGAGCTGGCATGTCTGGTATTGTATAGGATTGTAGAAATTCATCATACAGACGTAAGGCTAGGCTTTACTATTTTATGCTTGTGGACATTGTATATTTGTATTTTAAGACCAAGTAGACCAAGTCAAAACGGTATCTCTTACGTGTACCATGAACCTGCGGCGGGGAGAAGTCTGGAAGGCTCCACCAGGTACGAAGGGCAGCGTCCTTCCTGTCTTTCGTACACGGATGGCTCACTACACCACAAAATAAGATTGCGTTCTGATGAGTAGGACACAGGTGGGGCACATTTGTCAAGAAGGCCTGATCCATTTTGATCGTGTGACAGATTGAAATTTATTGTTTACATTGGGGAATGTATCTCAGACTTTAAAATAGAAGAGTAATAAACAGACTTAAACACAAACGCTGAGATTTCTGCTTGTTCCAGGCGAGTAGGAGTGGGGTTGCCTGAGCTCCACGGCGCTGGCTGTTCATAGAGCGGCCGCTTAAGCACCGCGCTTGGAAGCGTGTTTCGTCCGTCTCCAGCCTGCTGCACGCGTGCGGGCCGCGGGCAGACACGCGTATTAGAGAAGAATCTGTTTGTATGTATCCTTATCAAATATATTCTATAATGAAATTAAATCTGAAAAGGATTTCTTATTGACCTATAATCATGAAAATATATAAATTAAAATATTTAAAATTAGATATGATTCACACTATATTCTGTTTCATAGACATATTTCTCGTTCTCACCTGTGTCCTTCGCAGATGGAGCTCTAGCTTGCGTTCAGCGTGTAAGCACTCATCAGACTCGAGGACTATAAAGAATTCAGCGTAGGGGCACCTGGGTGGTGTGGTCGGTTGGGCGTCCGACTCTTCCTTTCAGCTTGGGTCGTGATCTTGGGGTCATGGGATTGTGCCCCGCGTTGGGCTCCTCATGGGCTCAGTGCAGAGTCTGCTTGGGGTTCTCTCTCCCTCTCCCTCCGCCTCTCCTGCTCATGCTCTCTCTCTTTCTCTCTCTAAAATAAATTAATAAATCTTAAAAAAAAAAAAAAAAAGGAATTCAGCTGAAGGGAGCCTGGCTGGCTCAGTCGGAGGAGCATGCAACCCTTGATCTCAGGGCTATAAGTTCGAGCTCCATGTTGGGGATAGAGAGTCTAAAAAAATAAATTAAAAAGCTTCAAAAGTTTTTCAGCTGAATGACCATACCTAGTTGTTGTCTTACTTGGTGATGTAATACTGGCAAAAACAATTATTTTTGCAATAATAATTATGGGAATCACCAGATCAAGGAAGGGGAAAGGGACCCATTATTGATCTTATAAGATCTACTTTTATTTCTATATAATTCCACTCTTTTCCAGACTCATAATGAAAAAGGATATTTATATAAACTACTAATGTTCATATTTGCCTATATTTTATTTGTTCGTTTATTTGAGTGGGGGAGGGGCAGAGGGAAAGGGAGAGAGAGAATCTCAAGCAGACTCCGTGCCCAGCACAGAGCCCATCGTGGGACTCAGTCTCACGACTCAGATCCCGACCGTCCAAGATCCAAGACTCTGCTGGGGCAAGAGGCCCGGAAGCAGGGGCGGCTGCCAGGCCTCTTCCTCCCCGGGGCCCTTGGGGCTGGGAGGGAACGCCAGCATGTGAAGGATCGCTTGCGCGCAGTGGGTGAGGCCCGGGCCCCTGACCCGTCTCTGGTCGGATGGCCGAGCCATCAGCCAAGGTGCAGAGCAGGGCAAGTTTGAAGGTGGATGATGCCTGGGACAGGATGACGTGAGGTGAGGGGCCTCCGTGACATCCAAGTGCAAAAGCAGGCGTTCGGCTAGCAGGCTCAGAACAAAAATCCCGCGGCAGGTGCCACCGCAGGCCCTCCCCAGAAGAGCGCCAAGTCTGACGCCGGGGTGTGGCGGAGATTGCGCGGAGCCGGTCCAGTCGCGCGAGGAGAGGGCCTCGGCCCCGGCCAGGCGCACTCAGAATCCCAGCGAGGCAGGGGAGCACCAGCTGCCCGCAAGGAGAGGTTCGCGTAAGAGCCCACACAGGCGTCTTCCCAACCCCCCAAACTCTTTTTCAGACAGTGGGGGTGGGGCAGAGGGAGAGGGAGAGAGAATCCCAAGCAGACCACAACCAGCGTGGGGCCTGACACAGGGCTCAATCCCACGACCCTGAGATCGTGACTGGAGCCGAAATCAAGAGTTGGCACTTAACCAACGGAGCCACCCAGGAATCCCTGACCCCCCAACTTTTTTGAGTGACTACTTCCACTGCCCAAAAGTTACACATTCCACCCGTTAAATCATTTTTCTGTGATCTGGGAACAGACTACTATCATGTGATCTCTGAGGCTTCTAGAAGGGCACATAGAAGAAGCAGCGTTTGAGCCCCTCTGGCCTCCTCAAAGGGGGTCCATCTAACCGCACAACTAGGGAGACAGCTGTTTGGTGAAAATGAACAAGAAACATACTGCAAGGTAGAAACTGACTCGTTCTGGTTTCGCGTTTTGTTTTACTTTATGGGAAATTTCAAACATATACACAAGTAGAGCCTCTCACTGAGCTTCAAAAATTATGGATGTTCAGAGAATCTTGTTTTCGCTGTCTCCCCTAATTTGGGGGACAGAGAGGCCTGGAGTGTTTTCAGAGCAAGTCCAAGTCACCGTGTCCTTCACCTGTAAATGCCTCAATCCACAGTGTACTTCATGTAACCACTGTAACGCCGTCACAACTGACCAACCGGACAGTGATTGCTTATGGTCCGATCCCCACTCCACGTTCGAGTTTCTCGAGTTTTCAAAGCAGCCATGTCTCAACGCCAGTTGCCACGCGAGGATGCCACCCAGCCACGCACAACACAGGATGCGGACCCCACCTGCAAGCTTAGCTACCGGCTCAAGCCCAGTGCGCAGCTGAGCTCAGGACCCTTCTCCAGAACCCACTCTGACCCCCAGCTCGCTGCCCCTTTGCACCCCACCCCTCCCCACCCCCTGCCTCTGGCCCCTGGGGGAAACCCCCCTTCTGGGTCACCCGGCCTGGATCCTTCCCACCTTGGCTGGTGGGTGAGAGAGACCAGACCCAGGGAGCTGCTTGGAAACCTTCTCTCCCCTTTGAGGGAGGAGCCTTGTTCACAGGGAGCTGGAGTTCCGGCCCCTCCCAGAGGGTTCCAGCTGTTCCAACTTGGCTCCTCCACTCCCCAGTGCGTGGGTCTCAATAAGTATGAGACACAAACTCCTACCACCCTGAGGCCAGAACCTGGGATGGCTGGGGGGTGGCATTCATTCTTTCCTGCTGTCCTTGGTTACACGAGCCCCCTTCACTCAGGAAGCCTAATGGAGGGGTGAGGTTGGGGGCTTGTGAACACAGATTTTGCCTGAGCTCAGAATGTGGGTGAGTTAGCAACAAATTTGACTATTTGGGCTTAGAGCAAAGGAGGTGCCATAGCACCTGTAAGATGAAGACTGGAAAGGTAATCCTCAGCGCTAGATTTAAACGTATCCGTGCCTCCCTGAGCTCCGCTGGCTGCAGGGGCGCCACCTTGTGGCGGAAAACGGAGACGGCTTCTCTTCCTCAGGCTGGAATAACCAACCCGGTTCCGACCTCTGTAGCTGGGGATGTGGGGCCGGAGCAAGGAAAATGCTTCCACGATTCAGACGGACTTCACCCGCTGGGCGGGGCAGGTGTGCTTACGGGGGATCTTGGGGAGGTGCTCCCAGCTCCCGGCAGCCCCTGAACACAGGGGAGTTGATCCCCAGTCCTCGTTCGGTGGGAGTGTGTCCCCCCCCCCCGCCCCGCTCCAGGAGGCCCTGTGGGCAGGGTCCCAGACGAACCCCTCCCCTCCAGGTTCTCTACCATGGTCAGAGGAAACCTCTGTGCCCCCACACCCTGACACCAGAGGAGGCAGGTTCCTTCCTCCCCCACACAGCTTCTCTGGGCATCTGGCTGAGAGCCACCTGCTGCCTTCAGACTTTCAGCCATCAACCCACCAGTCGCAGGGGACACACGTCAAGCTCTCCAGAGGCTTGGGGGGAGAGGGGAAAACCCCACCCCTCCCTCTTGGGAGAAAGGGGGCTGGAATCGACAGCTCAACTTGGCCCCAAAGAAATTCCCCTTACAAATACTTTTTTAAAATTCTACTTCCCGACACTTTTATACCCATGACATGGATGACGGAGGTCCATTGGCTCTTGGCTCCTGGATTGAAATGTCCTTTCATCATCCGGTGACACAAACTCCTGCCGTCCGGATTCCTGAAGTTTCTCTGTGCATCTGAGCGAGAGTTAGGCATCGCTGCCTGGGGCCGGGGGGGGGGGGCCGCTGGTTTTCTAGGGCACGCACCCGCTCGCTTCTCAAGATTCGGCGCAGTCTCTACCCTGGGCTGCGGCACCCCGGAGTCCCCGCTGCCTGGTGGAAGCTCTGAGAGGCAGGATCACTCGCCCCCCTCTTTGACGATCAGGAGACAGGCAGTTGGGAAGACAGAGGTGCTTGCCCAAGGCTGCTGAGCTAAGGGAGAAAGTCCCAGGTCTCCCGGGCTGTGCTCCACGCCCGCGCCAGCGTTCTCAGACGTTCGCTGTGCAGAGCGCGTGCGAGGAGCTGCTCACACAGGGTCTCCGAACAACTTTAGGAAGCGCCCCAAACCATATGTGGTGTGTCGTAGGTAGAGACCGAGCGCGGGCTGCCTCTTTAACAGACTGGAAATTCTATAATAAAGAAGCCTGTTTGCACTGACGTTTCCCATACTCGATCTTTGGGCATTTCGGCTCCCACGACGCTGATTATTGGCCGGGATCAGTGTTCCGTGGCACACCATCTTGGGAAACGCTGTGGGAGAGGGTTAGTCACGCAGAAGCTTAATATAACAAAGAAGTGAAAGGGAACCCAGATGCCAAACAGTTCTCCCCTTCCTCCTCTTCCCCGGATCCTGCTAGGAGGGGCTTCAAGGCCAGATTCTGAATGGAGGCGACAAGGCGCAGAGGGCTCTTCTGTTATGCTGGAGTTCCAGGCCGGTGTCTCGGGCTCTGCACACCCCCCCCCCCCCCCCCCCGCCCCAGCACTCAGCCTCACTGATGTGCATCAGCTGCAGCTGGGGACCGGCAGGGTCTGAGGAAGAACAGCCGGGGACGCTGGAACAGAGGAGGACTCTTGCTCCCTCTTATTTTTAAGTTGTTTTTTTTTTAAGAGTTTATTTATTTATTTGCCAGAGAGAGAGAGCACAAGCAGGGAGAGCGGCAGGCAGAGGGAGAAGCAGGGAGCCCGACGTGGGGCTGGACCCCAGGAGGGGTCAGGGGTGATGGAGCCTGCTCGAGCCCGAGCGCTCAGTGAAGTGGCCTGTGAGCAGACATTTCACTGTAGAGGACCCAAGCCTTGGGGCCATCTGGGGACGCTGTCTGCAAAGCAAAGCTCCTGGGAGCATGCCGTGGGGAAGAGACACTGCTTTCTTCAGCCAGACCCTTCCTCTGTAGACACAGAAACCAGAGCCCTTGTTAAACAGGGATTTGCCCAAGGTCACTGTGACCTTGGCAGGGACCGCGCCTCGCTGCCCTAGTTTGTTTCCTTTTATAAAATGAAGTTTAGGGGCACCTGGGTGGCCCAGTAAGTGAGGCGTCTGCCTTTGGCTCAGGTCATGATCTCAGGGTCCTGGGATCGAGCTTCACATCGGGCTCCCTGCTCGGCGCGGAGCCTGCTTCTCGCTTCTCCCTCTCCCTCTGCTGCTCCCCCTGCTTGTGCGCTCTCACTCGATCTCTCCTTCTCTTTTTCAAATAAATAAAATATTTAGAAAACAAATAAATAAAATGAAGCTTACTGTATTTTTAAATAATGAGACATACTTATTATAGCAAATTCAGGACGCCCTGCCGCATCCCCACCACCTAGAAGTAGCATTACTGCATTCTTGGTGCGTCTCCTTCCCGGATTGTTTTCTATGCACACATTTCTGGATGTGTTTCCATAGTTAACATCGTGCACAGACGAGGCTTCACGTTGCTTTTCTCTTGCACCTTTGTAAGCATTTTCCAGTGTCATTACAGACTTGTTAGAAATAATTCGTATCGGTTGTGTAACAGGCTGCTGCGACTGTCCAGTCCTCCCACACTGGTGATGGTGGTGAAGACAAAAAAACAAGGCCACCTTTACGGAAGGCCTTTGTCCCTGGTGCTGCGGGCTCTGCCGGGGCCCCTTGCCGTGGGCCCCCTCCTCAGCTCTCAGGACCGGCCGCGGCTCCGACGCGGATAAGGCCCAGGTCCACATCTCTGCGTCAGTTTGTTAGCTTCGCCCTCTTGCCCATCTGCTCGGCCCGAGTGCCTCGATCTCATGCCCCAAACCAAAGTCATCCAGTCCCTTCCCCAACCCTGTACCCCCATCTCGCAGTAGCCCAAGCCAGCAATGCGCACATCCCTCCAGACCCCTCTCTCCACCTCACGGCCCGATCAGCTGCACCAACTCCAACAGCATCACTCACCCCGTGCCGGTCACCGCTGGGTGCGCTCACACACGGGGACCCTGCGGTACTCCCAACAACCCTGTCACGGGGGGGTCCTCCCTCCACAAGGAGGAAACTAAACAGAGAGGTTCGTTAGCTTCTAAGGGCTACACAGTGAGTAAGTGGGGATTTGAACCCATGCAGTCCGGTTTCAGAGTTCATACCCAACCCCTGCACCACTCTGCCTCTCTCTCCCAGACTCCAGGAGCCATCCCCCATGTGCCCATCTCCTCCCACCCGCGCCGCTCTGCCCGGGCCGGTGGCATCACCGCCGACCCGCCTGCAGCCACACCGGCCTTACCCCACATGGCAGTCGGGGTGAGTTTTCTAAAGGCATCACTCTCTTGCTTAAAATCCTTCAATGGCTCTTAGGAAAAAGCTCCCCACATTGTAAACAGGGGCTGGTCCCTGTTTTCCCCGATTCCTCTGCAACACCATCCCCCCTGCTTCCATGGCTGAGCTCCCCCTGTGCCTGCACCGCAGCGCCGCCGGTCCTGACACACGCTCTCGTCCCCGAGCTCTACCTCCCGTTTTGCCTGCCCAACCACCATAACTTTCACAAGGCAGCTCACAGGTCACTTCTTCCAGGAAGCCCCCCCGGAGTGCCTAATCTGGGTTCTGATCCCTCGCATGGATACCTCCCTTATCACACTGAGTTGTAAGTGGAGTCCACTGCTTGTACCCCTTCCCCTGTAAGCTTCCCGAGGCATAAACGCTCGGCATCATGTACTCTCGACTTTCTTAGCGCAGGGCCTGGTACGGACAGGTTACCAGCCAGTGTTAGGTGGAGGCGCAAATGGATGGAGCCCTGGGTAGCAAGGGGGAGCGTTTGGACTTGGATTAGATTCCTAAACCTTTGCCCTTAACCCTGAGTGTCTTCCTGCTTCCAGTGGTTTACTATTGCGAACAACACGGCGGAGAACAGCTTGTCCACGGAGCTCTTCGTTTAGTTAGACTTGCTTCTTCAGGGCGAAATCCCAGGAGTGCAATTACTGAATCTGAGAGCAAAAACATCTTTAGGACCCCTGATACGTTTGGCGGAAGTGAATTCCAAAATTACGGTAGCACTTTGGGAGGCTTTTTTCTTTTTTAGCAAACGAATCCTCCCTCCGTTTCTAAACGTCTTCCTGGCAAAAGCCGCACAAAGCTATTTTTACCTAAAGGCTGTAAACCTCGTCCTTCTGAGGGGAGAAAGTCGGGCGTGCGTGCGGAAACCGGCTGCCTGGCCGCCCATCAGCCCCTGCACACTAGCCTCGTTCTTGGTCATTTGGGAAAAGCAAGTTTAAATTATGTTCCAAAGGAAGCAGTCGTTTTTTAAAAGAAGAAAAACACACGCACGTGCACACACACACACTTGTACCCATCTCTCTTTGGGGACTAAATGATGAACATCTTTACGATTCTAAAAGGCCAGACGGTTATCAAAGCAAGTGGATGCTGAGAAAGGATCGGGGCTGAAAGCAGCCCGGGGGTTGGGGGAATCACCTCGTTTTCAAACGTTGGGGAGCAACAGCTTTCTTAGGATGAAATCTTAGAGGAAAATCCACCCTATGAAGTGGTTGAGAATGCCCCGCTTTGGCAGAAGCAGTCAGAGGTCATCCTATGTCCATACCCCCCACCCGGTCTACCCCCTAAACATGCCACCCACCTCCCCTCTCCTCCCTACCCCGCCCCCACCACCTCCAGCTTCCATGTGGGGCTCCGAAGTCCACCATCCAGAATCCACCTGGAGGACACCCACCCCCGCAAGGGCCACGCAGTGAGCGGTGGCAGATCAGAGTCCGCCTGCCCCACACCTAGCCCCGTCCGGGGTGACTCTCTCCCTGCTGTCTCGCTGGGAGCCAGCTCAGCGACCCTTCACAATCACAGTGCAGAACGTCACGGGAGGAGGTCCCAGAGATGGCTGGTGTCCCCCATTGCTCACCATCCAGTGCCCCAGACACCAGCATTTCCACCGATTTGTTTCTTAAGAAAATCATCCATTTCATGTAGATCCTCAAATTTATTGAAATAAAACCACAGTAATATTCTTCTGTAATTATTTTCATGTGGCAGGATAGCTGACATGCGATGTTATATTAAAGTCAGGTGTACGACACGCTGGCCCGACCGTTACATACACTGCAAAGTGATGCAATTCTTTTATTCTTGTTCGCCCTGCGACTGGAGATCCTTTCCCTTTCCTAGTGTTGTGCACTTTTGGTTTTTTGTCTTTTACTTCTTAGTCTTTGCCCATTTTCCATTTCCTTTTCTCTTGAAGTGGATTTTACTTTCATTGCTCAGTATTTCTAATTCATTATTTTCAGCTTTCAGCTTTCATCTTGATTAATTCCCTCCTTATAATTTTTTATGTATTTTGTCGTGTTTTAAACTGAAAGCCTCACGTACGTATACTCTGTTGTATAATAAAAACATGCAAGGTATGCTCTCGCTGTATCCCATACGTGTTGCTACGACGTGTTCTCATATTCATTAATTTCTTATCAATTTGTGGTTTTCATTCTGCTGTCTTCTTTCAGCTAAAAGTTATCTAGAAGAGTATTTTTACATTTCCAAGCTAAATTTTTATTATATTTTTTACAGCTGTTTAGGACTGTCCCTGGACTGCGGTGAAATTTCCAAACTCCAAGGACAACAAGAAACCCCTTTCAGCTTCTGGGAGAAAAAACGGGTTGCCTGTGTGCGGGACGTGCACACCCATGCCACCCTGAGATGTCCAGTCCTGATCTCTGGAACCCACAAATATGTAGGTTCCATGCGCAGGGGGGAATTAAGTTTGCAGGTAGAATCAAGGTTGCTAATCGGCTGGTTTTAAAATAGGGAGATTACCACTGATTACCCAGGTGTGCCCAATATAATCAAGGGTCCCTAACTAGAGCAGAGAGAGGGGAAAAGAGGAGGTGAGGGAGATGCGAGCGCAGAGCCATAATTCATCTGTACTTGCCGCTGGCTTTGCAGGTGGCCCTTCCCGAGGGGCCACAAGCCAAGGAATGCAGGAAGCCTGTAGAAGCTGGAAAAGGCAAGGAGCACATCCCTCCCTGGAGCACAGCCCCACGGACACCTCGATCTCAGCCCAGTGAGACCCACGTCAGGCTTCTGACCCCAGAACGTAAGAGAATACATGTGTGTCGTTTGAAGCCAGCAAGGTTTGCTCGTCTGTCTGTCAGCGATAGGAAGCTAATACACCATGTGAAGAGAGACTCGGACTGCTTATTTGGCTTCTTATCTGCAATTTGAAACTAGAAGTTTGCAGATCTCCGAGAAAAGGGAACTGCAGGCCTAAAATCCTTTCTGGCTGAGGACCTCATCCGTGTGGGAGAGAAAAACAGGCATTTCTACCAGATTGTGTCTAAATGTGTGTCTTTCTCCACTAACCCTCCCAAACACCTGGTGAGCTCTCTTTTTCCGAACAGCTTTATTGAGATAGAATTCAGGGCCCATGCAGTTCACCCACTTAAGGAAGGCTAGTCAGTATATTTTATTTATTTATTTTTTATTTTTTTTTAAAGGTTTTATTTATTTATTTGACAGATATAGAGATAGCCAGCGAGAGAGGGAACACAAGCAGGGGGAGTGGGAGAGGAAGAAGCAGGCTCCTAGCGGAGGAGCCTGATGTGGGGCTCGATCCCATAACGCAGGGATCACGCCCTGAGCCGAAGGCAGACGCTTTAACCACTGTGCCACCCAGGCGCCCCTAGTCAGTATATTTTATATATATATATGTATTTTATATATATATATTTTGTATATATCAGTATATTTTATATATATAATATATATATTAGTATATATTAGTATCAGTATATATATATCAGTATATATATAATATATATATATTAGTATCAGTATATATATATCAGTATATATATAAT